>NC_050576.1:176314661-176914661 GCF_011100635.1 Trichosurus vulpecula | reverse complement strand
ACAGAAAGAGAGAGAGAGCCAGAGAGAGAGAGAGAGACAGAGAGAGAGACAGAGACAGAGAGAGAGACAGAGAGACAGAGAGAGACAGAGAGGAGGTGGAGAAACAGACAGAGAGATGACAGAGACCAATGATGTTAAAGCCATGCACACAAATACACATTCAAGGCACTACATAAGGTTTTGTACTCTGGAAACTACAGACTGTGCTACTTTTTATCAATTCTTAATTAAATTCTAGAATTAAATATTAAACATATAGTTTCCGAGCACCCAGAAAAAAAAGACCTGGATTCAAATCCCTCCCCAGATTCTTTCTAGCTGTGTGATACAGGGCAAGTCATTTAACCTCTATATAACTCAGTTCCCCATCAATAGTCAGGGATTGAATTAAATGTCCTGTGAGACCTCTTCCAAGTCTCTATGATCCCCCTTTTTGGTGGGATAGGATCACCAGACAAGTACCAAATTTGCACTGGAGCCACGTGAACCAGGTCTCAAGAGTTGATTGTTAATTCCTCAGTGTGACCACTTACACCTTGGAAATCAGCAAAAGCTACAAATCAGGGGCTGAATTATTGTTTTGTTTATTCCATACTTAAGAAAGGGTTAATGATGTATATTAAATTCAAGAGTGTATGTTCTTCTGAGAGATGGTTGTTAACAATTTAGCAGAACACCCCTCCTAATAGGCCAGGTAAAACTATCTTGGTTTCAGCAAGGCATTTGGTGAAGGAAAAATACCTTGTGGACAAAATGGAGAAATAAAGATTTGATTATTTTATGATTAATTACATTTGTAGCTGCCTGCTTGGACTGATAATTATTTGCAGAAAGTTTTTAGGAGTTGTCATGCCAAAGTCTGTAGAAAAAGGATTTGACTTGTTGTCTTTGGCCCTAAAGGGCAGTACTAAAATGATTCAGTAGAAATGGCAAAAAGGCAAATTTAGGCTTGATGACTAGAAAGTAAAGCAAAACAAAACTTGAACAATTTTAGCTCTCAAACAGTGGAATAGCATGCTTCAAAAGTGGCCAGCTTCCCCTCCTTGGACACCTTTCAGCCTAACAATAACAATAATAATAATAATAACTGGAATTTATAAAGTGTTTTCACATTTGCAAAGTACTTCAAATATTTTTTTTCTCATTTGAAGTAGCTGTTTTTCCTCCCCATGCCCCCCCCCCCCAATTTTATAGATGAGAAAATTCAGGTTCAAATATTCAAGATACCCATTTGTTTCTGTGTTATAATGGGTGGTTCTTTTTTATATATCTAAATTGGATTAGATAGCTGCTGAAATCCTTTTCAGCTCTCAAATTTTGTGATTGATTTTTAAATCAGTAATCTAAGATCTCTACTTCATAAAATGGTGGCCTAAAATCACAAGACCTGACATTTATATAGTGATTTAAAGTTTGTGAAGCACTTTACTTATATTATCTCATTTAAGCTTGACAACAAACCTATGAACTATATGATACAGGCATTATCTACATTTTACAGATGTGGTGACTGACACTAAGGGAAGTAAATGGCTTGTATATAGTCAGACAGCTAAGTATGGGAGTCTGGGTTTGAACATAGGCTTCACTGGCTAAGTCTGTTACACTTTCTGCTATACAATATGGCCTAAAACCAATAAGATGTGATACAACAGTTTAAAAGGCCTACACTTAAGGTCCTTCCTTCCTACTTCCCTCCCTCACTCCCTTCCTTTGTTCCTTTGTTTGTTCCTTCATTCCTTTTTTTCCTTCCCTCCTTCCCTTCCCTTCCATTCCCTTCCATTGCCTTCTCTTCCCTTCCCTTCTTTTCCCTTCCCTTCCCTTCCCTTCCCTTCCTTTCCCTTCCCTTCCCGTTCCTTTCTTTTTTTATTTGATAGTTTTTAGTTTTCAGCATTGATTTCCACAAGATTTTGAGCTGCAAATTTTCTCCACATTTCTACCATCCACCCACTACAAGATGGCATATATTCTGATTACCCTATGCCCCAATCAGCTCTCCCTTCTATCACTCCTTTTCCCCTTAATTTCTTGTAGGTCAACATAGATTTCTATGCCCCATTGCCTGTATATCTTATTTCCTAGTTGCATGTAAAAACAACCTTTATTTTGAGCATCTGCTTTTAAAACTTTGAGTTACAAATTCTCTCCCCTCTTCCCTCCCCACCCACTCTCCCTAAGAAGGCAAGCAATTCAACACAGGCCACACATGTATCATTATGTAAAACCCTCCCATAAATAGCCATGTTGTGAAAAACTAACTATATTTCCCTCCATCCTATCTTGTCCCCCTTTATTCAGTTTTCTCCCTTGACCCTATCCCTTTTCAAAAGTGTTTGCTTTTGATTACTTCTTCCCCCATCTGCCCTTCCTTCTATTGTCCTGCTTTTTTATACCATTCCCCCTACTTTCATGTGGGGTAAGATACCCAATTGAATGTGTATGGTATTCCTTCCTCAAGTCAAATATGATGATAGCAACATTCACTCATTCCCCCTCACCTGTCGCCTCTTCCCTTCCAATGTACTGCTTTTTCTTTCCACTTTTATGTGAGATAATTTACCCCATTCTATCTCTCCCTTTATCCCTCTCTCAATATATTCCTCTCTCATCCCTTATTTTGATTTTATTTTTTTTAGATATCATCCCTTTATATTCAACTCACTCTGTGCCCTCTGTCTATATATATATATATATATATATATATATATATATATATATATATATATATATATATATATATACACACACACACATATATATATGCATATGTGAATGTATGTATGTATGTATGTATATTCCCTTCAGCTACCCTAATACTGAGATCTCATGAATTACACACATGATTTTTCCATGTAGGAATGTAAACAAAACAGTTCAACTTTGGTTAAGTTCCTTATGATTTCTCTTTCTTGTTTACTTTTTCATGCTTCTCTTGATTCTTGTGTTTGAAAGTCAAATTTTCTATTCGGCTCTGGTCTTTTCACTGAGAAAGCTTGAAAATCCTCTATTTTATTGAAAATCCATATTTTGCCTTGGAGCATGATATTCAGTTTTGCTGGGTAGGTCATTCTTGATTTTAAACCTAACTCCTTTGAACTCCAGAATATCATATTCCAAGCCCTTCAGTCCCTTAAAGTAGAAGCTGCTAGATCTTGTGTTATTCTGATTGAATTTCCACAAAATTCAAGTTGTTTCTTTCTGACTGCTTGCAGTGTTTTCTCCGTGATCTGGGAGCTCTGGAATTTGGTGAAAATATTCCTAGGAGTTTTTTGGGGGGGATCTTTTTCAGGAGGCAATTGACAGATTCTTTCAATTTCTATTTTACCCTCTGGCTCTAGAATATCAGGACAATTCTCCTTGATAATTTCTTGAAAGATGATATCTAAGTTCTTTTTTTTTAAAATAATGGCTTTCACGTAGTCCAATAATTTTTAAATTATCTCTCCCAGATCTATTTTCCAGGTCAGTGGTTTTTTCAATGAGGTATTTCATATTGTCTTCAATTTTTTCATTCCTTTGGTTCTGTTTTATAATATCTGGATTTCTCATAAAGTCACTAGCTTCCACTTGCTCCACTCTAATTAAGGTAGTATTTTCTTCAATGGTGTTTTCCATTTGGCTAATTCTGACTTTCAAGGCATTCTTCTCCTCATTGGCTTTTTGGAGCTCTTTTGCCATTTGAGTTAGTCTATTTTTAAGGTGTTATTTCCTTTAGTATTTTCTTAGGTCTCCTTTAGCAAATCATTGACTTGTTTTTCATGATTTTCTTGCATCACTCATTTCTCACCCCAATTTTTCCTCTACTTCTCTAACGTGCTTTTCCAAATTCTTTTTGAGCTCTTCCATGGCCTGAGACCAATTCGTATTTTTCTTGGAGGCTTTTGATGTAGGTTCTTTGACTTTGTTGACTTCTTCTGGTTGTATGTTTTGGTCTTCTTTGTCACCAGAAAAAGATTCCAAAGTCAGGCTCTGAATTTGCATGCATTTTTGCTGCCTGTTCATGTTCCCAGCCAACCATTTGAGCCTTGAGCTTTTTGTAAAGGTATGACAGCTTGTAGACTATAGAGTACATTGTCCCAAGCTTTAGGGGCCTTGTGCTGCTGCTTTCAGAGCTAAGTCTACACACCAAACTCCACCACAGTAGCACTCCTCCTCCCCCAATAACTGCCAAGCTGAACTTTGATTCAGATCCAAGCAGGCTCTGCATTCTAGCTTTGATCTACAGCTTAATTCCTCCCACCTGGTGGGCCTGGGGCTGGAAGAACTGCAGCTGGAAACAGCCCCAGAGCTGCACCACTTCTGTGCCCCAGGTGTTGGGGCCAACTGTGCACTCCTTTCACTCTGTTCTAGAAGTTCTATCCACTAACCTTGTCTGTTGTCTTTGGCGTTTGTGGGTTGAGAAGTCTGGTAACTGCCACAGCTCAATGATTAAGGGCGCTGTGGCCTGTTCTGCCTGGCTCTGGTCTGGTTGGTCCTAGTGCTGCTCATGCTGGGCTCTGCTCTGCTCCGCTCTCAGCCCCGCTCCCAGCTCTGTGCAATAGACCCTTCCCTGTGACCATCCAGGCTTTCCTGTGCTGGAGCCCTGTTTCCTTCAGTTATTTCATGGGTTCTACAGCTCTAGAATTTGTTCAGAACCATTTTTCAGGTGTTTGGAGGGACCTGGGGGAGAGCGCACACAAGTCACTGCTTTCCAGCTGCCATCTTGGATCGTGCCGGGCCACTCTTCTTTTCTTGTGTTGACTATACAAATACAAGGCAAACTAGACCTCTCTTGACAGCAGTTAGTGGAGGGAAAAAAGACTAATAGGACTTAGTGAGCCATAAAGTCAGTATAAAGCAATAATGTCATGTGAATCCTATTAAAAAAGAAACAAATAGCATAGTTTATACATGTTCAGGCTCTATGAATAAAAGTCTAAAATATGAAGTATGGAAACTGATAGTCCTATTGAGTGCTGCTGGATTCAGAGTAAAACTGGATTATTTTGTTCAGTTCTTCATTGTTCAATTGTTCTAGTAATCCAATTCTTCCTAACCCCACTTGAAGTTTTCTTGGCAAAGATACTGCAGAGGTTTGCCATTTCCTTCTCCAGCTAATTTTACAGATGAAGAAACTGAGGCAAATAAGATTTAATGACTTTCCCAAAGTCACACAGTTATTAAGTGTCTGAGGCCAAATTTGAATGCAGATCTTGACTTGAGGCCCGGTGGTCTATCCAATGAGCAACCTACCTGCCCCTCTTCAGCTCTAGGTTGTCCCATTTTTAAGAAGCACATTTTAAAAGTATTTTCAGAGGAAGCAAAACAGATGGAGAAAGGTCTAGAAATAGTGTCAGAGGAGGAACAGTTTAACAATCTGATTTTGTCTAAAAAAGAAAGTGGATATAGAGTTAATGTGATTATGACTCATTAAACATGAGAAGGGTTATCATGCAGAAGAAAGAGCTTGTTTATATCTCCAGTAAGACAACATATTTATTGGCAGAAGTCATAATAAGCTAAATTTCGGTCCAATGGGAAGAACTTTTAAATGATGATAGATGCTCAAAGCTAAAGAGGGCTGCCTGATGAGGCAGTGAATTCCATATCCCTTGAATTATTTGAGCACTTTTCTGTTCAAATAGGAGGTGCTGAACAATGTTCATTGATGGAAAATATTTGAATGAATGTATAAATTAATTAATTAGAAAAAAAATTGTTAAACACTTCTTAATATATGCCCAGTACTTTAAGTGCTGGGGATACAAATACAAAAGCAAAAGTAATTTCTGCCTTCAAAGAACTTACATTCTAATGAGAGAAAAATAATACATATAGAGGAGCAGTGACAGGGAGAGGCCCTCTCAATAAATGAATGAAACAATGTGACATAGTAACCATTTTGAGGTATGGCTCAATGCTATCTATCTATAGATCTACCCTCGAGCCTACTTCAGGCAAAATAATTTGCTTAGTAACAATGTCTTCCCTTAGACTGTGAACTTTAGAGCCGCGACTATATTTTACCTTTCTTTGTATCTCTAATACCTAGCATAGTTCCTGGCACATAGTAAGTGCTTAATAAATGTTTTTTTTTTTTTTTTGAAAATCTTCATTGACTTTCTGATAATGGCTTTTACTGACCTTCACCAGTGAAGCAATTGTTCAGTTTGGAAGAGGAGTTTAAACAGTTCATATCTAAATTTTCCTCCCAGATAAATATTTGAAAGCTTGGTGCTCGTTACTATTACAGTTTCAAATGGATACCCTCTCCTCCAATAAGCAAAGGAATGTGACCTTGGTGGGGGTTGGGGGGGGGCACATGATGTATAATCATCACAGCTAGAATGAGAACAAATGCAGTGTAGTGTTCTGACAAAACTGAGATTACCTCATTACTCAACAACTCATACATTCCAATTCTTGGACAACAAAGCCTAAGGATTGATTGACCTCTGGCCAACAGCCTCGAAATGAACAGCATAAATTAGGTGGATTGGTGTGTTGACTGCCTATAATCTCTTATTTATTTGGTTTTCATCCACATACTCAAGCTGACTATAAACTCCTGTTTGTGAGCATTTATGGGAACTGCAGCCATCTAAAAAAAAGATAAGTTATTAATATTGGATGAAGCCCTGAATTTGGAATTGGGAAACTTGGGCTCTAGTCAAGACTTTCCACAAACTCACTGCATGACCTTAGACAAGTCATGTCTCTGGGCCACAGTTCTCTTGTAGGAAGTAGAGTCGATAATCTCTAAGGTCCCTTCTAGTTCAATTTAAAAAATCATACTATGCTATAATATATGATGGGTATAGTTTTAATGCATTATTTTAGATATTATAGGGACAAGCTTATATAGAAGGGTGGCCAAGGTAAGAAAAATATTTTCTATGCTATGCCTAAGCCCAGAGACTCATTAGAAGTTCCAGGAACTCCATTTTCCAAAAAAAAAAAAAGAAAATCTTTAATATGTGTCTGGAATAGAGAACATTCATGGCTAAAATGCTGTTGTCCAAGATTGTAGGAGTTTTAACATCTTCCTAAGATTTAATGAAGCAAGGAAAGAAGATATCTGATTAGAATGAATCTGAGCTTGTGGAGGAAGGGAAAAGGCCATCTGATTGGGTCTTCAAAGAGCAAATGTGAAGGCCTCCTTCATTGAATGTAACTGTATATTTTCATCCCAGTTGCTAATAATGGAGAAAAGATCAGAAAGGAGAGATACCTATGGAAGCAGTTTCTAGCTGTGACCTAGAGGCTAAAGTTACTGAAGACTAACTCCTTCTCCACATCAGAGCTTGATTTGAAGGAGCAATAGGCGATAACAACATGTTTTCTTTTGCATTTACTTCATAATTTATTATAGTTAAATATTTCACCATTTTAATGTCCTATTCCTGGCTGACCAATTACTATAAAGTAAATTAAATCTCTAGAATTGAAGTTGACATCGCAAGTTCCCATTTTCAAACTGGGACTGGAGCCTCAGTAAGATGAAATAATTATAAACATCCAAATAGACAGGCAGCTTGGCATAGTAGATAGAGAGCTGGCTATCTTCACCCCATGGCCTCTGCCGTGCCCCAGGAACTAATCCCCATGACCATAACTGGTTCTCCTGACTTCCATCCCCATCTCAGGGTCTTCTTAAGTCAGCCCTACACTGCTTACTTCTGACATGATTCTACAGGGCCGTGCCTCCACTTGTTTCTGCCTTCAGTGAAATGGGACTTCGGCTGAATAACAGGACTCCACATTACCACCTGGCATAAAATTGGAATTGTTGAGAGAATCTTAAACATTCCAAATTCCTGCATCCTTCAAAGTACCTCTCCCCAACCACTAAAATATTGTATGATTAATATTCCCTAAGTGCTTTAAGGAACTTGAGTAAATCATGAAACCGTGTTGATGGATCTGTTACATATTTATGTACGTAATCTCAAATGAATCCTCACTGAAGGTAGGCTTTTATTTTTTTCTACTTTCCTAATCCCTTATACCCTTACCATCCTGTTAATTCCAAACCCCAGAGTAATGATGCATAATCTTCATGTCCAAAGATAAATATAAATATTTTTATTAATTATTAGTAACAATCGCAGAGTTATCAATAGCTGTTGTTTGCCTTTCAGTGCTTAGAACAAGGATCTTTGTTATACTGTTACTGTTGTCATTGTTATTATTATTATTATTATTATTATAGCCATATAATCTGAAGTACAGAAGATTGAATCATTCAGATTTTATGTGTGTACCTAATGGTTTAAAAGCATGAAAGCAGAAAATAGAATATCATATAGAGGGAGAATCAAGCAGACCAGTTTGCCTAGAAAGGGGTTGGCAAACTATAGCATGGCACCTGTTTTTGAACTGCCTGTGAACTATATGACTCACAAGTAATACAAAAATAAGTGGTGCGCTGGATATGACTTTCAGGCCATTGTTGCTGTCCCCTGGGATAGAGCATGAAGTATGGTTTTCAATGTATGAATTAATTTTTTTTTCTTGTTTATGATTGAGGTTCCTTCTTCCAACTCTAGGACCACCCATATATCATAGGTGTGGTTGTATACAATCCAATACATTATTATTATGTAATATAGATATATAGATAATATATATTGTATATATATATGCATATATACATATATGCAACATATTGCACATATGTATACAAATATATTGTGTAATATATGTATATATTATATACTTTAAATGTAGATATGTAGATTATAGCTATAGCTATGGATGGTATAGATATAAATGGTACAGGGAGACAGAGATGAACATTACAATCATAGAGATAAAAATCTGTTCAGATATCTATCTATGCAGAAATATCTATATAGATATTGTTTACATCTCAAAGTATGAGTGATCTTGGAGTTGGGGGAAGGGGCTTAGATCAAATTCAGGAAAAATAAAATGTAATTGACTTATATACTCTAAAGAATACTCCATGCTTAGCCAAACTTCATTGCTTGATGTTCTGTCTACATTATATTTCATTTCCTGCCCCCATGTTTTGCCCCTATATCTGAACTGTTCTTCTTTTTATTGCTTCCTTTTTGCTCTTCAAAATGAAGGTACATAATTGTTTATTCACACCCTTTAAAATAAAATTAGAAGTGAAGAAATAGGACAAAAAAGGAGCAAATAACAAGAATAAACCTGATAATAAAAAGCTACTATGGTGATAAGAAAGACTAAGACACAAACTCAGAAGACAATGATATCAAAAGAGTTAGAAACAAAACCTTACATAAAAGATGTGATTTGGATATGAGCTTAACAAAAATTTCTTAAAGAGTTCAAAAAGGATTTGCAAATCAAATAAGAAGGGAAGAGAAAAAATCGAGAAAATAAATGAGAGCAATGCAAGAAAAATAATGAAAAGAAAGTCATCAGGTTAATCATTTAAAAACAAAACTGGTCAAATGGAAAAAGAGGTACAAAAATTATTTTTATTTTTAAATGTATATTTATATATTTATTTTTAAAAATTTCCCCAGTTATATGTGAAAAATGTCAACATTCATTTTTAAAACTTTGAACTCCAAATTCTCTCCCTTCCTCCCTCCCCACCCCACCTCATTGAGAAAGCAAGCAGTTTGATATAGGTTATCCATGTGTAGCCATGCAAAACACATTTATAATAGTTATGTTGTTAAAAACATTCTCAAGAAAAATAAAGTTAAAAAAAGATATTTCAATCTGCATTCATACATCAGTTCTTTCTCCGGGAATGGATAGCATTTTTCATCATAAGTCCTTCAGAGTTATCTTGGATCACTGTATTGCTGACAATAGCTAAGTTATCCACAGTTCATCATCTTACAATATTGCTATTACTTTGTACACAGTACATTTCACTTTGCATCAGCTCGTGCAAGTCTTTCCAGATTTTTCTGAGAGCATGCTGGTTATCATTTCTCATAGTACAGTAGGATTTCATCATAACCACATACCATAACTTCTTCAGCTGCTGCTCAATTGATGGGCATCCCCTCAATTTCTAATTCTTTACCCCCAATTAATGAGCTGCTATAAAAATTTTCATACATATTGGTCCTTTTCCTTTTTTGTCTCTTTTGGGATGAAGATCTAGTAGTGGTATTGCTAAGTCAAAGGATATTCATGGTTTTGTAGCTCTTTGAGCATAATTCCAAATTGCTCTATAGAATGGTTGGATTGGTTCACAACTCCACAAATAGTTCATTAATGTCTCTTTTTTCCCACACCCCCTCCAACATTTGTCATTTACCTACAAAAACTTACTGAAGAAAATGATTAGTTCTAAAGAAAAATTGGACAAATTAGAATGGGGCAAGTGGCAGTTAATGACAATACGAGAAATAAAGAAACAATAAAACAAATTTAAAAGAATTTAAAAAAAAACAGAAGAAAGTATGAAATACTTTATCAGAAAAACTGACCTGGAAAATAGATTGAGGAGATATAATTTAAGAATTATTGGACTAAGTGAAATCCAAAATAAATGAAAGAGCCTAAACATCATATAAAAAAAATTTAAGAGAAGGAAAACTGCCCTATATCCAAGAACTGGAAGGTAAAATAGAAATTTTAAAAATCCACCAATCATCTTCTGAAATACATCCCTAAATGAAAATGCCAAAGAATATAATAACCAGATTCTAGAGCTCCTGTATCAAAGAGAAACATGCTGTAAGTAGCCAGAAAGAAACAAACAAGATCACACAAAATTTAGCAGTTTTGACATTAAAGGATCAGATGGCTTAGAATGTAATATATTAGAAAGCAAAGCATCTAGGATTACAATAAAGAATCACCTACCCACCAAAATTGAATCTAATCTCTCAGAAGAATAACAGGATATTTAATAAAATAGAGGACTTTTAGCCATCTTTATTCAAAGACCAGAGCAAAAAAAAAGTTGTCATTCAAACAGAAGACTCAAGAGAAGCATAAAAAGGTAAACATGAAAAACTAACTATAACAGACTAGATTGTGTCAAGCTGTTTACATTTTGACATGTTGATATTTGTAATTCCTAACAATGTCATCATTTCAGGGCATTTAGAAGGAGTACATATAGACAGAGGGCATGGTTATGAGTTGACTAAGATGGGATTATCTCAACAACAACCACAAAAAGAATTAAGGGGTGAGGAAGAGGAATGCTCTGGGAAAAGGGGGAAGGGAGAGTAAAAATCAAGAAAAATATCCCACATGAAAGAGGCTTGCAAGGAAGACCTTTTATAGTAGAGAGAAAATTGGGGTGGTGTTTGGCAGGCAGCACTTTATCCTCATTTTCATTAGAATTAATTTAAAGAGGGAATAACATACATACTCAGTTGAGTATAGAAATTTATCTTACCCAATAAAGAACTAAGAAGAGAAGGGGACAAGAGAAAGGAGGTGATGACAGAAGAGATGGCAGATTGAGGGAAGTAGTGGTCAGAAGCAAAATAGAATTTTAAGGAGGAACAGGGCAAAAGAGGGAGAGGGAAGAGAAAATAGAATGAATGGAAATACACAGGTAGTAATTATAACTGCAAATGTGAATTGGATGAACTCACCCATAAACCAAAAGTGCACAGCATAATAGACTAAAGACCAGAATCCAACAACATGTTATCCAAAAAAAGAAAACAAAACACAAACACAACATGCAATAGAGACACACAGAAAGAGTGAAAATTAGGGGCTGGAACAGAAGCTTGCTTCATCAGGAGTAAAAAAAAGCAGGGATAGCCATCATGATCTCAGACAAAGCAGAACCAAAAACAGACTTAATTAAAAAAGATAAGCATGGAAGCAATGTTTTGTTAAAAGGTGTCAGAGACAAATGAAGTAATATCAATACTAAACTTATATGTACTACATGACATAACATTCAAATTTTTGAAGGGAAAGTTACATGAATTATGGGAAGAAATAGGAAAACTATACTAGTGGGGTACCTCAACTTTCCCCTTTAAGAACTATATAGATCTAATCATAAAATAAATAAGAAAAAAGTTAAAGGGATATGGAAAAATTATATATAATAGACCTGTGGAGAAAACTGAATGGAAACAGAAAAGAGTTTATCTTTTTCTTAGCTGTACATGGTATCTCCACAAAATCTGGCCATGCATTAAAGCATACAAACCTTACAAAAATGCAGAGTGGTCCCCTGCCCTCCTTCTTCCCAATTAAGCATGTATATTATTCTCTCTTTTAGATAATCTGATGGAAGTAAGGTTCAAGCATTGTTTATCACCCCCATTTCCATTGAAATAGCTCTGTGCTTCTTCATGTGAAATAATTGATACCATTATACCTCTCTTTTCCTTATTCTCCCAGTGAAATCATCTCTCTTATCCCTTAATTGTCTTTTTTTTGCAGATATCATCCCATCATACCTGCACACCCTGTGTTTGTATATTCCTTCTAACTGCCCTAATAGTTGTAAAGTTCTTAAGAATTATAAATATCTTTTTGTGTAGGCATATAAAAAGTTTAATCTTATTGAATACTTTATGTTATCTCTTTTCTTTAAAAATATTTTTAACTTATGGAATCAAACGAGCATTCTAACAACATGTTGTAATTTAAAAAAATGATTTCACATGAAACTGAAATCCATTTTATACAACTTGCCATTCCTTTTAAATACATAATACAGTTATCACGTAAATTTCTTTCTTTCTTTCTATTTCTTCCCTCCTACTTCTGCCCTGGAGATGACTGCTAGTAGACACAAACAGATATATTTATATATACACATGCACACACACACACACACACACAAACATGTGTGTGTGTGTGTGTGTGTAAAATTATTTTATACATACTTTTTTATCCATTTTTCTCTGGATGCAGATAGTGTCTTTCTTCATATGTACTTTATAGTTAATTTGGGTATTTATAATAGTCAAAATGACTTATTTGCTCAAAGTTTTTCTTATAATAATATTGCTGCTAATGTATTCAAGGTTCTCTTGGTTCTGCTCATTTTATTCTTCATTATTTCATTGTAAATCTTTCCATTTTTCCTAAGATCATTGAGCTCATCATTTATTATGGTACAGTAATATTCCATCACAATCATAAAGCACAATACAATGATGTTAAAGTAAAAAGGTTTTGTACAAATAAAACAAATATAGCTAAGATCAGAAAGAAAGCAGAAAATTGGGGGCAGAAAGGATTTGTAGACAGTTTCTCAGAAAAAGGTCTCATGTCAAATATATAAAGAACTTTGTCAAATCTATAAGAACATGAGTCATTCCCCAATTGATAAATGGAGAAAGGATATGGACAGGCAGTTTTCCACTAAAGAAATCTTGTTTACCTTTTCTATGCTTCTCTTGTCTCTTGTATTTGAAAATCAAATTTTCTGTTCAGCTGTTGTCTGTCAGTTACCACTCCTCCCCCCAATTAGGAATGTTTGAACATTCCCTATTTTATTGAAGATCTATTTTTTGTTCCTCTGAAAGATTATACATAATTTAACTGGGTAAGTGATTCTTGGTTGTAATCTTAGTTTCTTTGCCTTCCAGAATATCATATTCCATGTCCTCTGATCCTTTAATATTTCATAAGCTTTTAAATACTGTGTAATCCTGACTGTAGCTCTGTGATATTTGAATTATTTCTTTGTGGCTACTTGCAGTATTTTATTCTTGCCCCAAGAGCTCAGAAATTTAGCTCTAATATTCCTGTAAGTTTTCATTTAGGATATATTTCAAGAGGTGTTCAACAGATTCTTTCAATTTCTATTTCACCCTCTGATTCTAGGATATCAGGGCAGTCTTCCTTGATAATTTCTTAAAATGTAATGTCCAAGCTCTTTTGTTTAATCATGGCTTGCAGATAGTCCAATTGTTCATATATTATCTCTTCTTTATCCATTTTTTTCAGGTCAATTCTTTTTCTAATGAGGTATTTTATGGTTTTTTTTTTCTATTTTCTTGTTATTTTGATTTTATTTGATGGATTCTTAATGTCTAGTGGAGTCATTAGTTTCCACTTGCCTAATTCTAATTTTTAAGAAATTACTTTCTTCAGTGAATTTTAGTACCTCCATTTTCCATTTGGCCAATTCTGCTTTTTAAGGACTTATTTTCTCCATTAAATTTTTGTACATTATGTTTTTCTATTTTCATGTTCTTCATTTACTAAGCTTTTGACTCATGAGTCTCTCACATCACTTCGATTTATTTTCCCAATTTTTGTTCTATCTTATTTGATTGACTTTTAAACTTTTTTAAGCTCCTCCTTGAGTTCCTTTGGGGGGGGGGGGTTTGAGGGTTGGGGGAGGGAGAAACTGAGATCGATTCACATTTTTCTTTGAGCTTTCACACATAGATGTTTTAACATTGTTGTCTTCTTCTAAGTTTGTATTTTGGTATTTCCTATTACCATAGTAATTTTTATATGATTACATTCCTTTTCTTTTACTCATTTTCCAGCTTGTTTTGTGAATTTTATTTTAAAGTTGCACTCTGCTTCTGGGTTTGAAAGGGCACTATCTCAAGCTTCTTGCATGGGGGCCTGTGGCCTTGCCACTGACCTATGAAAGGGATTTACCCCCTGGACAGCAGGTTCTTGCTGCTGAGCTATGATAGGGCCATGGGGTATCTTTGTTGAACTGTTCTGGGGGCTGAGGGTCTTTGCTACTGGGCTGTGCCTGGGGCCAAAGGGTTTCACTGCTGGCCTGTTTCAGAACTTGGGGCCTGGCTGCTGGCTTACCCATTTACCCCCTGTGCTGCATTGCACTCCCCTTTTATCCTAGTGAGACAAACCTTTCCTGCTGACCTTCTAAGTTGTCTGAGGTTGGAAAATTATTTCACTCTCTCCTTTTTTTTGTTTCTGCCACTCCAGAATTTACTTTAAGTATGTTTATATAGTTGTGTGGAAGTGAATTTAGGATATTTCAGCTAAGTCCCTTATTCACTCCACTGTCTTGGCTCTACTCTCTCTGGGTATATGATGTGGAGAAAATGGTGATGCCATAAGTAATTTAGGTGAACATGGAATAGTTTACCTGTCAGGTCCATGGGTAAGGGAAGAATTTATGATCAAACAAGAGATGGAGAGCATTACAGAATATAAAATGGATAATTTTGATTTCATTAAATTAAAAAGTTTTTGCACACACAAAATCAATGCAGAAAAGATTGTGAGAAAAGCATGAAACTAGAGGAAAAATATAACAAGTTTCTCTGACAAAGCCTCATTTCTCAAGCATATAGAGAACTTAATCAAATTTGTAAGAATATGAGTTATTTCTGAATTGATAAATGGTCAAATAATATGAACAAGTAGTTTTCAGAAGATGAAATCAAAGCCATCTATAGTCAAGTGAAAAATGTTCTAAATCCCTATTGATCAGAGAAATGCAAATTAAAACATTTCTGAAGTACCACCTCACACCTATCTGATTGGCCAATAGACCAAAAAGGGAAATGCCAACTGCTGGTGAGGATTTGGGAAAATTGGGAAAATAAAATGTTGGTGGAGTTGTAGAACAATTTGGAACTATGCTCAAAAGGCTATAAAGCTGTGCATACCCTTTGGTGCAGTAATACCACTACTAGCTCTGTATCCCCAAGAAATCAGAGAACAAGGAAAATGACCTACATGTACAAAAAATATTTGTGGCAGTTTTTCTTGTGGTGTCAAAAATATGGAAATTGATGTCCATCGATTGGAGAATAGCTGAACAACTTGTGGAATATGATTGGATAGAATTCTATTGTGTTAAATGACGAGCAAGATAGTATTAGAAAGAAAAAAATGGGAAGATCTATATGAACTGATGAAAAGTGAAGTGAACAGAACCAGAAGAAGAATCTACATGGTAACATCAAATATTGTGTGATGATCAGCTGTGAATGATAGCTATTCTCAGCAATGCAATGATTTAAGACAATTCCAAAGGACTTATAATTAAAAATACTATCCACCTCCAGAGAAAGAAGTGATGGAGTCTGAATGCAGATTGAAGAATATTTTTCCACTTTTTTAAATTTTCTTGCTTTTTCAACAACATATTATGGAAATATGTTTTACATTATTTCACATGTGTATTGCTATTATATTTCTTGTCTTTTTAATGGGTGAAGGAAGCATGTGAGAGAGGAAAAGAATTTGAAATAAAAATTTCAAAGAAATTAACTTAGGCATAAAAATAAATTTTAAAAAATGCTACACCACTTGGCACATATATGTGCAGCATTGGTATTAATTCATTGTCTATTCTATGTAGTTTCCCTCTTTACCTCTTTTAATGAGTTCTATTTTTGATATTGTTTTGTCTGAAATCATTATTTGTACCCCTGCTTCTGTTTTTCCTTTTGAACTTCAGCTGATGAATAATACATTCTGCTCCAGGCACTTATTTTAACTCTCAGTATAGCTTTCTTTTTCAACTGTGTTTTTTTTTTTCCCTAAGATACATATAGCCCGATGGTTTTCTGATCCATTCTGCTAATGTTTTCCTTTTTATTACTGGGTTCATCCAATTTGTAATCATAGTTATGATTACTAATTCTTTATTTCTTTCCAAACTATTCTCTTAAGTTTTTTTTCTTCTCTTTGTTTCCTACCAATTCTTTAAGAATTTGTTTTGTTTCTGAGTAATCTCTCCTCTCTACTAACCTCCCTATATTCCTATTTTTTCATTCTTATTTACCTGTTGGAAGAAATAAATTTTGTACTTGATTGTGTCTGTAAACATATGCATGCATTATATATTATGTGTGCATGCATGTATAAGATAAGAATGAGGTTCAAGTGTCACTCACTCCCATATTCCATCCTCTTCATTGTATAGACTTCTACTTGCACACACTATTTATGTGAGATAATGTTTGCTATTATTTTTCTGTTACACTGTCCCCATGCACTGCTCTTCACCTCTCTTTTCATTCTTCCATTACAATCATCAAACCATTGCAGAATCACTCTTCATGCCTCTGTCTAATTAGAACCCCTCCATGACCCCTCATATTTACCTTTTTATGTTTTTCTTAAGTTCTGTCTTTGTATGTCAAATCTTCTACTCAGTTCTGATCTTTTCCTCAAAAATTCTTGGTAATTCTCTATTTCATTAAAGGTTCATTTTTCATATTCAACATTATACTCAGTTTCATTATAAGCTCAAATCAGAGTTGGCAAATTATAGCCTATAGGCAAAATTCAGGAAATCACCTGTTTTTGAATGGCTGGTGACATAAGAAAACATTATTTAATATTGTTTATTGACCAGTAACCTAGATCTCTTGCTTTCTAGAATATCATATTCTAAGCAACCTCTCCACTCCTTTAATATTGTGGCTACTAAATTGTATATGATCCTCTCTGTGAGTGCTCTGCACTTGTACTTTTTCTTTTTGATGCTTGCAGTATTGTTTCTTTGACCTGTGAACTCTGAATTTTGGCCATAATGCTTCTGTGAGTTTTCTTTTCTTTTAATAGAAGATGACTGGAGAATTCTTTCTATTTCTACTTTTCTTTTGGTTCTAAGAGTCTAGAATTTTATGTTTTCTCAAAGTTTTCTCAGGTTCTTTTTGTCATGGCTTTCAAGTGATTTCCGCTCAATAAATTTTCCCAGTCAGGTGGATTGTTGTTGTTGTTGTTGTTGTTGTTGTTTTATATTAGATACTTTACATATTGTCTTATTTTTCCAGGCTTTTCTTAAAACTGTTTTAATATTTCTTAATGCATTGTTCATTCTTTAGCTTCTACTTTGTCAATTCTTATTTTCCCAAAGATAAACCAATAATTCTCTTTTCATATCTTCATTTTTTCTTTAATTCCATTTCCTTTTTCTTCCTATTAATTTTTCATATACCACTCTTGCTAATTTTTTAATTTTTTTAACTTTTGCTTTATTTCTTCTAGTAATTCTGGTTAGATTTGTTACCAAGCTGCATTTTTCTTTGAGGCTTTGCTTGTAGATGTTTTTGAGCCAGTCTCTTCTTCTGGATTTGTATCTTAAGCTTTTCTGTCTAAATAAGAGGTCTTCATAGTGAATTCATTATTGGATTTGTTTATTTGCCCATTCTTCCAGCCGACTTCTTTTGTTTGAACTTTATGTTAGCACTGGAATCTGTGTACTAATTGGCGAAATATCTTGACTAAGCTTCTATCTACTCGTGTTTTCCTTCTCCTTTCACAGTTTAGTTTGGAGATCTGCACTTCTTTAAATGCTCCCAAAGTTAAGAGATACAGTGCAAAGTCTGCTTTAATTCTCTCCTGGTCTGAATTCTGCAAGTTCTTGACCCAACTTTGGTTTTGTTGGCTTGTACGTGGTTAAAAGTTTCAGTAGACTATTGATGGACTCAGCTACTTTTAGCCTACTTGAAGGCATTTCACATTCAGTGACTGAACTGAAAGCTTCTCTTTGGTATGGCACTCCTGCTCTGGTTATTTCACTGTAGTTTTTATCCTGGGATAGAGTCTAAAACTGAATTCCTGCTTTGCCCCTGGAATCAGAGTCATGCAGCTACTATATCCTTCTGAACTTTTTCTTTGCTCAGTACACAGCTACAACTTGCTAGTGATTGTTTCTCTCCATTACCTCTAGGTGCAAGTTCCATGCCTCAACCTACTCTAGTATTGAGTAGTGAGTAATAGTGCTTCCAGATGGTCCCCATTCCCAAAAACTTCATTAGTTTAGGAGTCCTCTGGGATTGCTTTCTGTCTCAATGCTTCCTTTTCTGGTTCTGAATCTCATTTCAGTCCCTGGGATTAAGGAACATTCTGTATATAACACACTCTTCATTGAGAACTCATTTCCAATGTGTGAAAACTTCCTTGACTCCCTTAGGTGACCTGGAATGGAAAAGTGGCTCACCATGACTCTTTCTTATATTTCCTAATTGGAATTTGTTCTGTTGAACTATTGTGGCAGAGATCTGGTGGAAAGCTAAGCCATAATTCTTCCTCCTACTCTACCACCATCCCATCCCACCCACATCCTCTTCATTGCTTCTGAGGATTTAAAACTACCTTTGAGGCTCAGATCAAGTGCCATCTCCTTCAAAATGTCTTTTCTTATTGCCTCAGTTGTGTGTAAATGTGTGTGTGTGTGTGTGTCCCTCCAAATTATTTCTCCAACCAATCTGTGAATGTGTTACATACTCCTAATAAAACCTAATTTCTTGCAGTACCCTATTCCCTTTATATTTGTTCCCCAAATGTCAACCACGGTGACATATATTAGGTAAATATTTATGAAATCTTAAAAAAAATAAAAACCTAACTTCTTTGAGTATTTAACAATCAGATATATACTCTTCTATTTGATATTTAAAGATCATAATTGCCAACTACCTTTTAGACTTTGTTAAATATCCCTGCCCTTCCTATTTTCTTGTTCCTCACACAGGACACTCCATCTCTCATCTCTATGACCTTTCCCTGGCTGCCACACCATTCTAGAACTCACTCTCTCCACACCTCTGCCTCTTAGAACCACTTGTTTCTTTCAAAATTCAGCTCAAATGCTTCATTAAATGTAAAGCCTTTCATCATCTCACTTGCCAGTGCCTTCTCTCCTCCCAAAATCACTTTGTATTTATTTGCATTCAGCTACATTCAGCAATGAATCTCTTGAAGTGGTTACATGTTTTTGAATTCATTGAATTTGAATTCACACTATTTTAAGTTATAATTATGTAAAATATCTTAATTGTTTCTACCCCAATGGAAATATGCCTTATGAATTCCTTAATGTAATCAATTCAGGAAATTCATCATTAATAGTAATAATTATAGCAAAAATAAACACAATGCAAGGGGCTAGCTATATTTTGTATATACTTATACATGCATATGCTGTCTCTACCGTAGAATGCAAACTCCTTGAAGAAATGTTTTATTTTTGTCCTTGTATCCCACAAACCTAGCATAGTGCCTGAAACAGAGTAGATACTTAATAAATATTTGTTAGATGATTGATTAATTGATCCACACTTCTCAAAATGAGAAATTAAGGCCAAAAGAAATTCATTGACATCATGAAGGTCACATAGGCAGTAGAAGTAAGAGCCAAGACTAAAAATCAAAATTCCTAATTCGAAATTACCTTTACATTGCACTGGGCTGATTTTCCAAGTGTAGTGGCATTCTTTCACAAAGGTTCAAAAGCCAGAGTATAATTAATTGATGACAAACAGATCTCTATGGAGAGCACCCACTTCAGGATAACTAAATGAATTGAGAAATGAAGATTTAAATAAGAACAGAATAATACAAAGGTAGATGCAGCAAGCCACCTTGCTGAAATAATGAATAACTTGGCAGCACAAATAGTTGAGATATCAGATAATTTAAGACTGAAAAGTATAAGAATCTGAAAGCTCTAAATATTTCTAGATAGATTTTCCTTAAGGTTTACTTAGCTCACAGGGACTGCTCTACGGAGGTTTCAGGATTAAAACTATTGGTTCATATCATATTTAAGGCAGATACAATCCTTTAAGAAAGAAAAAAAAGAAATGATATATTTTTCAGGATTTGTAGACACTAGAGTCTCATTTGGAGGTTTTGTTAAAGGAGAAAACATAACAAAACAAATAAAAATCCAATGTTACACATTCACTCCAACTGATAAAATGAGAAAATTAATCCAAAGATCCACACATAACAGCCCAGATCTAAATGAAGAATAAATTAACAGAGATGTTATGAATCTGAAACAAAATTAAAGCTTCATTTTAACAGCAGCGCATGCAAACATCCTCAGCTCATTACTCTTCAGACAGTTTTCATTACTCCACAGGCCAGGATAAGAATTTGCATTTCCCAAGGTAATGGTTTCCCTATGTGGCAGACCGTAAGAGGCTTTGCTTCATATTCTGAACATTAATGGGCAACATACCTATTAACAGCAGAAGGAATCAGCCATTTAAATGCATGTGAACCATTTTTTGCTAAAGTACTTCTAGGGCAAGTACTGTTTTTTGTCCCTTCCCCCTTCCCACCCCCACCTTCCTGCTTCCCAGTGGCTTTTTGCTTTTGCTCAAGTACTTCCATGGCAAGTTCCAGTTTTTCAGACTCTTTCTTCTTCCCAGGGGCAAATAATACCCCCAGGGCTATGTCAGAAACCAACTGAAATGGCCACTTCTATCATTTTGGGGTGGGAGGAGGGGGTAGGATAAGGAGATTGAAAGATGATTTCCCTTATCAGGGAACCACCATCCATTATTCACATCTCTTTCCTACAGCCATCTTTTTCATATTTATTTCCTATGGCTTTGGAGAAGCAAGGATTAGAAATGAATGACATTCTTTACAACTCACAAGAGGTTTGCCTTGAGCCAAACTCATGCTTTCACTTTATATGGAATTTAACTCTCCAGATGCTGCAATGAGACTCTGTCACCTGAGAGCTTCAAAGGAGCCTCAAGCACTAAGGCAAAGCTAGAGGAGAAGAGAAAGATGAGTGGAAATTGAGTTTGGGGAGTAAGCCAGCAAATGGTAGCAGATACAAAGGACTCCCAGGAGAGGAAAATTCTCAGAGGCAGAATATTAGGAAAAGTATAGATGAAAATGAATCTCTGCTGTTCTTTGAATGGCTGACAGCTCTCTGATGTGGTACAAAGGGCATAGTACAGAATGCAAACTAGTCAAAAAGTTCAGGACTTAGGACATACCATCCCTTGCAGGAGACAGTATAAATTTCGTAAATCAACCATGCATCAATAATTGATCTATTCCCTTCCCACAGACAAGAAGAGACTCATTAGATTAAAGTGCTAGATTTGGAAGTGAACTTAGAATTAATTTTGTCCAAACCCCTCATTTTACAGATGTGGAAACTAAGTTCATGAAATGTTAAGTGACCTCCCCAAAGTCACACAAGTGCCAAATCTGGAATTAAAAGTAAGGTCCTGTGACTTCAAGAGCAGCCTTCTATCCACTATACCATACTGCCTTTGCCAAATAATAATTCTATTCATACATGATCATTATTAGCTCTCAAAAGCTTGGCAGGGGAGGGACTAAAGGAAATAATCTTCCTTCATGTCATGCTATGAACAATTTTATTTGGAAGTACAATTAGGAATTTTTCTATCTAAAGTGATTTTTATTAACACTACCTGTGTTCTCCATTTCTACCACTGCCACACTGCACACCAAATTAAATGTACACTTGTCCCATGAACCCTCTCTTGAACACTGCTCCCAATTTATTATTTGTCATTGGATTCACTCTTTTATCTCAACTCTGGAAAAATGTGGCCAATTGGTAGCAACACAGGTCAGTGAAAACTACCTTTACAATCATAAAATATTTGATGGATTCCTTTCCAGTTTGCTATGCTTACACTCCCCTCTCCTCTTCTCTCCTCTGCCTCCGAATAACATCTGAGAAAAGGTTAAAAAAAGGCACACAGTATCACAAGGCTCAGTCTCATTCTCATTGTCACTTTCCTTTTACAGAGTTATGAATTGTTTCAAGGTTGTTAGTGGGTTTTTTTTCCTGTGACCCACTTATTATTTAATATTTTGTTGTTAAATTCCCATTTGTTTATGTTTTCCAAATCTATTTCTATTTTTTATCACATTACAGTCTGGAAAGGATATGTTAAATATTTCTGCCTTTTTATATTTATTTGGAATATCTCTGCCCTAGTACACAATATTTTTTTCTTTAATGCTCCATAAAATGTTAAAATGTATGTTTATTTTTACAGTCTTTCCTAGAAGATGTCATAAGTCTTTTAACTGTAATATCTATAGCAATCTATTTAAATTCTCTATTTTCCCTTTTATTTTTCTGTTTGACTTATCTAAATTAGAGAGAGTGTTATTAAAATCTCCTGAAATTACTGTGTTACTGCCTATGTCTCCCAGTAAGTAAGATATTACTTCTTTTATTAATTTGAATGCTGTCATTAGAAGCATATATGTTTATTATTACTATTGGTCAGTTATTAATGGTTCTTTTCAGTATCACTTTATTCTTTGAATGTATGTTTTTGGTCTCTCATATAGCATTATTGCAACTCTGACTTTTGAATTTACTTGACCTTCACTCTCTGATTGATTAACCTTATAATTATATGATATCTATTATCCTTACTATTTCTCATGCAATCAAAGCTTTAAAGGTTTCCATTCTAGGATCTCCCTTCTAGGCAATTGCTCCCATTGCCTTACTGAGTTTGCTTGGTGGATTCCCCTTTTCCATTGTATCTTACCTCCAAAACAACATTATGCAGGTGTTAGAGAGGACACTGATCTATGCTGGAGTCTCTCCCCCAACACACCTCTGACTGTGTATCCCACCACTAATCTATACTCACATCCAGTTAACCCCCCCATTTGCCTCAAAATCTCCTTGGGTGCATGCCTTCCCACTTCCTCAGGTGCCAGTTGTCCCCAGGAGATCTAAATCCTTCCCATCCCCTCCTAAGGTGATATGAGTAGGCATTTCAAGGACTAAATCCCTCAGATCACAATCAAAGCAAGGTCCATATCTCTCTTCACAAATCAACTCTTTTGACCCATAGGAGAATTCATGAGTAGAACTCCCTCCTACTATTAAAGTAAAACCTCCTTCCTTTCTCCCATTTTCAGTCCTTGTTCCCTCCTTCTTACCCATCACCTTCTAGGCTTATCTCTCTCTGAGACCACAAAAGTCATCTTGCCCTCATTTCTAGCCCTTGATTTAACTCTGGTGCATCACACATTCCTACATTCATCTCTATCCTCCTACTACTCTTCCTCCTTTCATGTACTATTTTATGTTGTAGTGTACTACATGCATATATGTATTTACATATATGTGTGTATATGTACAAATATGTATAGATGTATAAGCATATGCATGCATACATGTGTATATACAAATATGTATGTATATACATACGTGTGTATACATATATATTGAAAAAGCTAACTGGAGGAGAGTATAAATTAGTGGTGGACTATATTATACATATACATACATGCATACATAAACATATGTGATTGTACATGCACATATAAACACATGCATAAATTCATATATGTGTGTATGTGTTTTCACCTATAGGTGCAGTGTGTTGACAGCTTCTGCCTATAATGCCTCAGGACTAACTCTTCATTGTAACCTCCACTGGAATTCCACCTTCACTCCTGTCTACTTGTATGAATTCAGAAAGAATTTTATTGAAAATCTCTCTGCTGACCTTCTTTGCTACTGCCATCCTTGGTTATTGCATTCATTCACTCCTCCTTTATTTCTATTGTTTGCAGTGTTCAAGAAACAAATGATCTTTTCAGTTCTGATTTTCTTTTTAAAATGTTTCAAATGTCTTTAGTTATTGAACATCCATCTTTTTTTGGTTATGGTTAAGCTCATATTTTCAGGATAGGTCACTCTGGTCTGTATCCTCCATTGTTCTTTGGAACAAATTAATTCATTCCCTTCTATGCTTTCTGGTGAGTACATAATAGTCTTGCATTATTCAAATATCTGTTCCTTTTAATTTGAAGGTCTTGTTTCTGAATTGAGTTATTGAATTTAACCACTGCATGTCTTGGATTTTATAACTTTGGATTCTTTTCTGGAAGTGATGCATGAATTCTTTCGAGTGGTTTTTCATTGGCTATTTTCAAAAGCTCTGGACAGTTGTCTTCTATTATTTCCTGCATGATGGTATTGAAAATTTCTATTCTGTTGTGTTCTTTTGGAAAATAGGATCCTTAGCTTGTCACTACACATGCTGTTTTTGAGGTGAGGATGTTTTGCAGAGTGAACATTTTTTTAAAAATATCTTACTGGTTTTTGCTTCTCTTCTTTTAGATTGCCCTTCGTTTCTATATATTTGCACTTACAATCTATAGTTCTCTCTTTTGTTTCCTTCGTGAGCCTTGTCATCACAGGTTTCAGTTTTTCTATTCTGCAGATTATTTTTATAGTACAGGTTATAAATGCTGCACTTATAATTGTCATTTCTCTTTAGAACCACTCAGGAACAGCATGTTGTGGAACCATATTATCTAATATTCCACAGAGTCCTCTGCTCATCAAGTGTTGAAACATTTTCCTTTGTTTTATAATATTTATTCATGGATGCCTAAACTTGTTTACCAGATCTGTAAACCATATTTTGTGTTATTAATGTATTGTTTTTATGGTTTATCTGCTTATGTTCAAAGCTTTTGAGTCTTCTTCTTCCTGAAATCTATGGTAATTTCAGCCTTTTTCTGACTCTGTGACTCCCTTGCCTCTGACAGTGGTGGTTTCCCAGGGTCCTGGATCTCAAAGTGTCTCAACATCTTTGTTCACCAGCCTAAGCCTCTGCCCAGATTGACTTTTGGTGGACAGAATTGACCCCAGCAGGATACTAAGCTCTTTCCCTTAAGCTTAGTTGAGTGATGTACATGTACCCCAAACACCCACACACATATACACAGTGTCCTGTCATGGTATTGTTGTGTTATTTCCCCCTCTCTATGTGTGTTTTTCAGTTCTCTGGACTGACACAAGAAGTTCAGAGACTTCTATTACTGGTGCTATGTAATGGTCCACTTTGGCATCAGAAATTCTGCCCTGCTTACTCTATGGTGGTGTCTGATAGTGATGGTTGAATTGCCTGGATTAACTGGCTGTCTGTCCTGGCCAGAATGGAATTTCATATCTCAGACTCCATGTACTTCAGAAGGAAGGAAAAGGGACCTATGTTTGGTGTTGGATTTTGTTGTAACGCTGTGTGTCAGGCTGGGAGTTTGGGGAGGTGTGCTTAGTAAGTTCAGGGTCAGTGAGCATTAGTTCATTTTCTTTAACTTTCCTTTGTATCCTGAGTATAGTAGACTATAGAAACATCTGAAGATGCTTTATCTTTGGCACATGTTTTTGTTTTGTTTTGGAGAGTTTTGAGAGGACATAGGGCTCAGAGAAAATTTCTAGCCCTCTATTTTGTTGCTCATATGATCTAGAAGTCTGATTCAGCTTCCTTCTCTTCTATCATGAGACACTTTTATTACCTGCATCACAGTCAAGAAACTTGGCATTCTAAATAATAAAATCTATGTGGCCACTTGAGCAGATTATTGGTGTCAGACCCCTAGTGCCTGAATTGTACAATGAGATTACAACAAGGTTCATTTTTATCTCCTTGCATATCTCCCACATCAGAAAAAATTAATTTGGAATATGATGTTTCCAAGAATAAAAACAAGCAAAAGACCATTAACAGAAAATTAATAGGAAATGTAGAAAAATATCAGTGGTTAATAATCCACCCTACCTTAAGCTGAAAGAAACTAGGAGTCTTTGTTGATGGAAAAACAAACTACAAATTAAAATATTAAACCTGGTTATTATTGGAGGTATTCATACCATAATAAAATCTTGTATTTGGAATGAGCTGTTCTGATTTTTGTTTATTTATTACAAGAATATATTTGGGGTCTGGAACTATGTATAATCTATTCCTAATATTCACTAAGCATAGCTTGCTATGTGGTATGTTTGGCAGTAAACACACTCCTAGCATGATCCCTATTATTCTAAGTTGGCACAAGTTAGAAAGTGGTAGTATTTTTTTTCCATTCCCCATCTATAGAGAGCTCTGACTTCTTTGAACACTCTTGCTGGGTAAGCAGCTAAGTTTTAGACCTTTCCAGTGCCCTTCAACCCTAGTCAGGCCAAAGAACTGAAATTGTCTGCATATTGAAGAGGCAACATGTCAGGTGTGGCAGCTAATGTGGGAGCATGCAACTCCCCTATTTCACCTTTCTCTCATTCCTTTCTCAAAGAGGAGGAAGTAACCTAAGATATCACTCTCAAGATTGCAAGTGACACTTCTATTAACAAATTTGCATATGTATCTGTGTAACAAAACCTCATGAATGATCCAAACTACCTGCAAGTAGCCAGACTTGTTCTTGCAATACACATGTAATTTAGATGTGACTGGACCATCTAATAAATTAGGGGGCCTACTTTGCCCAATTATATACCAATAAATCTGACAGTTTAAACAAAGTTGATGAATATTTACAAAAATATAAATTGCCAAGATTAACAGTAGAGGAAACAGAATACTTGAATAATACAATCTCAAAAAGAAATTAAACAAGTCATCAATGAACTCCCTAAGAAAAATCCCCCAGGGTCAGATGTGTTCACAAGTTAATCCTATCAAACATTTAAAGAACAATTAATTCCAATTCTATATAGACTACTTAGAAAAATAACAAAGCAGTTTTACCAAATTCTTTTTACGACACAAATATGGTGCTGATACCTAAAACCAAGAAGAGCTAAAACAGAGAAAGAAAAACATAGACCTATATTTCCCCTGATGAATATTTATGCAGAAATCATAAATGAAACATTAGGAAGGAGATTATAACAATATGTCACAAAAATCACACACTATGACCAAGTGGAATTTATACCAGGAATGTCCAGCTAGTTCAATATTAGAAAAACCCTAAGCATAATTGACCGTGCAATAACAAAACCAACAGAAATAATATGATTGTCTCAATAGATGTTGATTTTTTTTTAACAAAATACAGTACCCATTCCTATTAAAAACACTAGCAAGCATAGGAATAAATGGAGCTTTTCTTAAAATGATAAATAGTATCTATCTAAAACTATCAGTAAGCATTATATGTAAGGGGGATAAGCTAGAAGAATTCCCAATAAGATCAGAAATGAAGCAAGGATGCCTATCATCACCACTATTAATCAATATTAATAATAATAAACAAAAAAATAATAATAAAATAATAACAATAAAAATGTTAGTTATAACAATAACAAAGAAGATAATAAATTAAAGGAATTAAAATAGGCAACGAGGAAACAAAACCATCACTCCTTACAGATGATATGACTGTATACCTAGAAAATCCTATAGAAAATCTACTATAAAAATGAAATAGTTAATAACTTTAGCAAATTTGCAAGATATAAAACAAACCCCTACAAATCATCAGCATTTCTATATCTAACAAAAAAACACCCAGAAAGAAATATAAAGAAAAATTCTAATTAAAATAATTTTAGATAACATAAGATACTTGGGAGTCTACTTTCCAGGACAAAACAAGAAACTGTGTGAACAGAAGAAAATGCTATTCATACAAACGAAGTCAGATCCAAACTATAGGGAAAATATTTAATATTTTTTTCATGGATAGGCCAAGCCAATATAGTAAAAATGACAATACCTAAATTAATTTACTTGTTCAGTGCCATGCTTATCAAACTACCAGAAATTATTTTATAAATCTGGAAAAAATTATAAAATTCATCTGGAAGAGCAAAAGGTCAAGAGTATCAAGAGAATTAATAGACAAAATTGTAAAGAAAGCTGGCCCAGTCATATCAGATCACAAACTATATTATAGAGAGGTAGTGATTAAAACTATCAGGTACTGGCTAAGAAAGAGAGGTGGATCAGTGGAACAGGATAGATACATAAGACACAGTAATAAATGACCATAATTACCTAGTGTTTGATGAAACTAAAGACACCAGCTTTTGGAACAAGAACTGAGTATTCAACAAAAACTGCTTGGAAAACTGAGAACCTATAGCAGAAACTAGGTAAAGATTAGCACCTTATACTATATACCAAGATAAGGTCAAAATGGGTACATGATTTAGACATAAAGGGTGATATCATAAGTAATTAGAAGAGCAAGGAAGAGTTTATCTGTCAGATCTATAGAGAAGGGGAGAATTCATGACTAAACAAGAGACAGAAAATATTATGAATGGGGTGGAGCCAAGATGGAGGCAGGAAAGCAGGGACTCGCTTAGGCTCTCCCCTAAATCCCTCCAAACACCTGTAAAAAATGGCTCTGAACAAATTCTAGAACTACAGAATCCACAAAATAACTGAGGGAAGCAGGTCTCCAGCCCAAGATGGCCTGGATGGTCCCTGGGAAGGTTCTATCACACCTTGCAGGAAGTGGAGCACAGACCAGAATGGGGTACACCAGGACAGGCCAGACACTGAGGATATTGGGTAGAGCAAGCCACAGGGCCCTGAATCACTGAGCTGTGGCAGTTACCACACTTCTCAACCCACAAATGACAAAGACAACTTAGCAGGTCAGTGGGAAAAATGCTGGATCAGGGTAAGAGGAGTGCAAATTTGGCTGCAGTCCTGAAGGGCCACAGAGGTGTTGCAGCGTGGTAGCTGCAGCAGCAGGAAGCTCCTACAGTTGCTTGCAGAGCTGTAGCTGCAGTTGCTTCTAGCCCCAGGCCCACCGGGTGGGAGGAGCCAAGAGGCAGATCAGAGCTGGAACGCAGGGAGCACTTTGCTTGTGCTGAGGCAGGGTTCACTCACTTTGCCCTGCTTGGATCTGGGTCATGGTCCTGGTTGGCAGTTCTTGGGGGGGGGGGGGGTGGAGTGCTGGTATGGCAGAGCTTGCCATGTAGAAGTAGCTCTGAAAACAGCAATGCAATGCCCAATGAAGCTTGGGACAAGCATTCATCATTCAGAAGGCAGTCTTACCCTGACAAATACCTCAAGGATCAAGTAATTGGCTAGGAACATTAACAGGCAGTGAATGACTCAGACTATTGAGTCATTTATTGGTGACAAAGAAGATCAAAACATACAGCCAGAAGAAGTCAACAAAGTCAAAGAGCCCACATCAAAAGCCTCCAAGAAAAATATGAATTGGTCTCAGGCCATGGAAGAGCTCAAAAAGGATTTGGAAAGGCAATTAAGAGAGGTAAAGGAAAAATTGGGAAGAGAAAAGAGAGTGATGCAAGAAAATCATGAAAAACAAGTCAATGACTTGCTAAAGGAGACCCAAAAAAAATACTGAAGAAAATAATACCTTAAAAATAAAATAACACAAATGGCAAAAGAGCTCCCAATAGCCAATGAGGAGAAGAATGCCTTAAAAGGCAGAATTAGCCAAATGGAAAAGGAGGTCCAAAAGACCAACGAAGAAAATACTACCTTAAAAATTAGAATGGAGCAGTAGAAGCTAGTGACTTTATGAGAAGTCAAGAAATTATAAAACAGAAGTGAAAGAATGGAAAAAAGGGAGACAATGTGAAATATCTCATTGCAAAAACCACTGACCTGGAGAAGAGGTCCTGGAGAGATAATGTAAAAATTATTGGACTACCTGAAAGCCATGATCAAAAAAAGAGTCTAGACATCATCTTTCAAGAAAATATCAAGGAAAACCGCCCTGAGATTCAAGAACAGAGGGTAAAATAGAAATTGAAAGAATCTACCAATCGCCTCTTGAAAAATATCCCAAAAAGAAAACTCCTAGGAATATTATAGCCAAATTCCAGAGTTCCAAGGTGAAGGAGAAAATATTTCAAGCATCCAGAAAGAAACAATTTGAGTATTCTGGAAACACAATCAGAATAATACAAGATCTAGCAGCTTCTAAATTAAGGGATCAAAGGGCTTGGAATATAATATTCCAGAGGTCAAAGGAGCTAGGATTAAAACCAAGAATCACTTACCCAGTAAGACTGAATATAATACTCCAGGACAAAATATAGATTTTCTATGAAATAGAGGACTTTCAAGCATTCTTGAAAAAGAAATGACCAGACCTGAATGGAAATAGATACAAGAATCAAGAGAACCATGAAAAGTTAAACAGGAAAGAGAAATCGCAAGGGAATTAATAAAGTTGAACTGTTTTGTTTACATTCCTACATGGAAAGATGATATTTGTAACTCATGAGACCTTTCTCAGCATTAGGGTAGTTGAAGGGAACACACGCACACACACACATACACATACACACACAAACACACACACATACATACATATAGACACAGGGCACAGGATGAGTTGAATATGAAGGGATGATATCTAAAAATAAATACATAAATATAATTAAGGGTTAGAGAGAAGAGAAAGGGAGAGATAGAATGGGGTAAATTTTCTTAAATAAAAGTGGCAAGGTTCTATTGGAAGGGAAAAGGGGCAGGAGAAAGGAAATGAATGAGTCTCGCTCTCATCAGACTTGATTTAAGGAGGGAATAACATACACACTCAATTTGGTATCTTACCCTACTGGAAAGTAAGGGAGAAGGGGATAAGAGAGAGGGGATGACAGAAGGGAGGGTAGATTGGGGAAGGAGGTACTCAAAAGTAAAAATTTTTGGAAAAAGGCAAGGGTCAAGGGAATAAAATTGGAGAAAAGGGGACATGGTAGGATAGAGGGAAATATAGTTAGTCTTTCACAACATGACTGTTATGGAACTGGAGGGTGGGTGGGCAGTGAAGAAGGTAGAAAATTTAAAACTCAAAGTCCTAAAAACAAATGCCCCAAAAAGTTGTTTTTTACATGCAACTGGGAAATAAGATATACAAGCAATGAGGCATAGAAATCTATCTTGCCCTACAAGAAAGTAAGGGGAAAGGGGCAAGGGGGTAGTGGGGTGACATAATGGGGAGAAGCCTAGGGAAAAGGACAATCAGAATATGTGCCATCTTGGGGTGGGGGAAGGTAGAAATGAGGAGAAAATTTGTAATTCAATCTTGTGGAAATCAATGTTGAAAACTAAAAAATATTAAATAATGAAATAAAGAAAAACATGAAAAAGAAAACATTATAAAATGCAGAATTGATACTTTTTATTACATTAAATTAAAAAAAGGTTTAGCACAAACAAAATCAATGCAAGAAAGATCAGAAGGGAACAATTTTTACAGCAAGTGTTTCTGATAAAGACTTTATTTCTCAAATATATCAGGGAACAGAGTCAAATTTATACCAACCCAAATCAATCCCTAATTAATAAATTATCAAAATATATGAACAGGAAATTTTTAGATGAAGAAATCAAAGCTGTCTATAGTCATATGAAACAATGCTCTGTATCACTATTGATTAGATAAATGCATGTTAAAAGAACTCTGAGGTACCACCTCACACCTATCATATTTGCTAAAATGAGAGAAAAGGAAAATGATAAATGTTGGAGTGGGTTGTGAAAATTGGGACACTAAAGCACTGTTGGTGTAATTATGAACTGAGACAATCATTCTGGAACTATGCTCTCAAGGGCTATCAAACTATGCATAACCTTTTGTCCAGCAATATCACTATTAGGTCTGTGTCCCAAAGAGATCACACACACACACACACACACACACACACACACACACACACAAAGCAAAAAAAGATAAAAAGGACCAATGTACAAAAAAATATTTATAGCAGTTCTTTTCATGGTGGCAAAGAATTGGAAATTGAGGGAATGTTCATCAATTGGGGAAATGGATGAACAAGTTGTGGTATATGATTGTAATGAAATACTATCTTGCACTAAAAAATTATGAGCAGGCAAATTTTGAAGAAAAAAGTGGAGAGATATGAATTGATGATGATTGAAATGAACAGAATCAGGAGAACCTTGCACACAGTAACAGCATTATTGTACAATTATCAAATGAATGCCTTAGCTATTGTCCACAATACAGGGATCCAAGGCAATTCCCAGAGACTCATGATGGTAAATGCTACTCACTTCTGGAGAAATAACTAATATAGATCAAAGCATACTATTTTCACTTTCTTTAGGGTGTGTGTGTGTGTGTGTGTGTGTGTGTGTGTGTGTGTGTTTTATTTTGGTCTATTTCTTCTTTCACAACATGGCTAATATGGATATGTTTTATGTGGTTGCACATATATATCAAATTGCTTACCATCTTAGGGAAGGGGTGGTGACGTAGGGGAAAAATCTGAATTTCACTTTTTATATGAATGTTAAAATTTGTCCTCACATGTAATTGGAAAAAAATTCTATTAAAATAAAAAAGATTACTTAAAATAGAGTCCATGGCACCTGGTTCCTGGGGGTCCATGAACTTAGATGGGAAAAAAATCAATCTCTATTTTCATGAACCTCCAATTAAAATTAAACATTTCCTATAATTATTAAAAGAAAAAGCTTAAAAATCCAAGCTATGAGCTCTTCCACCCAGTGTGTAGTTGCCTCCGGGACCCCACCTCCAGTTTTGGCAACACTTTCTCTCTGTCCCAAAAGTTTAAACTCGATGCTTCTAAGTTCCCCATGGATGATGATATTGATGCTCTCATTAGTGACAATTGCACTCTTGCATGTGCAAAGCTGGCTGTCTTCCCTGCCATTTTGGGGCACTCCAGACATCAGAGTGTGATGGCCGGTATGGGCCAGAAAGACAGCTATGTGGGGCATGAGGCTCAGAGCAAGAGAGGTTTTCCAACCTTTAAGTGCTCCACTGCACATGGTATTGTCACCAACTGGGATAACATGGAGAATATCTGGCATCATACTTTCTACAATGAGCTCCATGTGACGACTGAAGAGCACCCTATGCTGTTCACATAAGCCCCCCCGGAACTCCCAAGACAACAAGAAAAGATGACTCAGATTATGTTTGAGACCTTCAATACCCCAGCCATGTATAATTCCATCCAGGCTGTGCTGTCTCTCTATGATTCTGGTCATACCACTGGTATTGTGATGAACTCTGGTGATGATACACCTCATGCTATATTCATTTATGAAGGTTATGCCCTTCCCCATGCCATCCTCTATCTAGATCTGGCTGGCCATGATCTGCTAGACTACCTCATGAAGATCCTGATCAAGATAGGGTACATTTTCACTAGTACAACTCAGAGGTAAATTGTGTGTGATATCAAGGAGAAGCGTGTTATGTAGTGCTAGACTTCAATCAGGAGATGGACAGTGCTGCATCTAGGTTCCTCTCTGGCAAAGATCTATGAGCTCCCTGATGGGCAGGCTAGCATCATTAGCAACAAGGGGTTCCAGTGTCCAAAAGCTCTTTTCTCACCATTTTTCTTAGATATGAATGCTGTGGAATCCATGAAATTACTTTCAACTCAACCACGAAGTGTGATATTGACATGCTAATACCATATTGTCTGGTGCTATCATCATGTCCAGGCATTGATGATAGGATGTAGGACATTACAGCCCTAGCCTTGAGCACATTGAAAATTAAGATCATTGCCCCACTGGACAGCAAATGCTCCCTCTGAATTGGAGGCTCCATCCAGGCCTATCTCTCTACCTTCCCACAGATTGTAGATCAGCAAACAGGAGTATAATGAATCTGGGCCCTCCATTGGCCCCTCCAAATGCTTCTAAATAGATCATTCTTTTTGTTTTGTTATTTTCTTTTGCTTTTTGTCAAAGAGCGTGACATGATAATTGCCCCCCAAAAAGAGAAATGAGATTGGCATAGCTTTGTTTGTTTCTTTTTGTTTTGGTAGGTTTTTGTTTTTGTTTTGTTTTGGGTTATTTTTGTTTATGTTTTTATTTGTTTATGCTTGATGCAGGATTTAAAAACTGGAATGGTGAAGGTGATGAACAGTTTAAGTATGTTGGAGGCAAACATCCTCAAAGATCTACAGTGTGTCTTGAGGATTCTGATTGTCCCTTTTTTTATAATGGTCATTCCAAATAATTGTATAATGCATTTTATAGAGAGTTGATGGTCCCTGTGAAAGCTGTCCTGCTCTACACAGAAGAGCCATTTAATATAAATGCAATAGGGAAAGGAGAAAGGGAGGAGGTACTCCATGTAAATTATGTAATCCTCAAAAAAACACTTATTGTATCTTCCACCTTAATACTCGTTCCTTTCTTTAATTGTCAAACATAAATTCCCCTCCCTGCTGCCAACATAGATGTGAATGAAGACTTTTATGAGATTGGTGACAGCACTTGGAGGAAGGGAGGAACTTTACCTGTACACTGACTTAAAACCAGTTCAAATATAAGTGCACATGTTAAAGGGAAAAAAATAAAATAAAAGCTTAAGAAACCTAACTCCAGGGCTCTCCATACCTTTGTTGGAGCATTTGTCTATATCAGTAGGGTCAAACTAAAATTAAAATAAGAGGCACTAAACCATACACAAAGAGCCTTGCTGCTGCGTATTGACACTTATTTGTATTATCTATGTTCTATTGTGTCTTTATTCATTTTGTTAAATATTTTCAATCACATTTTAGACTGGTTGTGGGGAGAGTGGTAGGAGCCATCTCTCTTTTAGATCCTTACTTCATCTACTTAAATAGTCCCCTAACTCTTACCCTCTCTTCTATTCCCTCCACCCAAGCCAAGAACACCAGATGTGGTCCAGATACATTTGACATTATTTTAGTTAATACTTAATGAAATTTTATACTTTAACTTTCCCTTAATCTGATGATATCCTGAACTAGCTATGTCTCTTTCTTACTTCTGGCCATCAACTTTTGACCCCCTTCCCCTCAAAAAAAGGTGTTATTGTATGTTGCTTCTACATGACTAGAGATATTACTATATCTGTATCATCATAAATCCAGATTATTAATCCTAATCTTTATAATTCACACAATTGTTGCATCAAATATGTAAGTGCTGAATTTTCATATGGGGTGGGGCAGAAGAGAGGCCATGGGATAGATTGAAGCTAACAAGCCCACAGAGTAACACATTTCCCCAATGCAAATAAGGACATAACAAAATCTTTAAATCAACTGAATGATGAACTTTAGCTAATTATTTGTCCAAAAAGGTACTAGACCTGAGGTGGCCCAGGTTTCCTGCGGTAATGACTAAGCTTTCCTATTCTATTGATAATGGAGGAAAAAATATTACAAAGAATAGGCATGAAAATATCACAGGTGATATGAAAAAGTTGTAGGCACATAAAAATATGATCATCAAATATTCAACATGTCATAGTTTTTCTTTGTCAAGTCATTATGCCTCCAATCCCTCAACCCCTTAGGACTTTCCCAGGCCATCTCAACCAGCTTCACTTTCTTCCTTTGCCAGTCTCCATTTTTTGATTAACCAGCTCAATTCTTCTCTATCCTCTGCTCTCAAGTCTCTAGCTCCCTGTAACAGTAAGGCAATAAACACAACATCAACGATAATCATGAATATGCCTAAGTAGTTCTGTATTGCAAGGTATGAGAGGCTCTCCATAAAGAAGGCAGAAGAAGTATAACATTTATTCAGATGCCAGAAAACCATATCCCATAACCAAGTGTTCAGCTTCCACAGTCAGTCAGCCTACTTTATCATAACAGCAAGGAAATTAAAACACCATATCACAGTCTGGAGCCTAGCCATCCCAAAACCTCTTTAACCCCCTGCTGCGGTCTTCCCAAAAACAAACTCCTAGTACAGCTAAGTCAGCCTGTTTGGTTCTAACAATCACAAGGGCAGCCATTAGCAGCCATAACATCGTTCTCTCTCTCTCTCTCTCTCTCTCTCTCTCTCTCTCTCTCTCTCTCTCTTTCTCTCTCATTCTTAGCATTTTCTGTGACATAGCTTCCTTTTCCTGTCAGGAAGGTCCTCCCACCATAGATGTCTTAGGCTTCCTGTGACTTAAGCAGGTCACGTGGCCTATTAATGGGCAGGAAAGATCTTCAGATCCAAATTGCTACTACACTCCCTCATTCTCTACCTTGACAAACCTTGATACTAGATTTTTCCCTTTATCTGTCTCCTCTCTTCCTACTCATTTGCTACTGAACAGAGCAGTGGGAAATCACACAACTAGGGTGACTGGGTCCATTACAAAATTATGTTAACTAGTCCTGATATACTTCAAGATAGTAGCATTTTTTGTGATGGCTAAAAACTGGAAATAAAGTAGAAAAACATGAATTTGGAATTTCTAAACAATCTGTGGTACATGAATATCATGGAATATTACTGTGTTATAAGAAATGATGCGTGTGATGCATTCATAGAAACATGGAAAGATCTATATGAACTGATACTGAGCCAAGTAGGTGGAGCCAAAAAACAACAAACAATAACTACAATAATGACATTTTTAAATTTTAAGAACGGCAAACCAGAAAAAAAAAACAAAGCTAAATGTAATTAAATTATAAAGATCAAATGGGACTTAAATGAAGAGATATGAGGTCACACCCAATTTAGCCTTTCATGGAAGTGAAATGGCCACAAGTGTGGCATGTGTATCAATCGGTTGTGCTGACTTTTTTTTTTCTCTTTTTCTTCTCAAAAAATATTTGTCATACAAGACGACTCTATGGGAGTGGACAGAGGAGGGATATAGGGGATACTATGGTGACGTAAGAAACATAAGATATCAATAAAAACTTATTTAAAAAAAAGTTATGTTAACTAATCTCAAGTGGGCCCTCACTGCAGAAAAGTAGTTCTTTTACTCCTTCATAATTGCATCTCTATCCTAGTAGTCTCATTTGTTTTTACCAGCACACTCTCCAATACATTTGGATTTATCTATATATTAATGAGTTATATACGTACTAGCATACTGATATACCTATATATTATGCTATAAACTAATGGATATCACAAAATAATATAAGGATGAAATAATTTAAAAATATTTTAATTCTTTGATATTTAATCATTTAAAAGATTACTAAACTTATTATTCGCAATGCAATTAAATAGGCTTCATTATTGATAAAAATATTGTTTTAACATTTTGTGAAAAAGCAATATTGTACAAATATGCTAAAAACAAATGATGAAGTGTAGGTACCACAGTCAAGACTTCTACCTTGTGGAACTCCTACTCTTCCCTCAGGATACCCAGCATATCATATGTTACATGTGACTAATACATAAGGAATGAGAGCATTAGTGTCAATCTTTAAATTAAATATTAACAAAGCCTAATTTTTCTCCTTTAAAATTTAAATTTTTTATTTGTCAGTATTTATATTTTATATTCCCCGAACACATACAGGGCTCAATCATATCTTGGTCTTGTCACATTATGTTAATCACAATGGGCTAAGAAGAACCTGAGTCATACACTTGTCAGGTGGGAGGCCTAAGGTGAGGCAGCATTGTACTAGCTCAAAGATGTCTGACAATTTTAATGCAAGGCTAGAAAAAAAATGAAAGATTGAAACAAGCATCTTTGATTTATATGTCAGCTGTTGTCTGAAATACAGAAGTAGGCACACTGCAGTTACCTTGTTGGAATGAGTTTTTCTTGGAATATTGCCTTGTTTTGTCTTTTCTTTGACCCACTCATAAGTAAGAAGCCAAGTACAATTCCTCAAGCTCTTGAGTTTTCACTTTTGTTTTTGTTTTTAGATTTTCCTTTAGATCATGCTATCTGACCCACCAGTCTTCAATTTCATCCTCTGTGATATTTTCAAATATACTTGGAGTTACTTAGATTCTAAACTCTTTTCTTCAGTCAACTGATATTACAGGAACAATTTTTGCCCCCTGAGGCAACTGATGGCATGGTGGAATTCAAATTCAGCCTCAGTCACTTACTAGCTGTACATTCCTGGGCAGGTCCCTTCATCCGTCTGTGCTTCAGTTTCCTTAACTGTCAAATGGAGATAATAATAGCACCTACTTTTCAGGGTTATTGTAAGGATAAAATGAGATGATATTTCTTTTTTTAGTTAATTGTTTTTAGTTCACAACACTCCATTCCATAAGTTTTTTATTTCCAAATTATCTCCCCCTCCCTCTTCTACCCCCTTCCCCCCACCCAAGATGGCATGTAATCTGATATAGGTTCTACATATACCTTCACATTGAACTTATTTTCCCAATAATCAAGCTGTAAAGAAGAATTATAATGAATGAAATGTACCATGAGAAAGATGTAACAAAACCAAAAATAAAATAAAATAAAAAAGAAAAAAATAGAGAGAGAGCAAAAATAGTTTGCTTCAATCTGCATTCAGATTCTGTAATTCTTTCTCTAGAGGTGGATAGCCTTTTCTGAGATGACATTTCTTTAAAAAAGGATTCATGTAGTGCATGGCACATAATAGGCCCCTTGAAAATGCTTATTCTCTTCCCTTCCCTTTTTCTTTGACCACCTCACCATCTTTCTTGGATCCAAGGTTGTGGAATATCTTAGCTACTATAATATAATCTTTCTCTTTTATAAGAACTTCTAAATTTGGCAGCACATCTAATTCTACATTGAAATGATTTATAGTTTCATCAGTGGGGAATTTGTTTTCTGACAAGATTCCAAAGAATTTTACCTGCTGCCATCTTTAGCTATGACCATTGGATGTATGGCAGAAGAGGAGATTGGCACTATGGTCAAAGACAGAGCATCTAGGTAACACACTGGAGATAGTTCTGGGCTTAGAATAAAGCTGTCCTAAATTCAGACCCAGCCTCAAACACTATGGGCAAGGTCCTTAGTTTTTGTCTACTTCAGTTTCCTCAACTGAAAAGTGGGGACAATAATAGTAATTTGTCACCCTCCTACTCAGTAAACTCCAGTGGCTTCCTATTGTCTCCAGGAACAAATACAAAATGCTCTGTTTGGCATTCAAAACCTTTTATACCTTAGTCTACACCTACCTTTTCAGTCTTCTTGCACCTTATTCCCCAACACCTGCTCTTTGATTTAGTGACACTGGCCTCCTGGTTATTGTGTGAACAAAATATTCTATCTCTCAGCTCTGGGCATTTCCTCTGGCTATTCCCATGCCTGAAGTGCCCTGCCTCCTCTGCTATGACTACTGACCTCCCTGGCTTGCTAAAATCCTACTTTCTGTGGAAGCCTTCTCTAGACTTTTAATTCCAGTGCTTTCTTTTTAATTATTTCCAATTTATCCTGAATATATCTGGCTTTGTATATATATTTTTTGCATGTTGTCTTTCACATTAGATTGTGAGCTTCTTGAGGGCAGCCACTGTATTTTGGCTCTTTTTATATCCCCATTGTTTAGCACAGTGAACTTAATAGTGACTTACTTAATGTCTCTTGATTGATAGGGAGGATAAAAAAAAACCATACGATCCTTAATCTCTCTCTGCTTCAGTTTCCTAACGTGAAAAAGGAGAATAATAATTACACCTGCCTCCTAGGATTATTGAGAAGATACAATGAGATAATGTTTGTCAAACACTTAGTATAGTTACTGGCATATAGCAGAGGATTAATAAATCCTTGTTCCCTTCCCTTTCCACTCCCTTTTTATGGATATTCATCTGCATACCCAGGCCCTTGACAGTTTTTTTTTTCTTTTTTTGGTTGTTGTTTGTTTGTTTGTTTCACTTTTAGAAGCCCTGGAGGAGCTATTGCTTGTACTAACAGCAGCGGTATCTGTTAGATGCAGGTAATGAAGGGCTCAGGTCACGGATTCATCAGTCTGTTTAGGGAGATGAAACTTCAGGACCTTAGTCTTTTTCCTCCTCAAAATAAACTGGGAGTAGTTACTTGAAAAGCTAAGCAGGACACTGAAGTCTGTTTCTCCTCCCTTTCACGATTATCCATCTTTTCATCATAATATTTTCTATTTCTTTTTCAATATCTTGCTATCTATCCAGTTAGAGAAAATCTTTGTTTCAGAGCAATGTCGTTTATTCATCTTGTTTTAGCACAGCTGTCCACCGAAGGTCATTTAAAGCCCATCAGAACCAGGCCCCAACCTCACCTTCCAACCTTAGTGCACGTCACTTTACTTTATACACTCTAGGCCAGATAATTTGGCATTCTCATGGTACTTCAGAAACTCATCTGTTATCAATGCATCTTTGAACAGCCTGTCCCCCACAGCTAGAGTACATAGAATACAATCCCTCCTTACCTTTCCCTCTTATAATTCCTACCTAGTTTCCTTCAGAGATCAGCACATGACCAAAGTAAGTGAAGCTTTTCCTGATTCTTCCAGCTAAAAGGGCCTTCTCCTCAAAATTATCTAGTTTTTATTTCTTATATAACTATATATGTGCATCTTATCTTCTCAATAGAATGCAAGCTATTTGAGGATTGGAGCTCTTTCACATTTGTCTTGTATGTCTAGCACAGAGCTGGGCATATAATAGGTGTTTAGTTAATGTTTGTTATTTTATTGTCATCTTCCTCATTCGACAGCAGACCCGGCTTCTCCAGGAGGCCATCCTATGGGCCCCCAAGAGCAATGTAACATCAGTGCTACTGCCTCCCCCAGTAAGCTTCCACAGATATCACCATACCCTTGCTCAGCCCACATTTCTCCCTGCCACTAACACCGGCTGGCCCTTAGAGGAAGATCGAAATGGAGAAAGGAAACAGCCTAACGTCTCATGTGCCTTAGGGACCCTTATAAGCCTAACTCCTACTGACTTCTAGTCAGTATTAAACTCCTTTACCCTCCTACCCTTATCAATGTCTCTTCCAGTGCTTTCCTTTTCATACAACAACACTGCCACCCCTAGCCTCACACCCTAACACAGTTTGGCCCCATTTCCAATCAAGAAGGGTAGCCCCTTACTTAACCTACATAGTTCATCTGCTTTACCACAGTACATAACCTGGACACTAGTGAGAAGGGAGAATAAAACCCACAGTCTCCACTCCAACAATAAAAGAAGCCCAAATAAAACAGCCTTCACCAAAAATGGACAATTCTTGTATTGGGTAGGCCCTGGTCAATATGTTCTCTCCTTTTCCTTACAGATAATTTTACATAGACCTTGGGGTTTATAGTCCTCACTCTGAGGTTGCTTTATCCTATTCAATATAACCATTTTTTAAAACCTCTATTGTCTTCAGACTTTTCATATCTCCTTTTTCTACTCTTTCAGTTGACAACCTCACTTCCTACTGTGCTAAGAAAATACAAGTTAACCAACTTCCCTTCTCTGCAGCTCATAATGGCTTAAGAAATGTTGACATCTCCCTCATCTTTCGTAGGTGATGAGAGAACCCTTTGCAGGGAGATCAATTTGTATACATGATCTCATCTTTCTCCTGTTCTTTTTTTTTCTCAGAAGTTTCTCACATAAGTATCCCTCCTCTCTCTAATTTTCAATCTCTACAAGTTTTTTTCATATTATTTATAAACACAACCAAGTATCTTGTATCTTTAACATCTTTACTAGATCTTTCCATAATTATAGATCATAGCCCGTAGTTACTTGGTCACAGAGTAGTAGTAGTATATATTTGGATCACAAGAGGTAGTGAGTATATATTTAGGCCAATATTTGAACCCAGATCCTCTTACTCCAAAGCCAATGTTCTTTCTACCAAACTACCATGACTCTACAAATCTGTGAACACACACACACACACACACACACACACACACACTCCTACACTAAGCATCAACTTCCACTGTTTCTCGGAAAAAGAACTTTGGTTTTCTTTGAATCTCAGAGAACAGGCAAGTACTGGATTTTTTTTTTTTTTTTTTTGCTGCCTAGGGACTAGTTTGCTATAGCAATTTGTTAACTTGGAAACATATCATTGGATTATTCATCCCAAGACATAGGATCTATTGTTTTTGGTGAGGAGACAATTTCTTGACTTGAGATTTATACATGGTTTTATTGTTGTTGTCATTCTTTTTCTTATTTTTGTTTTCCCCTCATATGAACTTGTGGTGTCAGTCCGGTAAAGTTCGCTATGCCATAAATTTTTGATTTAGAAATTCCCACCAATTCATGAACATGAAAACATTGCAGGCTACAGCCAGTTTGGGATTTTATTTTCAATTACCTCAAGATGTGAAGGTGTGTTCCCAATAATTTACACCATAGCCATGCGCCTACCATCTACACTTTCTGCCTTTGACTTTGTGCAGCTCAGAAAGGGGGAAATAGTCTTTTGAAAGCTGTGGGAATTAAATCATCAGTCCCACTCTCTTGGGCTCACTTCCAAGGTATTGTCCCTGATTAAAGGAAATGTTACTTCTTGAAAATGTCCAATTCTACCTGGTACAGGCACAGGCAGTCTGACAATGACTGATTGTTATGATCTATTCTACATTTCTCTTTAGATTTCCTACCATGCCCTGCTTTTATTCACATCCATTCCTTCTTGTTGTCACTCATGTGGAAGACAGGCAGCAAAATGTCCAAGATATGTGGAATTGAGATTAGTTCTTTCCTCCCCTGGTGGGGCGGAGAAGCACTGAAATAGCTTGTTATTATCTGGTTAACTCTTGGCCAATACACCTGTGTAATGCTTGCTAAAGCATCCTTCGGTTTCACAGTCTGAACTTGCTTTCCTCTGCATTTTACAAATCTTAAACACCAAAGAAAGAAGTATGGAGGGAAGTGCTATAAACAGAGCAGACATAAAAGACAGGTGAACTTGAAGTAAAGGTACATTCTTTTTGGACTGTTATGGGGCCATTTTCACTGAGATGAAAACACTACAGGGTTTTCATGTGGGTTTTCTCTCGAGTTTCTAAATGGGTTCTGCTAAACATTGGTAGGAGATGGTAGCAAAATATGCTAGTAAAAAGTAAGAGAAGTAAGAATTTGACCTGGAGAGATTTTCCAGGACTCACATCCTGAAGTATCAGGTAGAGATTATACCTAACAGTTGACAGGAATTGAATAAAACTTGGAAAGCAACTAGATGATGTGAGGCCATTGTTCTAAGAATTGGTGGTCCCACTCATTTTTGACCATGGGATCAGGAATCCTTAGTAACATAGTTCTTTCTGATCAAAGTGCTTTGGGTGCATTTTTTTTCTCTGCCTGGGGAGATTTGGGAATTTAAAACTCAAACTTTATCAAGTTAGACTTTATTTAGTCATTTCAAAATTTAGTGCTGCAATTTATTTCTGATTTAATTTTAGTAAAAACACTAAACTTTTATTGCAAGTGCAACCTGAATCTCAAAGACCATTGGTATAGGACTCTCTCCTCATTGGTGGAAATCAGTGCACCACAACACCTGCATGAAAGGCAGGGCAGAATTGGGGAGAGAGGAGAGAGGTGAGCTCTCTCTTGAAGCTCTGGGCTCTCTTTAGTCTTGGTAGTCCCTATGGGCTCTTCAGTCTCTTCTGGCTCTGCAGTTGCTTCAGGCTCTTCTGGCTTCCAGCTTTGAGAAAAAGATGAAACATGCCACCCCCACTTCAGATAGCTGGAGGGAAAATAAGACCTGGAAAGAACACAACATGAGAAGAGCTAGCTGTTTCCATTATGTCCTTATTATCAACTTGCTACACTAGAGACTTCAGGGAATTTCCCTTTGGGTATGATCTGGAATTCTATGATTGATCTGAGTTACCTCATTCTCAAATGGGAAACTGTTTTGACTCTATATTATCTGCTTTAGATCCTGCTATGATTATTTTCTTTGATTTCTCTTTTCCAACAACTTGGATAAAGGGGTTCCTTTGCTACTTATCATATGAGTTCACTCTGGAACTTGTATTTGGTAGGAAGAGGGTCAACCTTCACGTGTAAAACTTGGGGTCCTCCTTTCCTCATTTTGAAATAGCCATCAGAAGTTTAGTTAGACATGGAAAGACTTGGATCAATGAAAGAAGATGCTATCCACCTCCAGAGAAAGAGATGTCAAGTGTAAATATGCATAGTACATTTATATGTGTGTGTGTGTTTGAATGTATATGTTTATATATGTGTGTGTTTATAGATATCTATGTGTCTGGACATAGCTAGCTGGCTAGCTAGCTAGATATATCTGCATTTAATTGTAGCCTTCTTTAGGATGGGAAGGAGGGAAAAATAAAGTGAAAAGTACACAGCAGAGAACAAAAATAACAACAAAAGAAGAAAGCAAAGAAAAGCTGGGTAGCTTTGGAAACAATGTATAGTATTTATTATGTAGGTTTTCTTAAAATGGTATTAAATCCTCTGCTTATGTTCTGCTGTGTACTTGGAAATGTTCTTTTTTCTTTTCTTTTCACATTTTGTATTTAAGTTCAAAATGAATAAAAATTTACCCCCAAAAGTTTACCTGAAACCTGAAAACCCCATCATCTAGACTAATAATATATAAGGGATCAGATAGATATAATTCTATCAATCAATAAACATATATTAAGTGCCTACTATGTTCCAGACACCAGGCTAAGTGCTAGCCTAGTAAACCTTTCTCTGAGGAGAGCAGAATGATGAGGCTCCATCCTGCACCTCTTTATGGCAGGAATTGAAGTTTCCCTTGGAAAAGTTTGGGAGGAGAAGAGGCTAGAAATATTTATTCTCCCTCCCTTGATCCACATAATTATACCCCCATGCTACAGGTTGAGGACAGCCTCACCACACAAGTAAGAAAACAAAATTGGAGATTCAAGTAGATGAGGACACATGACTTAAGAGGATGTTACTTTCACGTTAAAGTTTCCCTATATAGATGCCCTAGCTGCAAAATTTAGGTCTAATTTTCCTAAAATTACCATATTTCACCACATAATCATCACAGATTTATGCAAATTTTTTGCAAAAAAGTGTGATGTGACAATTATGTGAAACTTTAAAAAAAAATTTTGCTGGTATTACTTAAAGATCATTTATTTCTAAACTATCTTTGGTGCAAGATTAGGATGAAAGAAATACTCCTGGTGAACATCCATTAAAATTGGTAAGATGCAAGTCTTACTATGCCACATGACTTAATCACGGCAGCTTCCCCTGTCCATACCCTCCCCAGCGCCTAAGACTCTTCATTGCTTTGAGTGACTATACCTGTTTAAATTTATGTTTAAATTACTGTACTGCAGCACTCTAAACAAACCATGCAAGTCAACTTTCAGAAATATACTGACAATGCCCCTGTGCTGAGAATTCTAGACTCATCACTCACTATTCATAAGAGACAAATGCATATCCATATGCCACTGGCAAATGCATTGCTGCTCTCTTTACCTTTTAAGCAGTGTGACTAACAGAATTATACCATGCAACAATTACACAATGAAAAGTTATGAATAAATTTGTGGACTGAAAAAATAGGGTTTGACGATTATGCAGTGGCGACCATTATGTGGTGAAATATGAGAAGTAAACTGTATATCAAACAGGTTAATCCTTCTCTGGGTGAGGCCTGAATCATCAAAGTAATTATAAAAACTCCTTTCTCACTGGAAAATGATTATTAAAGAGCTATAACCGAAGCTGGTTTATGGTATCTTTTTCTTCTGCAGGTCATGAAAAGTATTGGTAAGGAAAAGCAAGAGACTTTAAAAGGAAAACAGAACCTTGGCCTTGATAGTAATAACATATAGAATTAGATTTCTCTTATTAAAATAAAGATTCTGAGAATTGAAAGAAAAGGAAAAGATCACAAGGTTTTTGACATATTCTGAAGTGTGACAATGGGGTGAGTCTACCTCAAAATGATAACGACTAGGAATCATACAAAATAGAAACAACCCAGCAGATATTGCAGTTAATTCATAGATCATGTCAGGAGGGGTCAATAAAGGTAGGGAGATAGGATCAGATAGGTAAGGGAGAATTCTGTATCCAGAAAGTTTAAAAAGTCATCAAGGTTGAACTTGACAACCAGGATTAAAGTTTAAACATAATATACAGGTTATTTGTTCTTTGTACCATTTTATATTCCTTGCTGGGTTTGTTTATTTATAGATAAGATTCCAAAGAATACCTAGGTAGACACACCTTGTCTTTTGTATAATCTCTGACACTAATTCTAAAATTGATATGAGTTGGTTCCTCCCATATTGTGGATGCCCACCCGTTGGTCACTGCACAAGAATACCACTTTTTTTTTTAAATTCCATACTTTATTTTTTGGTATATTTTAGTTTTCAGCATTAATTTCCACAAGACTTTGAGTTGCAAATTTTCTCCCCATTTGTACCCTCCCCCCACTTCAAGAGGGGATATATTATGATTGCCCTGTTCCCAAGTTAGCCCCCTCTTCTATCACTCCACTCCTCCCCATTCCTTTTCCCCTTACTTTCTTGTAGGGCAAGATAAATTTCTATGCCCCATTACCTGTATATCTTACTTCCCAGTTGCATGCAAAAACAACTTTTTTTTGAGCATCTACTTTTGAAACTTTGAGTTAAAAATTCTCTCTCCTCTTCCCTCTCCACCCACTCTCCCTAAGAAGGCAAGCAATTAAACATAGGCCACACATGTATCATTATGTAAAACGCTCCCATGAATAGTCATGTTGTGAAAGAATAATGATATTTTGCTCCTTCCTATCCTGTCCCCCTTTATTCAATTATCTCCCTTGACCCTGTCCCTTTTCAAAAGTTTTGCTTTTGATTACTTCTTCCCCTTATCTGCCCTTCCTTCTATTGCCCCTCCTTTTTATCCCTTTCCCCCTACTTTCATGTGGGGTAAGATACCCAATTGAGTGTGTATGTTATTCCCTCCTCAAGTCAAATCTGGTGAGAGCAAGATATACGCATTACCCCTCACCTACCCCCTCTTCCTTTCCAATGAACTGCTTTTTCTTGCCCCATTTCTGTGAGATAATTTACCCTACTCTATCTCTTCCTTTCTCCCTCTCTCAATATATTCCTCTCTCATCCCCTAATTTAATTTTATTTTTTAGATATCATCCCTTCATATTCAACTCACCTCATGCCCTCTGTCTCTCTGTCTCTTTCTGTCTCTTTCTCTCTGTATGTATATATATATATGTATGTTCCCTTCAACTACCGTAATACTGAGGTCTGATGAATTATACACATCATCTTGCCATGTAGGAATGTAAACAAAACAGTTCAACTTTAGTAAGTCCCTTATGATTTCTATTTCTTGTTTACGTTTTCATGCTTCTCTTGATTCTTGTATTGGAAAGTCAGATTTTCTATTCAACTCTGGTCTTTTCACTGAAAAAGTTTGAAAGTCCTCTATTTTACTGAAAATCCATATTTTTCCTTGGAGCATTATATTCACTTTTTCTGGGTAGGTGATTGTCGGTTTTAAACCTAACTCCTTTGAACTCCAGAATATCATATTCCAAGCACTTTGATCCCTTAATGTGGAAGCTGCTAGATCTTGTATTATCCTGATTGTGTTTCCAGAATACTCAAATTGGTTCTTTCTGGCTGCTTGCAGTATTTTCTCCTTGACCTGAGAATTCTGGAATTTGGTGACAATATTCCTAGGAGTTTTCTTTTTGGGATCTTTTTCAGGAGGAGATCAGTGGATTCCTTCAATTTCTATTTTACCCTCTAGGCTAGAATATCACGGCAGCTCTTGATAATTTCTTGAAAGATGATATCTAGGCCCTTTTTTGGATCATGGCTTTCAGGTAGTCCAATAATTTTCAGATTATCTCTCCTGTATCTATTCTCCAGGTCAGTTGTTTTTCCAATGAGATATTTCACATTGTCTTCCATTTTTTTTTCATTTCTTTGGTTCTGTTTTATAATTTATTGATTTCTCATCAAGTCACTAGCTTCCACTTGCTCCAATCTAATTTTTAAGGTAGTATGTTCTCCAGTGGTCTTTTGGACCTCCTTTTCCATTTGTCTAATTCTGCCTTTCAAGGCATTCTTCTCCTCATTGGCTTTTTGGAGCTCTTTTGTCATTTGAGTTAGTCTATTTTTTAAGGTGTTTTCTTCAGTATTTTTTGCGATTTCCTTTAGCAAGTCATTGACTTGTTTTTCATGGTTTTCTCACATCATTCTCATTTCTTTTCCCAATTTTTCCTCTACTTCTCTAACTTGCTTTTCCAAAAACTTTTTGAGCTCTTCCACAGCCTGAGACCAGTTCATGTTTTTCTTGGAGGCTTTTGATGTAGGCTCTTTGACTTTGTTGACTTTTTCTGGCCATATGTTTTAGTTTTCTTTGTCACCAAACAAAGATTCCAAAGTCTGAGTCTGAATCTGAATCCATTTTCACTGCTTGGCCATGTTCCCAGCCAATTACTTGACCTTTGACCTTTTTGTCAATGTATGACTGCTTGTAGAGTAGAGAGTACTTTGTCCCAAGCCTTAGGGGCTGTACTGCTGTTTTCAGAGCTACTTCTACACAGCAAGCTCTGCCACACCAGCACTCCTCCTCCCCCAAATCAGCCAACCCACACTGCAACCCAGATCCAAGCAGGCTCTGCACTCTCACTCTGATCTGCTGCTTGATTCCTCCCACAAGGTGAGTCTGTGGCCGGAAGCCACCTCACCTGGAGCTCTGGAAGCAGCCCCAGATCTGCAGCACTTCCACCACCCCAGGGCTGGGGCCAACCACACACTCCTTTCACTTCGATCCAGCAGATCCAGCAGTTTTTCCCACTAACCTGCTCTATTGTCTTTGGCATTTGTAGGTTGAGAAGTCTGGTAACTGCCAGAGCTCAGTGATTCAGGGCCCTACCACCTGTTCCACCTGGCTCCAGGTCTGGTTGCAAATGAGTTTCTTCAATTGTAAAATGGGGAAAATAATAGTACCTACCTCCCTGGGTGATTGTAAGGATAACATGAGGTAATATTTATAAAATACTTACCACAGTGCCTGGCACATAACGTGTACTACATAAATCTTATCATCATGATCATCATCATCACCAACCACCTTAATTGCAAGCACGGTTTAAGGATTTAAGAATTGATTGCTGGATTCGAAGAAATAGACCTTCACACATTATCCTTGGGATCCCCAGGCTATAAAGTTATAGCAAATACCAAGCTGAGATGTTCTCTCTTTTCACTGCTACCTCTTAGTATTTCTAATTTCCTTCAAGGATCAGATGAGGCACTATCGTATTCACGAAGCTTTATCAAAACTCCCTAGCTCTTAGTGTTCTCTCTACTCAATTTATTTTTACTTCTCTGTGTGCATTTTGTATCAAGAAGAAATAATACTGCTTCTTGTGGTCAGGGATGGTTTTCAGTTTTTTATCATTGTATCCCTAGTACCCCTCCCCATTTTTTCCCAATCAGTACCAAGTCATTTTATTGGAATATAAATAATGATAGTTTTTTGGCATATAACCAAGATATGCATGCACTAAGAGACAGTAGCAGTCACACCCATAGTTTCCAGTTTTGGAGGAAGCCATGTTGAGGCTTAGCTCTTGTTGTTCCAAGGTTGTGTCTGTCAAAATTATTCCACCATACCAGAATCAGGGGGACCCCACTTTGAGCAGGTTGGTTACATGATCACCCAGTTGTTTGATGGACTTTACCTGTTCATCCACATTGTAGATTTTGATGTAATCACATAAATGGTGTAGTAGTAATTTAGATTTGAAGATCTTTCCCACCCATTAATAAGCCATGTGACCTGCTTACATCACAAGAAGCCTAAGTCACATGTGGTGGGAGGAGCTTCCTGATAGGAAAAGGAAGTTATGTCACCAGAAATGGAGAGAGAGAGAGTGAGAGAGAGCAGTTATGGCTGCTAATGGCTGCTGTAATGATAGTGATAGTTAGAGCTGAACAGGCTGACTCAGCTGTACTGTGAGTTTGTTTTTGGCAAGACCCCAGCAGGGGGATCAGAAAGGTTTTGGGATGGCAAGGCTTCAGGTTGTGATATTGTGTATTGAACGTTTCACTGCTGTGATAGACTGGATAAATGGCTTGTGGGATGTGGTTCTGTGGTGTCTAAATAAATGGTTTATTTCTTCCACTTTCTATGTGGAGAGTCTTGTATACTTTGTGATACAGAAGTACATAGGCATTTTAACAATTATTATCTACATTGTTATTATTGCCTTACTGATACGAACGGGGGCCATTTTTGTCCCTTGCCAATTTGTTTAATTCCAGTTATGGTTGATTAGAAACCTTGCCCATCTTTAGCACTTAACAAATATATATTAGATGAAATAGAAAGAAATGCAATTCTCGTGCAGCAATTTTGAAATACACATATCCTTGTAACAAAAACCTTTATTAGGTAGGCCTATCTCTTTTGCCATCTAAGTTTTGTCTTGAATATGGGAGGCATGGTAATAAACTCAGTGGAAATCCTTGCAATAAAATTGAGTTTAGTTCACCAATCATTTATTTAGTTCTTGATCTATATAAAGCACCATGGTAGGCTGGGATGCAAGGACACAAACAAAAACTAGCACCTGCCCTCCAGAGCTTTCAGTCTACTGGAGATACATAGCATACACACAGAGAAACAACTATAAGATAGTTTGAGGAAGGAATTATACTGATGGCCTTCCTCTTCTTTCCACAAATGGATCTTGTAGTTTTCTTTACAACTATGGAGCCTTCAATACCTAATTGTCTATACAACACATGAACAAATGTTCATTACAATATAGTGAACTATTCAAGTATATAGGATGTTCAGGCAAGACCAGCACTGCTGGTGTGAAGGCTTCGCAAGCCTTTGTCAGGACTGGTTATCCACCTTTGCTGTTCACCTTTCACATGGCCACACCCCAGTAAAACCTTCTTGGTAGTTGAGGTAAACCAAGTTAAGGGTAACTAACTGTCAAACCTGTCAGTGAGTGAGGGGGATATCTACTCCAAGCCTGTAAAGATGTCACCCAGTAGAAAGGGCAGATGAAAACAATTTGTTCCAATGGCCATGGGAATGGCTGAAACAGGTATTATGGAGCACTTAGATCTTGGTTAGACATCCAAGGTGCCAAGGTGATCCACTGCATTCTCAGACATCACCAGTCATCTGGACTTTTGTCTTGCCACTAGAGTTCAATGACTCTGGAAGAAAGAGTGAAGCTGACAACTTTGTGCAACTTTGCCCCACTTAAATCCAATTCAGGGCAAGTCAAGACATCACCTCGTGATATCATTGGCCCTCTTTGAAACAAAGGTCAAATAACAAACAGTGACCTATTCACAGTGCAAAGTCATTAATAATAAGCCCATAGACATTTCTCTCAAATGCTCTGGCCATGCCATACCAAAAAACGACTTGCAAAAGGACAGTTGACATTCTGTGCTGGAAAAGGCACAGAGAGCAAAGGATTCCCTTGATATCTCTTTTTACTATAATAATTCTTGACTCAATAGCCATTTTATCAGTAAATGAATTCCCAAAGGGAAGAAGGATATTGAATCTCTTTCTGCATTTTTGGTTCATAGAGTCTGCACACAGAGAATGAAATTTTGATTAAAAAATAATAAATTGTAAAGGAGATATCACAGCAGAAACATTTAATGTCTGTTGCTAACACTGTGCTTTTCTTTCTAAAACTGAAGACCAAAGACAAGATATGACATCAGTGCCAGGAGTAGTAAAACAACCAGCAGCAATATTTTTTGGTTTTCCTTTTGTATTATCATATTAGCATGTGGTATTCAATTTAAATATAATGCATGTTTCTGAATTTCTGGATATTAATATTAAAAGCAATATTGCCCAGTTGTCCTGTGGACAATGCCCGACACCTGCTGCTAGAGCTTCCATTTGGGATCACATCCCAGTACATAAATATGGATATCCCAGCTTCTACAAAACTCCAAATCCAATTTTCCAGAGCAGAGTGAAAGAAATACACATAGTGCATGTGAGGACAAATTTTCAGTACATTTTTTTCTCTTGATTACCTTCACTAATGACATGGAGCACTGATGTGGATAATCCAAAACACAGATAATCCTGATTTCATTTCTATTTTGTTTTCAAATGAATTCTTATTTTTAATGCAATAAATTTACCTTGCTAATTTCAGTTTGGACTGAGCTACTATCAAAATGAGTTTGCTTTCCCTAAGCACACAACAATAGTGAGGAATTTAGGATATGCATGTGCCAAACACTATCATAAACTCATAGGATCATAAATTTAGAGTTGGAAGTTATTTTGGGGTTAAAGTTTTTCTTCAGAGATCATCCAGAATAGGTATATCCCAAAGAAATAAGTGGAGGCTGAACATACATGGAACTGTCTTCTATAACATATAACTGGTAGTATGATATCTGCTCTCTGATTTTCATTGTATATATATATATATATATGTATATATATATATATATATATATATATATATATGTATATACGTATATATTATAAACTCCTCATAAGAAAGAATTATTTCATTCTCTGTACTTGTTTCCTCAGTACCTAGCACAGTCCTGGTACATAGTAAATTTTTAGTAAACAATCTCTGGACATTGAGGTGGAAATTCTTCATGACCCAGAACAGACTGGAAACTAGAAAGGACTGAATTTATATGTGAAGGAACCAAGAGAGAGTTGAAAAGCTCTTCTCTTCCCAGTACTTGGAGGAAATATGGTAAAGTATAAAGAGCTTTGGATTCAGATGGGATCAAATCCTAGCTGACCTGAACAAGTCTCCATGGTGAGGTAGACCGATTAGTTTAGAAAGTAATAGAATATTGGTTCAGATTCTAATTTTGCTACTTTGTGACCTTTGTCAAGTCTCTTAAACTCTCTGGATCTTTCTCATTTGTATAATGAAGACGTGGAGCTAGATGGTAATAATTAGATAACAGATGATAGATAAGGTCCCTTCTAGCTTCAAATATTTTGATCTGAAATAACTTAATGACCTTAATGACAGCTCACATTGGTAACATAGCACTCCCTAGTTTATGAAATTGTATATATAATACGTGACTATGAAATTATATATATATATTTATACATGCACACACATATATGTGTGTGTGTATATAATATAATATATATATATATATATATATATATTCATTTATTTATTTATTTATTTGTTCCCCCACTGACCACTGTGTACTTTTCCTTTCTTATCTATAAGATTGAATAATAAAGAGAATATGGTAGATGTTCTTGAAGGTTGTTTCCTGCTTTAATTCTATGGTATATCTGAAAATATCTCCTAAGAGACCAGGCAAAAGAACAGAAGATGAATGTCTCACTCTGCTCCTAGGAGAGATAACCAAGGGTGAAAACGTAGGCTTTGGTAAAGATGTTTGTTCATCCCATATGGAGAAAATGTCCAACAATCATAATTTCTCTTGCTTTAAAGTAAGGAAAATGAATTCAACCAGGCCATTGAAAATGTAGCTTGGACAGGTTTATTCTTAAACTCTCTATAGAAATTCTTGCCATTAGGCTAGGAAATAAATTCTACAGACGTGACTCTAAAGTCAACCGCATGCTCTCAAGGAAGGGGGAGAGGAAAGGATTTTCCCCAGCAGTGGGACTTTCATAGCTCAGGAAAATAACAATGACATCAATCATGGAAAGTGACAAGGTACATTTTATTTCTGGCAATTGAGATGGTGGGAGGCTTTCTGAGTCTTCCCACCCTCGCAAACTGAAAATTCCATGCCACTCTGTATATAAAAACAACTTTAGAAAAATGCTCAGAGAACAGATCCAAAAACAAAGCAAATGTTACAAAAAGAGCATCCAAACCCCAACAATCAGACAAGGGAGACAAGAAATGCTTCTCATTATTTTAGAGGGAAAAAATAGTACTATAGAACTTTGGTACTTTAGGATATTTCCAATTGAAAATTACTCGTAAACAAGATATGAACCCTGTTAGGGAGATATTGTACAGCAGAGTGGAAAGAAATTTGGCTTTGAAGACAGGAAGACCTGAGTTCAGGTCCTGCATCTGATACATTCCAGCTGGATAACTCCCTACAAGCTTACTTAACTTTTCAGTGCCCCAAGCAAGTTTCCAATACTATAAATTGAAGAGAAGTTGTCACTCTGGATTGTTTGAGGGGGTTTCTCAACTAGGAATTCCCTAAACAATGAAATCACAGGTTTGTTACCTATCTCTATTCTCATTTATCTAGAAAGAAAGAACATATTACCAAGACTATATTATAATGCTGATAATTGTGCAAAAATGTATTGGGGATACAATTGCATGGAAGTAAGATGGTCCAAGTCCCTGCCCTCAATGAGCATACATAACTAGTGGGAGAAGACAACGTGTAGAGAGAAGCTTGAAGAGGGCAGAGGTGTGTGATATATAAAAGGAAGAGTTTGGAAATAGTATGAAGACAGCCTGGAAGTGTTATGAAGGCTCACCAATTTGAGTTCAGTGTCACTTGATTCCTATCATTTTACACTTCTTTCATGGTGTCCTCTATGTCAATAGCATTTTCTCAGTTCCTTTTTTCTTCTAATTTTTGTAGTAGTTTGTACCTTTGAAGAATCTCTCCTTCCTGTGGTATGTATCACATTACAAGCTTTTCTATTTTTCCCCTACCTTTCAGACTAAATATTCATTCTCCTTGGGATTAGCTACATCCTATCCCCCCACCCTGTTCCCAAACTATGGGCATTCCCCAAGACTCAGTCCTTGGAATTCTAATCTTCCCTCCTTTTGCATTACTACTGACCTGATTATATGTCATATCTTCATTCATCATTTCTATAATGACATCATATCTTCATTCCTATCTCTATAGACCCTGTGAGTTTGGTTTCTGATACCATCATCTGAATTTTTCATTCATTATTTCTAACTCAAAAACATACAAAACTGATTTTTTTCTCTCCTAAACTAGTATCATGTTGCCTCTCACTCCAAATTCATAAAAGTAACCTTTGAAACTTCTCTCATTTTTGCCCTTTTCTCTCCTCTGACACCAACACCTTTCTAGTGTAAGCTCTCAGCACCTCATTCCTGGATTATCGCAAAAAGTCTGCTTTTGAGTTTTTCTTCCTCAAGTCTCTCCTTGCTATATTCCATCCTTTATTCATCCTCTAAAATGATTTCTGTAAAGTTCTCATCATGTTACCTCCTAGTCTTACTCCCTAAAAAGTACTTTTCAGTCTAGTGACACTGGCTTCCTGCCCATTACATAACACTCTTTCTCTCAGCTGCAGTCATTCTCTGGCTCTCCAGCCCATGCATGGAACACTCTCCTTTCTTGGTTTTGCCTACTTATGTCCCTGCCTTTCTTTAAGTTCCAATTAAAATCACATATTCTATGCAGGAAGCTATCCTTGGTCCCTCTTAATGTTAGTGCCTTCCCTCCTTTTATTATTTCCTATTTATCCTGTATTTGTGGTGTACACAGTGTTCAGGGAGAACCAATACCTTTCATGAAGGAGCTTGCCAAGCCCTGTGAGGGCTGCTCACCCACACCTGGTGTGTCTACTTGTCATCTAACTTTCACTCATGGCTCCAAGAAACTGCGGCATGTACAGTGACTACACCCTGGTAAAACTATCTTAGCAGATGGGCCAAACAAGGATGAGGATAGCCAATGGGCTCCAAATCCATGGGTGAATTAGGGGATGCCTACCTAAGAATGTGAAGATTTCTCCAAGTAGAATGGACAAATGAGAGTAATTCTGTTTCAACAGCTATGAAGGCAGCTAAAGAAGGTGCTGTAGAGTGCTCAGAGCTTGGTCAGATATCAATGATAGCAAGGTGATCCATTGCATCTCAGGTCATTGCCAGTCATCTTGACATTGGTCTTGCCACTGGACATTTATAACTCTGGAAGAGAGAGTGAGGCTGATGACTTTGTGCAACTCTGCCTCACTTAAATCACATTCATGTGTAAGCCAATAAATCATCCATCATCCACTGCTTCATCAACCTTAAAGTCCTGTGGTGAGAAATAAGTGATGAAGCAACAGTTGTGGATAGACTGGGAGTTGTAGTCACAACACTCCACACAGGTAGCCCAGGGCACTGAGTTGACTTCTCATTAAACCAAAGCTGTAGTGGGATTCAGCAGGCCCCTATGTGTCTAAGCAGCCTTTTCTTAAAAAGACCTCACTGCTCACCTCCTGGCAGGAGGAAGGAGCTAAAAAATATGCTCTAAAAATTGTCTGCTGGAGGGAGCCAAGATGGCAGAGAAGAAGGAGGGACCTGCTTGAGCTCCCCCTCCAAACTCCTCAAAATACCTGTAAAAATGACTCTAAATAAATTACAGAGCAGCAGAAGCCATAAAATGATAGAGTGAAATCAATTTCCAGCCCAAGACAATCTGGAAGGCAGACAGAAAGAATCTATTACACCAGCTCAGAGCAGAGTGCAGCCCAGCCCAGTGTGGGCTGTGCTGGCCCAAACAGGACTGGAGCAGGCCTCAGGGCACTGAATCACTGACTTCTCAACACACAAATGCCAAAGACAGCTTCAAAGGTCAGTGGAAAAGCACTCTTACCTGAGTGACAGAGGAGTATGGTCTGGCCAAAACCCCAGCCCCAGCCCCAGAGCGGTGGCAGCCACTGCCCCAGCTGTGGCTGCTTCTGGAACTCTTGGTCCACAGAAAGTGAGGGAATAGAGCAGCTGAACTGGATCATAGTCCTGCAGTGGTGGCCCTAGGGTGAGGAGGAGTGCTGGTGTGGTGGGGTTGGTGGGGGCTGTGGAGAGGACACCTTCCTTTCATTTCCAGGACAGAGAAGAGTGCTTGTGGTTGCTCACGGACCAAAGTGCAGGCCAGAAGAGAACTAAACACATCTCTTTTGATTATACCACTTTGGAGGAACTGAACATTTACAGGTGCCTAGATATATCTCTGAAAATAGCTGCACAAGACCCCTGCAACTTGGGGCAGTACACCCTCCACTTAACAAAGAGCTCAAAAGTCAAATAATTGGCTGGGAAAATGAGCTAATGGGGAAAATAAGACTATAGAAGGTTACTTTCTTGGGGAAAAGTTATTTTCCTTCATCCTTGGTGGTGAGGAAGATCAAAGAAGACAATGAGAAGATCAAAGCATACAGAGGAAGACAGAAAGATCAAGGCTCCTACATCTCAAGTCTCCAAGAAAAATATAAAATGGTCTCAGGCCATGGAAGAGCTCAAAAAGGATTTTGAAAAACAAGTAAGGGAAGTAAAGGAAGAATTGGGAAGAGAAATGAGAGTGATGCAAGAAAATCATGAAAATGAGTCAACAATTGGCTAAAGTAGACCCAAAAAAATGCTGAAGAAAGTAACACCTTTAAAAATAGACTAACCCAAATGGCAAAAAAGGTCCAAAAAGTCAATGAAGAGAAGAATGCCTTAAAAAGCAGAATTGGTCAAATGGAAATGGAGGTCCAAAAGCACACTGAAGAAAATAATGCCTTAAAAATTTTAATGGAGCAAATGGAACCTAATGACTTTATGAAAAGTCAAGAAATTATAAAATGAAACCAAATGAATAAAAAAATAGAAGAGAATGTGAAATATCTCATTGGAAAAACAACTGACCTGGAAAATAGGTACAGGAGAGATAATTCAAAATTTATTGGTCTACCTGCAAACCATGATCAAAAAAAAAGAGCCTAGACATCATCTTTCAAGAAATTATCAAGAAAAACTGCCCTCATATTCTAGAACGGAGGGTAAAATAGAAATGGAAAGAATCCACCAATCGCCTCCTGAAAAAGACCACAAAATGAAAACTCCTAGGAATATCATAGCCAAATTCCAGAGTTCCCAGGTCAAGGAGAAAATATTACAAGCAGCCGGAAAGAAACAATTCAAGTATTGTGGAAATACAATCAGGATAACCCAAGATTTAGCAGCTTCTACACTAAGAGATCAAAGGGCTTGGAATATGCTATTCCAGTGGTCAAAGGAGATAGAATTAAAAACAAGAATCAACTACCCAGCAAAACCAAGTATAATACTTTGAGGGAAGAATGGAATTTTGATGAAATAGAGGACTTCCAAACATTGTTGTTGAAAAGACCAGAGCTGAATAGAAAATTTGACTTTCAAATATAAGAATCAAGAGAAACATGAAAAGGTTAACAGGAAAGAGAAGCCATAAGGGACTTATTAAAGTTGTACTGTTTACATTTCCACATGGAAAGATGATATTTGTAACTCATGAGACCTTTCTTAGTATTAGGGTAGTTAGAGGGAATATATATCTGTGTATATATATATATATATATATATATATATATATATATATATGTATGTATGTATATGTATATCTATACACACATATACATACACACATACACACAGTATCTATATATAAACATATTTGTATGTATGTATGTATATGTATGTGTACGTATATGTGTATGTATATATATGTGTGTGTGTATAGATAGACAGATAGATAGATACATAGATAGATACATAGATAGGCACAGGGTGAGCGGAATATGAAGAGATGATACCTAAAAAATTAAATTCATTGTTGAGAGGAATGTACTGGGAAAAAGAGAAAGGGGGAGACAGAATGTAGTAAATCATCTCACATAAAAGAGGCAAGAAATAGCTTTTACAATGGAGGGGAAGAGGGGAGAGGAGAGAGGGAATAAGTGAGCCTTACTCTCATTAGACCTGGCTTAAGGAGGGAACAATACACATTCAATTGGGTGTGGAAATCTATCTTCCCTTGCAGGAAAGAAGCGGAGAGGGGGATAAGAGACAGGAGATAATAGAAGGCACAGCAGATTGGAGGAAGGGGTAATCAGAAGCAACCACTTTTGTGGGGAGCAGGTCAAGGGAGGGAATGGAATAAATGGAGGTAAGGACAAGATAGAGGGAAATGTGGTTAGTCTTTCACAATATGACTGTTTTGGATGTGTTTTGCATGGCTACACATATATGACCTATATGGAATTGCTCACTTTCTCGATGAGGGTGAGTGGGGAGGAAAGAAGGGAGGGAATGTAGAAGTCAAAGTTTTTTAAAAAAAGAATGTTAAAAATTGTTTTTGCTTGCAACTGGGAAATAAGATGTACAGGCAATAGGATATAGAAATCTATCTTGCCCTATAGGAAAATACAGGGGGAGGGGGATGAGAGAATGGGGGGGGTGCTAGAAAGGAGAGAAGATGGAGGGAAGGGGTGGTTGGGGTGCACATTGTCCTGGGGTTGAGGGAGTGGAGAGATGGGGAGAAAATTTGGAATTCATAATCTTGTGGAAGTGAATGTGGAAAACTGAAAATAAATAAATCATATATGTATACATGTATGCATATACATATATATATATGACAGCTTTAAAAATAAAATAAAAATTCTCTGCTTCACCCAAATGGACTGTTTACTGTAGCAGGGATCCCACCCTGAGGTTGAAATACACACACACATGCACACACACACACACACACACACACACACACACAATTTCTACAGTTATTCCACTCAACATTGGGACAAGGAATATGTACTCAGTTATGGACAACATGAAACCCAGTAGTCCTGAGATACAAACAACTCTTGTTGTGAGAAAAGTCATAAGGTATTGCCTTAAATTAGCAGTGCTGGGTGCAAAAATTTGGACAAAGGCCAGCTTACTGAAATTGGAGCTGGATACATGTTTTTCTGGAGTGATAACAGTGATAAAGAGCATCTTCTCATTCAGATAAATGTAGTCAACAAGATTGCCTGCCTCCCAAAAGCAGTAGATGATAGGCTCATGACAATGTGATTGCCACTTGCAGGAAAGTGCCTGACTATCATCATTAGTTTGTGTGTCCCCACCATGATGGACCCTGTTGAGGTCAAAGAAAAATTCTATGAGAACTTGGGTACCCTTACTATCAACGTGCCAAAAAAGGACAAGCTTATAATTCCAGGTGACTTTAATGCTAAATAGCCACAGACTATCAGAAATGGCAGAGCATTTTGGGGAGGAATAAAGTCAAATACAGCTATAGCAACAATCATTTACTACTAAAGACTTGTCTGTCTTATGATGTCATCACGAGTACTGTCTTCTGCCTACCTAACTGAAGTAGAACATTGTGAATACACCTTAGTAGCAAGCACTGACATTCAGTAGACTCTGTCATTGTGAGAAGAGAAAGGTAGCATATGAGAGTGACAAAGGCAATGTGTGACGCAGAGTGCTGGACCAATCACAGGCATCCTCTCCAAGCTAAAAATCAGCATTCAGCAAAAGTGGTGGTCCAAAAGCAAGATGACTACAGAAGACAGCATTAACAAGCTAGGCCATTTCTCCCTGTCTGAACAGTTTGTTGCTGACCTGGAGGGAAAGTCGAGTCAGCACACAGTCAGCAACAATGGAGCAGAAGAGAAGTGGACAGCTTTCAGAGACTCAGTGTCCAACGCTGCATTTGCTCATCTGGACCAAAACACTGGTAAAAATCAGGATTGGTTCAAAGAAAATGATGAGAAAATGAAGAAAATGGGTTTATCAGAAGAATAGCTCATCTGTCTCCAAGAAAGCATCATTTAACTCCATCGAAAGCAAAGCGCAAGTGAAACTAAGAGAGATGTAGGATTGTTGGCTTTGCGAGAAGGCAGATGAGATTCAATTTTATGCTGACAGCAATAATGTCAACCATTTCTGGGATGCCAAACACCTCTACTACATTTCAACTACTATGCCCTGATGGAGCCACCGATGATCAGTGACAAGGACATGATCCTGGAGAGATGGGGTGAACACTTCCGTAGTGTTCTTAACAAACCATCATCAACCAATGCCGAAGCCATTGACTGTATGCCTCAGGCTATACTCAGCTCCTCTCTATCCAATCCCCTGACTGAAGAAGATGTACTGAATGAATCAAGCTCCCTTTGATTGCCAGAATGCCTGGCACTGTTTCCATCCCAGAAGAGATCTACAGGACATGGAGTACACTGCTACTACAGAAGCTGACCAAAAATCTTCTAGATTATATGGCAAGAGGAATTCATCCTGTAAGAACTTAAGGATCTTTCCATTGTCTGTCTCTATAAAGGAAATTTAGGTTTTTATGGCTTAGAGTGAGTGTAAGTAGCAATTGTTTCTGTTTTAGCCAGAGACACTGAAGGTCTTCCCCTCTCAGAATGATTTTCTTTGACTAGGTAAAAATAAGCCATTCTTTGCCCCATTTCTTACCCAGCCTTAATCACTGAATGGGCATTGCTTCAGACAAACTGAGACCTGGGAAAAAACTTGGCTTTAAAAGTCCATGATGTCCCACTGCATCCAGAGCCATCTCCAGTTGTCCTAATGTATATCTTGCCACTGAACTCTGATGGCTCCAGAAGAGAAAGTGAGGCTGATGACTTTGTACAACCCTGCCTCACTTAAATCCAATTCACTTGCAAGTCATAACATCACCTTCCCAATGTTATGGTTTTCTTTGAGAATTAAGAACAAACAACAACAACAATAAAGGAAGTGGAGCAGGCTGTCCTGTGACAACTACAGGAGGATCTTTCTCCTAGTCACTGATGGCAACATTATTGTCAGAATCCTCCTTAATCAGGGGATTAATCATTTGGAAAATGGTCACCTGCCCAAGAGTCAATGTGGCTTTAGAAAGGACCATGGAATGGCTGACATGGTATCTGTTGCCAACCACTCCCAGAAAAATGCCAGGAAAAGAATCAAGGTCAGTATATAATATCTGTGGACCTTACCAAGGCCATCAATACTGTCAGTTTTGAAGACCTGTGGAAGATCATGGTGAAATTGGATTTTCCAGAGAAGCTTTTCAGCATTGTATGCCAGTTTCATGATGGTGTGCTTGCACAGGTTCTAGATGAAGGACAATAATCTCATGCTTTCCCACTGACCAACAGAGTGAAGCAGGATTGTATGCTTGTTCTGAGGTTCTTCAGCACAATATGTTCTGTGATGTTGTCAGACACCTTCCACAAGGACATAAGATCAGTTTATGCACTTACGGTAAACTTTTTAACTTGAAAAGCCAAAGTGGAAGGGTAGTTGGTGCTTGACTCTTTGTTCCCTGATGATTATATACTCTGACATCAAAGAAGACATTGTACTCCTTGAGCAAAACAGAATCATAGAAGCATAAAGGAAATGTGAGTTCCTGGACTCCAGAATAACTTCTACTCTAAATGTTCTAATAAAACACCTTCCAAATTCATGATGGACTAATCAGCCACAGCCAAACACATGGTACCCTGACTAGAATATTGTGATGTCACTGGTCTGCTTCTAAAACAAAGAACAAACAACAATCCTGCATATACCTTTCTTTGCATATATTTCTTTGCATCTTGTCTCCCCTGTTATATTGTATTTAAACGCATAAAACAAAAAATACAGGATGACAAGAGAAACCAATTGCATTGAAGTAGTTATATTGTTTCAAAGTTATAGATCCCAGGTTACTAACCTTTCCTTTAGACTTTAAAGATTCTTTTGAATTCTGTTACTCCTCCTAGCTGTTTATCTTTAATAAGAATCATTGATAAGAATGGCATGTCTTCCATTATTCAAGTCATTAATAAAAATGTTAAACAGCACAGGACCAAGCACAGATCCTTGAGATAATCTTCTAGATGCCACCTGCCATGTTCACATTTAACAGCCACCAACTGGTTTTTGAGTCTGGCCGTGCAATTAATTCTGAATCTATCTAATTGTATTATCATCTAATCTATATCTCTCCATCTAATCCTTAAGAATAGAATAAGATAATTTATCAGAAGCTTTACTAAGATCTATGTAAATTATAACTACAGAATTACCTTTATTACCAGTTTAGCAATACTGTCAAAAATTAAATTAAGTTAGTCTGTCAAGATCTGTTCTTCATGAAGTCATGCTGACCCTTTGAAATTACCTTTCTAGATGTTTGTCATCTAAAGCTTTATTGTTCTGTTCTAGATTTTTCCCCCTAGAAATTGAAATGAAGTTCATTGGCCTATGATTAAAAACTCTGTTCTCTTCCTTTGTTAAATTGAGACATTTGCCATTTTCCAGTCTTAAACCACTTTTTTTTCCATTTTCTTTGACCTTTCAGATATCATTGGCAGCAGCTCAAAAATTGCATCTGGCTGTTCTTTCAGTCCCGAGGGACTGAAATGTGCTAGATAACTTTAATTGACCAAGGACAACTAGGTGCTCTCCTCCTACCTCCTTATTTATCTTGGGAATCAACTTGCTTTTAGTGATTTGTGTTCTGTCTTGTCCAGTACAAAGTTTTTTCTTCTTGGCAGAGAATCAAATAAAATAACAGCTAAAAAGCTCTTCCCTCAGATGGCAATTTGAGACAAGATCATTGCCACAAGAAATTATAGAGAGGTTATTCTTGATTACCTCAGGCTTTATGTTCAATGTAGTTTATACAAGAAAATGGAAGAAATTGCAATATATCAATTCAGGTTATATACAATTAGCACCTACTAAATATCTAGAAAACTGGTCAGGAACCTAGAATTATACAAGAGAATCTTTTGATTTTTTCATGGACTGTCAGATGACAATTTCCTATACTATAAATATGTAACTAAGAATATTCTGGAGAATTCACCCAATAAAGTGTACTAGAAACAGACCATTGTCACAGACCAAACTGTTGGCCATATTTGCCTGGAAGCAACACTGACCCACAAAAACTTAAGGTCAACACTTTTAAGATGTTGCCATAGCAATTATTCATAATGTCCAAGTTACATGTAATATTTTTTTTCCTCACAATTGGCTTTAGACACCTAGCCAAGAGATCAAAATCATGTTGCAATAGGACAAAGTAGAATGTCATCCTGTTTTCGCACCCTCATTTTGCACCTGGCTGAACTACTCTTGAACTTCTCTGATTCTTCTACCATACCCCAAGTAGCTCCTTATTGGGATAACCACATCATCCTGTAAGATCTCATCAGCTTTGTTCCTTTACTCTCTAATACCTTCTACTTCTCTGATTAGAAGATGGGGCCATGAACTCTAAACCTCCCTTTAAGGAGAGAGCTCAGCTCAAATCCCATTTCCCACCTGGCCTCACTATTCTGAAACTTCTCCGGCTTTTCTACCATACCTGTATGTCAGGTACCTTTTCCTCCCTCGCCCACCCTGACACCAATTTACAGCTACCTTTTGGGTTTTATCTTCCCCTTGTTAGATTGCAAGCTATTTAGGAGCAGACACTTTCGTTTTATCAGATTTGTATCCCCACTGCTTACATAGGAAGTGCTTAATGTTTATTAATTAGGAAATTGCATGAAAGATACTTTTAGTGAGCATATAGCAAATGAATTTATTTCCTGATAGTTATTTTAAAAAGTAGTTATTTCATTGACAAATACAATAGTCCAAAGAAAATTAAAGGTAATATATGGACTTCTCTCAGGACTATTTCTATCTAAACTTCAGTGAAAAATATTAGAAGAATGAGACAAAAATATTGATGATAATGATTTTGTACTTTGAAGTTTCAAATATACTTTATGTACATTATCCTGTTTGAGTCAGTTATCAAGTCCTAAGGAGCTACTTTAACTTTGATTTACCACTGGAAGTTGTTTAAGTGGCCTTTATGTGTGTGTGTGTGTGCACGTGTGTGTGTGTGTGTGTGTGTTTAGTGTGCTTCATCTTGAGACATTTCCTGTGCAATAAACAGCTATTCCCTCAGTTAAAATATTAACGTTTCTCTATCTTTGTACAATGGAGCTATTACCTTGGTAGGTTTTGGTCCAGCACCACTTGATAGTCAGTGAAAGTGGATCATTATCACAGAGGTCACAAAAAAGATTATTGTGGAAGGAAAGGAGTGGGGAAGGGCTAGCAGAAGAGCCTTCCTGAAAAGTAGCAAAACTCAAATTAATTCTCTTTTCTCTGTCAGCAAGACTAACATTATTGGGGTCAAAGTGATTCATAAGGTGTTTTGTTAGCTGTGGGTTTATTCCCTCCCATAAAGGTCACTAAGGTTTTCAAGCTGAGGGAATTACAATTGAATGCTTCCATTGGATGCTTTTAACAAGCCTTTGACAGGCCACAATTAAGCAACAACTCAAGTACAACTTTTTATCTCATCCTAGCAATCATTGTAAGGACTCAAATGAGGTACAGAATCTCTTGCGAGACTGACAAAAATTATTTTTTTTTCAGTTATAAAACTGCCTTACGGACTGGGTAACTATTCAGATTCTCTTTCCATAACTTCAAAAAAGAAGGTTTCTTTGTTTTCATTTTCTTTTTTAACATTGCATCCTTTATGTTGACTGCATTAAAGTACCAATCTGGTAAAATTTGTTGTCATCCTCAGGATAAGAGTAAAAGTCCTGTATTGAGATATTGAATTTAAAAGTCCCAGCCAGTCAAAAAAGAATTCAATTTTATCTTTATGTTCAAATAGAAAGTTGTAAGGTACATTCGATATACTTATAACTGCTAGCAGCACATGTAAAGGAAATCAACTTTTTTAAAACTATTCAGGTTGCTTTTGTTAGCAACAAGTATAGTGTCAGAGGAACTCAGATGGGGTCGTGGATATAGATGAAATCTCAAAGTTCCACAATCAATTTGGGTCAGAGAAGAAAAGTTTGTAAATAGGATCTGTACTGTGATGAATGCTTGTCTAAAGTTGAGAAACTGGCCAATATTTATCAGTTTGGCATTATATTATATGTGAAGTGTATAGTGGTAAACATGCAAAAGGCAGCCACTTATGGAATGGCCTACCTGCCACTAGAGGTAACAATGCAGCAAGAGAGAACTGTTACCATTAGCATGCCTCAATTTGCACTAAATGGTCTATTTTTCGTTTACTCTGGAAATCAAGCTGCTGATTTCCCTGGCATTATGGATCCTGGCTATGGTAGATTCACATATCTGCCTTAGTAGAAGCATGTACATGGTAATGGGCCAGAAATAGTACTTACAGTGAACAGAGTACTAGACTAAGTCAGAAGAACTAAGCTGGAATTCCATCTCACACTAGCTGTGTAACCCTGAGTCATTCAGTTAACTCCTCTAAACTTCCTTTTTCTCATGTTTACATCACAGGCATACCACCATGACCTAGGGGACCCCATAAGGGTTTTGGGTTCACATGGAGCTTAGATTCGTCCTAGGAAGGCTGATTCTAAAATATCTTTCTTAACTCAGCTAGTTAAAGTTTGATTTAGACTGTGGGCATATATCAAAATTAGATTTGTTTGCTATATGCCTTGACTTTCTTGGACAAATCTTGCTGGTGGGAATCCTGCTTTCTCCAAAATAGGAGAATCACAGTCCAATGCAACAGAGCTAATAACTTTCTGAGTCAGGATTCAAACCCAGGTCTTCCTCAGACACTTATTAATCATGTTACCCTTGGCAAATGACCCAATCTCTCTCAACTTCAGTTTTCTTATCTGGAAAATAAGAATAATAATAGCACCTCCTTCAGAGCTAATATGAGGAACAAATGACCCAACTTATGTAAAGTGCTTTCCAAGCCTTAAAGTATTGCATAAATGCTCATTTTTATTATTATTATTATTCCTGTCTCTAAGCCCAACATTGTATCCACTATGCGACTGTAGTAGCAATTTAGATTTGAAGATCTTTCCCAGCCATTAATAGGCCATGTGACCTGCTTACGTCACAGGAAACCTACATCACATGTTGTGGGAGGAGTTTCCTGACAAGAAAAGGAAGTAATGTCACAGAAAATATGGAGAGAGAGAGAGAGAGAGAGAGAGAGAGAGAGAGAGAGAGATAGCAGTTGTGGCTGCTAATGGCTGCCATCACAATTGTTAGAGCTGAACAGGCTGACTTAGCTGTACTGGGAATCTCTCTTTGGGAGGATCCCAGCAGGGGGTTGGGGAGGCTTTGGGATGGCAAGGCTCCATGTTGTGATATTATGTATTGAATGTTTACTGCTCTGGTAGACTGGAAAAGTGGCTTGTGGGATATGGTTCTATGGTGTCTGAATAAATGGTTTACTTCTACCTTCTCCATGGAGAGTCTGATATATTTTGCAATACAGAACTACATAGGCATTTTGACAATTGCCATCTACATTGTTATTGCCTTACTGATACAGCCACCTAGCTCCCTTGGATCAAATTAACTAGAATAAATATAATCTCTCTGAGGATGGGGTATACATACATATGTATATACATACATATGTACATGCATTCATGCACACATGTGTGTATATATGCATATATACATACACATATTTGAGTGTGTATGTATCTATATACATATATGCATGTATACATTTATATGTATATTTCTCATAGTACCTACCATAGTTCTAGGCGCATTGTAGATATTGGTTGTTTGATTAACTAAGTGCTTATGAAATTGATCCAACACGTTGGTATAGCCAAAAGAAAAGACATTTTGCCTAGGAAATCTGAGACTTGAATGGTTCCTAGATAACCTACTGTCTTAAAAGAAACAACTATCTAAATCATTAAGGTCAGTTATTTTTTTCTTTTATATTTTTGAAAATATAAAAAGGATAGAGGAAACTCTATAATCTCTCCTGGTAGCTCAAATAATATTCCAAAGTTCTTATCAAAAAAAGAAAAAAGGGCCAACCAAAGCTTGGCATCATCTGGAAGAATATGATAAAGATGAGTCTAATGTTATTTTGCCTTCACATATGTTTGAACTTGGCATATTCTGTCATATGCAATGACAGTGGTAGGCAACTAAAAGGATCTATAGGAGGGAGAGACATGAATAGAAAAAAATGTGTTCACAGTCTAGAAATCCATAAAATTTGATCGGTGATTTAGTCAGTGAATATGGAATCGCTCACCAAATTCCAGAATGTTAGTAATAAGTTTGTTGTTGAGTCATTTCAGTCATTTTCAACTCTTAATGACCTCATTCAGAATTTTATTGGCAAATATATTGGAATGGTTTGCCATTTCCTTCTCCAGCTCATTTTACAGATGAGGAAAATGAGGTAAATAGTAAGTGTATGGTGCCTGATTGAATTCAGGAAGATGAGTTTTCCTGATTCCAAGCTCAGTGCTCTATCCACTGTGCCACCTAGCTGCCTCTCTTAGTAGTAAGAGGAACCTCTTAAAATCTGAAGAAAATGCTGAGTATCAAGAATACAATACCATAGGATAAACGTAAAGCTGAGTACAATAATTGTTCAGATAGTCTTATAATGCAATAAGCTATGTTCCTGCTTAACCTTTTCAATTTAACATTGAAGGCAATCATTCCCCACTATCAAAATGTCTTTCAATTGTTATGTGAATAAGAGCAACATTTTAAATATTCCACATTACGTAAAACCTGGATTCAAATGTGTATGTTCTATATTGAATAACACTTTTTATGATTTGGAGAGTGGAAAAATCAAGCAAATGCATATAGGTATTGCGGTTGTTGTTGTACAGTTGTTTCAGTCATGTCTGACTCTTTGTGACCTCAATTGGGTTTTCTTGGCAAAGATACTGAAATAGTTCATCATTTCCTTTTCCAGATTGTTTTACAGATGAGGAAACTGAAATAAATATGGTTAAATTACTTGCCCAAGGTCACACAGCTAGTAAGTGTCTGAGGCCAGATTTGAATTCAAGAAGTGGAGTTTTCCTAACTCTAGGCCCAGCACTCGATTTGCCAAATATCATAAATAATATGACACCAAGCATTTGATTCATAGGATTATGGTTTCAAATGAACTTTTCATATACATTACTTTATTTAAGGGATGTGGACTACGTCATTTTTAGAGATCCTCAACCTAGGCAATCGTAGAACTGGAAGATAACTGTAGATCAATATACCTTCTGACAGGCAAATATCTCAACCACACAGATCAGGTAGTTTCTTTCTTTTATTTTTTTTCTTCTCAAAGGTGTCTACTGATGGAAAATCCATAAATTCACTGAATAGTTCATTATAGCATTTTATCACCCTTATAATACAAATGTTCTTACATTCAGTTGAAATCTTCTTTAACGTAAGTCCATTTCCTCTTGCTTGATCTTCCAAAGACATGGGACACTACCAGAACATCTTCCTCATAGAAATCATTCATATTCTTGAAGAAAATAGGATGCTATGAACATGTAAGGGAGGCTATTTTAGTATCTCTGATTCATCTCAAATTCCTTCAACTCTTCTCCCTATCTCCAGTTTCCCTCCCACAGACATGATGACAGATCTAATTACAGCCGCATGAATATGTCTTTTAAAATTAATGAGAATTTACTGTATGGCCATAAGCAATGACTCTAGATTGAGAATAATTTGAAAGGGGCAAATGTGTTGGTACTGTCAAATTTTAATTAAGCCAATAAGCTTTTTGTAAATGCTTTTCAAACTACTCAAGTTAAACTAGGCACAATCCTTAATACATTTAGTAGATTTATCCTAAACTATGATTACTTGGAGCATCCTTGTAATTTCTATACAGAATTTAGTTGATAATATACTAGAACACAGATGCTATTACTTTTATTACTTTCTAATGAGTGAGAAAAGAATATGCATCTAAATACCTTGAAGTAATCAGTCCAATTTTATAATGTCCTCATAATGAAATGATTGCCATCTATAGTCGGATACAGGCAATGTATGAGCTTATATGATTTTTTTTTAATTTTTACTTTACACCATTCAGTTTCATAAGTTTTTGAATTCCAAATTTTCTCCCCCTCCCCCCTAAGATGGCATGTAATCTGATATTGGTTCCACATTACCTTCACATTAAACTTATTTACACAATAGTCAGGTTATAAAGAATTATACCCAATAGAATGAATCATGAGAAAAAAGAAACAAAATCAAAAAAGAAGGGAAAAAACAGAACAGTTTGCCTTAATCTGCATTCAGACTCTGTAATTCTTTCTCTGGATGTGGATAACTTTTTCCATCATGAGTCTTTTGGAACTGTCTTTGAACCTTGTATTGCTGAGAAGTATACAATTTTTTTAAAAAAAGATAAAAAATAAAAATATTTAGCCCCAAATCTTTTAGTGTGGACCATTGAAATTGATGCAAAATGATATAAATATAATGAGGAAAGCAATTTATACAATGACTGTACCAACATAAATGAAAATAACAAAAGCAAAATGATCGAAACTATATCCTATATAACTATAAAGACCACATTTGACCCCCAAGAAGATATGAGATAATGCATGCCTCACTGCCTTTTTTTTGCCAAGGTGGAAGACTATTGGTTTATGACTCGATACATAGTACCAGACTTTTATGTCAGTACTTTTGCTAAAGTTTTTCATTGGTTTCCTCTTTTTCATTCTTTGTTACAAGGTATGACTGTTTGGGTAGAGTAGAAGGGCTAGATGGGGAAAGTTGATAAAAATCACAAAAACATCAAGGAAATTTCACTTTAAAAAGTGTTCATGATATAAAATGAGACTTCTGACTTGTTTTTGACCTCTCTCCTTTCTTTTCCTGAACCATATTTTCCCAAATATTTCTCCTCATCCTCACTTTTTTTTCTCATCTGCTGTTAAAATGGGCCCAACATGTAGCAAATCTTACAATTTAATTTATACTGCTCTTTCTTCAAATAAATTCTGCTCTGATACCTTGTGGTGTGGTGATGAATGAGGAACCATAGAAAGTTAAATGAAGTACAAGTTCCAGAAATTCTGTAAGGCTCAAAAAGATTTTGTCTAGTCTCAGTAAAGGCCTACACGTCTGTAACCTGAAGACTAGCCTTGCTAATTTTGAAAGGCTCATCACCAAAAGTTGGAAAATGGATGATACATGTATACACACATTCATTTACATGAATACATATACATATATACACACATACATGTCATACATACATAAACATATATACACAGTTAGGTTTATACATGTATTCACACACATGTATATACATTTGTGTATATATTCGCATATGTGTGTATAGATATTCGTATGCAGGAATATATATGCATATATACACACAGATACATGTGCATACATATATACATATACATACACATACACCTATGCATACACATACACACACATGCACACACACACACACACACACACACACACACACATATATATATATATATAAAATAGCAACTTACAAAGTGGCTCCAGTCAAATCAAGATGACATCCACAACTTTCGCAAAGTACTTTTTTTAAAAAATTGAAATGTTATTTGAATAAGAATTTATTTTTCACATGGACTGCATACTAGCAAAAAGCCCCAGGATATCTAAGAAATTACCCTAGTATCTGTGAAGACTTTAAGTATTTCAAACAAACAGGACAAATGGTGCCTTTTCCATAATTGCTGTTTTGCCTTTTCTCATGACCCAAGGTCATGTTGCATAAAAAATAGTAGAATTTCAAATTTGCTTTCATGGTATACTTTGCCAAAGATCTTTAACACAATTTATTGCCAAGTTGTATGCTTGTCAGAGGCAGCATGGTTTTTTGGAGAATAAGCCAACTTCAGAGGCAGGGAGACCTTGGTCCAAGTGTACCCTCTGGCTCATACTGCCTGTACAATTCAAACAAATCATTTAATCTCCTCAAGACCTAGAAAATTTTCTAAAGCTCTAAGTTGCAAATTTAGTTGCCTATCTGTAGGCGTGAGTCCTCATCAGAAATTTCCTGAACTACTGATATCATTGAACAATTTTTTTTTAAAAAAAAGTCTTTATCAAGTCAAATAACAGCATCAGAGTTTAAAGGTAAGGATAAGATGAGGGACAACTGGATTCTGAGGTTTATCTAACATAATTTTGGTTTACACCAAGAAGGACATAGTAGAGGCTTTAAAGCGGAAATCACTTTTGCAGACAGCAAGCAAATGCAAAGAAATTTACAGGGAAACTATATCTCAGCTCTGCTAAAAGGGTTGGAGTCTTGTGACTTAGAGGATCACAGATTCTTTAGGGAAAGCAGCCTCTGTCTTTCAGAGTGGACTAAGCAATCAGGGTGCTGAAGATGAACTGTCAGATACAAGACTAATGGGACCCAAGAAGAATCTGCATGTCAACTCCTAAAAAACTATAGTGGCACAAAGCCATCTTCTAGGAACCTGAGAGCAGTAACTTACCACCTCTCCCAGGGGAATCAGATACAGATAGAAAGTATTCAAGTGCAAATGCATTTTGATACTTGGTATTTATTGTCACGTAGAGAATACATCAGAAAGATAAATACCAGCATTCTGGGCTCCTGGTTCAGAGTCATATGTAGATGCTGGAAGGGCATTACTCAATGTCAGATGTTCTCTCTACCAATACAATGTTGATTTGTTGTTGTTGTTAATGTTGTTGTTTTAGTTTTTTTTCTCCTGAATGTGTTTTAAGGACAACTTCCTAACATCTTCTGCTACCCCTTCCTCCCCACCCCACCCCCCACCATCACAGTAGGAAGTTTACAAAGCAGCTGGTATAATTGCAACATCATCAAACCTGATTTTCCATTTTACTGCACAATTTCATACTAATATCCTTTATGCTCATACCCCCATCTTAACTTGGACTCCACCCTGGGTCCCCTGGCTCTGGAAGGTGAAATTTGATATTGAATTCTTCAAATTGTAGGGAACCAAGGCCCTCCCCACCCAGCTTTCTGGTTGTACAATCAGAATAAGACTGGTATTGGGATTGGGACTTGAGTTCAGTTTAAAATATAGTAGAATATAAGATCCTTGAGAGCAAGAGACTGTTCCTTTTCTGTCTTTGTATTGTCAATTGCTAGATTAAATCTCGGCATATTAAGTAGTTAATAAATTCTTCTTGAGTCGAATTAAATATAAAATCAATTTCACTGCTTTTATGACTGATAACAAATGATTAAGGGAGTGGATATGTATTAAATCAACTGTGAAGCTTTGGGGCGGGGGGGGGGGGGTTGGTGTGGGGTGTGTGCTAGCAATGTATTAGGAAAGATGTGAGAAACATTGTATATGGCAATAGACCTTTGACCCAGATTCTAGTTCCTCCTATAAAGTGATATAATAATAGTGTAAGCAAAATAATAATCTAATTCATATTAGCACTCTGAATTTTATAAATATACTCAATAAATAATCTCATTTAGTCCTCATGACAACTCTGTAAGGTAGATAATACAGGTATTATCATTATATTACAAATTAGGAAATTGAGGTTCCTTTGCTGAACAACAGTTAAGTATCAATGGCAGGACTTCAATATGGAACCTCTCCCACATCCACATCCACCATTTTTTCTCATCAGACAACTTGCACTAGAAAGAACTACTATGAAATGCTATAAACTAAGCTTCTGACCTCGCTAGTGTAGAAGAATCATGTGCTTTTGGTCTATTCCTGGTACTCTTTGGAGAAGAGATTAGAGGAAAGGACAAGATACACAGAATGACCCAGCATGAGAAGAATGCCTGACAACAAAATGGCAAAGGGAATGTTTGAAGGGTTTTTTGTTTGTTTTGGGATTTTGTTGCTTTTTTTGTTTTCAGGGAGAAAAAAGATCAAAATGATGCTTTAAGAAGATCAGTCTAGAGAGCATTACAAAATGCAAAATGGATAATTTTGATTATGTCAAATTGAAATGTTTCTGTACAAAAAAAGCCAATGCAACAAGAATTAGGAGGGAAGCAGAAAATTGGGAGAAAATCTTTGCAACTAGTATCTCTGATAAAGGTCTCATTTCTAAAATATACAGGGAACTGAGCCAAATATATAGGAATACAAGCTATTCCCCAATTGAGAAATGGTCAAAGGATATGAACAGGCAGTTTTCAGAGGAAGAAATTAAAGCTATCTATAGGCATATGAAAAAATGCTCTGGATCACTACTGATTAGAGAAATGCAAATCAAAACAACTCTTAGATACCACATCTCTCCTGTCAGATTGGCTAAAATAACAAAACAGGAAAATGATAAATGTTGGAAAGGATGTGGGGAAATTGGAACATTGTTGCATTGCTGGTGGAGTTGTGAGCTGATCCAGTCATTTTGGAGAGCGGTTTGGGGCTGTGCCCAAGGGGCTATGGATGTGTTCATACCCTTTGACCGGGCAATACCACTTCTAGGGTTGTATCCCAAAGAAATCACACAAGCGGGAAAGGGACCCATATGTACGGGGCTATTTGTAGCAGCTCTTTTTGTGGTAGCCAAGAATTGGGAATCAAAGGGATGCCCATCAATTGGGGAATGGCTGAACAAGCTGTGGTATATGAAGGTGATGGAATACTACTGTGCCATAAGAAATGGGGAGGATGCAGACTTCGTAACAACCTGGAAAAACCTACACGACATAATGCTGAGTGAGCAAAGCAGAGCCAGGAGAACGTTGTGCACAGCCACAGATATATGGATTCCGTGAGGACCAACCCTGACATACTGCGCTCTTCTCAGCAACCTAAGGGGCAAGGACAACTCCAGGGGACTCATGATGGAGAATGCTATCTTCATCCAGAGAAAGAACTGTGAAGTTTGAATACAGAACGAGGAGCACTACATGCTCGCCTTTTCTGCTTCTCTTTTGTTTTTGTTTTTGGGTTTTTTTTTTTGGTTCTGTTTCTTCTTTCTCATGATTCATTCCATTGGTCAAAATTCTTCTCCACAACTTGACTAGTGCATAAATTAATTCAATGCGAAGTTATACATGACAGTTATATGAGCTTCCATGCCATCTTGGGGAGGGAGGGGGAGGGAGGGGAGAAAATCTGGAACTCAAAACTATGTAGAATCATGTGTGGTAAACTAAAAATAAATTAATTAATTAAATAAAAAAAAAGAAGATCAGTCTAGCATCAGAGTGCAGAATGGACTCAGGCAAGGAGGATAGCTGAAATATTACAAAAGGGAGGGGATAGAGGCTTTTATTGTTGTTTGTTATTGTTGTTGTTGTTGAGTTGTTTTAGCCATGTTTGACTCATTGTGATCATATTTGGGGATTTCTTGGCAAAGATACTAGAGTTTTGCCATTTCCTCCCCTGTCTCATTTTACAGAGGAGGAAACTGAGCAAACAGGTTAAGTGTTTTTCCCAGGGTCACACATCTACTAAGTGTCCGAGGTCAGATTTGAACTTGGAAAGATTATTCTTCGTAAGTCCAGGCTCAGCCCCCCACTGAACCACCTAGAGGTCCTGAATTGTGTTTGTTCTTTGTTCTCAAAGAGGACCATGACATCGTGGAGATGATGACATGACTTTCATTTGACTTTGATTTGAGTGTGGAGAGGGCTGTGCAAGTCACCAGCCTCACTTTGTCCTCCAGAGCCATCTGCATCTAGTGGCCAGATATTCATCAGGATGACTGGAGATATGCAATGGGAGACCCTGGCCATTTTAGGCTAAGGTCTTCTCAAGTTCTCACTTTGAGTAAGTTAGGCAGCTAGTTGGCACAGTGGCTAGAGCAATGGCCTTAGAATCAAGAAGACTCACCTTCCTGAATTCAATCTGGCCTCAGACAGTTACTAGCTGTGTTATCCAGGGCAAGTCACTTAATCTTGTTTGCCTCAGTTTCTCATCTGTAAAATGAGCTGGAGAAGGAAATGGCAAATCCAGTATACTCCAGTAGAGTATACAGGGCCAGTAGAGGCCCCGAATAGAGGCTTAAAGAATGGTAGCAGTAAGGAAGAGAAGGGTGCTGATAAAGGTTGTAAAGGAAAGGCTAATAAGATCTGGAGAACTTCCAGATACAAGTGAAGAAGGAATGGAGGTCTGAGTGACAAGGAGGATGTCAATTACAGAAAGATAAAAGTCAGAAGGAGGGAGGCACAGCTCTTACAATCTATGTGCATCTCTGACTATGGTTTGAGGGAAGGAGAAAATAATGGTTTCCATAATGTTATCTTTTGCATTCTGATTTATTTTTACTGTGAGAATGTGCAAGTTTCCCATTAGCACTTCATAAATTAAGCATTACTGCTGCCAATGTAATTAAAATATTGATTGCTTAGAGGAAGTAAAGATGACTATTCGCTCAATCTGGTGGTAGTAGCCTTTCTTTTTTCTTTTCTTTCCTTTTCCTCTTCTTTTCATTTCACTTCTTTTCAATCTTGTCTAGACCTGTGGTTTCTTTGGGGTGGGAGAACCTCTGGTGTGGAAATAGCTTGCCTCAGATTACACAGCCTGGGTGCAACTTGATGCCACCTCTTCCTGTCTCTGAGTCTAGCTTTCCATGTCCTAGATAATACTCACTCTCTCGCTGTAGATTAGAAGATTAGTCAGTTAGTCAATAAACATTTATTAAACTCCTCCTGTGTGCCGGGTACTGTGTTAAGTACTGGGGATAAAAGTAAACACTAAAGACAGCCTCTGCTCTCACAGACCTCATAATCTAATGAGGGAGACAACATGTAAACAACTATGTGCAAATAAGGTTATACCTGAGACAAAGAGGAAATAATCAACAGAGGGAAGGCACTATAATTAAGAAGGATTGGTAAAGCCTTCCTGGAGAGGGTGGGACTTTAGCAGATACTTGAAAGAGCCAAGAAATCCAAGAGATGGGGATGAAAAGGGGAAGCATTCAGGCACAGGGGACAACCAGGGAAAATGCCTGGAGTTTGAAGATGCAATGCCTTCTTCTAGGAATAGAAAGGAGGTTGATGTCATTGAATCACTGAATAAGTGAGGTGTAAGAAGTTTGTAAATATGTATAAATGTATATATGTGTGTATACATGTATATGTACAAATATGTGTGAATGAATATATGTATACACACATATAAACATATATGTATGCATGCATATATATATATACATATACATCAGAATGGATGGATGGGTAGATGAGTGGATTATTTATGACTAACCTGTGGTAGAGAACGCCAAGCTCATATTAGTCTAATCAGCCACTGTCAGACACACTGTACCTTGAATCCAAAATAGGGGTGTGATTTTGGTTCTCTTCAAGAATGAAGGACAACTACCAATCAACCATGTATGTATATACATCAGCCCAAAAACTTGGCTACTAATGAGAGAACATGACATAGTAGACAGAGAAATGGCCAGCAAATCAGGAAATCTTGGGTTCAAGTATTCCTTTTCACATATACTCGCTGTGAGATCTTGGACAAATCATTTATCCTTTTAGTACCTCAGGTAAATCTCTAAGACTACATAGGGTTGTAGAATCATTGATTCATTGATGTCATTGATACAGAGCTGGAAAGAAGCTCTTTGGCCTTCTAGTCCAATCTCTTCACTTTACAGTTGAGAATATTGAGGACTAATGATGTTAAATAATGTGCTCAAAGGCCACAGAGGAAGTGAGTGTGGATTTGAAGCAAGGTCCTCTAATTCAAGATCCATTGCATGTTCTTCTGTACCACACCCACTCTCATGTTAAAGCACTACAGAACTGCATGAGTAGGGGGAGTTTTGTCAGAGAGAGTTCCTTACTTGTTGTTGAGTCATTTTTGAGTTATGTGTGACTTTTTTTGACCTCATTTGGAGTTTGCTGTTTCCTTTTCCAGATCATTTTATGGATGAGGAAACTGAGACAAACTTAGTTAAATGGCTTGCCCGGGCTCATATTGCTAATAAGTGTCTGAGGCCAGATTTAAACTCGAGAAGAGGAGTCTTCCTCACACCAGGCCAGGCACTCTATCCATTGTTCCAGCTAGTTACCCCAGGGAGTTCCTTACACCATTGAAATCATGGGTCTAGAGCCAGGGGTGGAGAAACTGTGGCCTCAAGGCCACATGTGGCCTTCTAAGTCCTTGTGTGTGGCCTTTGGATGAGTTCAAATTATACAGAACAAATCTTTTTATTAAGGGAATTTGTTCTGTGAAATTTGGATTCAGTCAAAAGGGCCACACTTGAGGACCTAGAGGACCACATGTGGCCTCAAGGCCACAGGTTCCCCATCACTATCTCTAGACTAAATAGCAACAACTAACTAACTAACAAATAGTATACTAATTCTAATTGACATTCTTATTTAATTTGGCTACCTTTGGGTAACTGTGGGTCAAGCAGTTGCCAAAGTGCTTGAGACAAAAAAAAAAAAAAAAAACAAATGGCAACAACAAAACAAACCTGATTTTCTCTACTCTCAAGGATTGGTAATTGCAGTGTTTTCCACATTTCTTATGAGCATACAGTATGCAGCCCATACTACTGCTTGGATTATAACTATGATGGTAATTTTTGTCTTTAAGACTATTTCTGTAGTAGGAGTGATGCTTGGAAATAGATATATACATTAGCTACTTTCTGGGGAACATGTCATCAGACTTTTTCTAAAGAGTATACATGACCCAAAAGTTCTTGGTTGGTCCTTTGTCTTTATAACTAGGATACAACAAAATAGATTGGTCACAGAGTCAGGAGGAACCTCTCCCTTTAGAAGTTATTCACACTTCAGAAAAGCTTCACTTTCTCTCTTTTGAGCCTGTTACCTGGGAGGGAAATTCTCGACTTCCCTGGCCAAACAGTAATGGTAGTAAAAACTCAAGTAATGACTATAGAACATGTGTTTCTCTAGGTGGTCCAGAGACTGGACCACAAGTTTGTGACTGAATCTTCTGGTGTGCATGTGTTTTGTATGTGTGTGTGTGTGTGTGTGTGTGTGTGTGTGTGTGTGTGTCCCTGAGCCCAAGTCACTGAAAGGCAATTCTGAGAAGTGGGTGTTTCTTATTGTTAAGGACAGTGACCTGAATTTGAGAGGACAAGAGTTCCTGAATCAGTTCCTGAATCAGCGCTGTCTGCTCAGCAAGAGCTCATACCTGTAACTATACTATTTTTCAAAAGATGTGACCACCCTAAAAATCACTCTGACTGGACTAAAGAACCCTGACTTGATGGACAGAAGATCTAGATTTGTGGGTTTCTAGGACAGACCATATTTGAGAGGTGGGGGTGGCGAAAGAGCTGTTTAACAGTCCTGTAAAGTTATCTTCATTTCATGAGATAGTATCTAAAGTATGATGGTTTATATTCTGTTTAAACATTTGTTAATGTATACTTATGTGACTATTCTATAATCAATTATTTTGGGGTGAAAGAAGTAAATCTCTGTCCTATACTATATGTCTAATTTGCACGTTGAATATCTTTTTGTTTCCCCAAAAGTGACCCTGACAAGCCTCCTTTAGGGAGACAATAAACATTAGCCATACCTAAAATTGACTTTAGAGATTTTCCTTGGATTGCTACTCCAGGATGGTATTATAATGAGTCAGAAAGTGTGAGAAAAAGCCTAACTCCTTTCTTTGGGGTCAGAGTGTCCCCAGGATGAATTCAGGCTTCATGTGAGATATGGGCTTAAAACTCTTATAGGAGGAACCACAAGGGATATCTCAAATTGTGTGGGCTGTGTCCACTTCAAATGTGTTTTATTTAATTTCGTTTAGCCCCTCATTGTTGCATAGCAATCCTTCTTTTTCCCCAGCTTATGCTCTACTATCCCCCCACATGTGTTATAAAACTTCCCTTTCACTCTCAAAGGAGTATCATTCCTCTCTTCTCCCCCTTTCACTTTCCTCTCAGAAGATATCTCACATGATGCACAAAATTTGGAACCATCTGTCATGAGGTCCTTCTTCTCCACAGTCCTTTAAGTAAAATTCCCCTTAACTATATGATTCATTCTCCTATCATGAAGGAAAAATTTGACCCTCAGTTTACCAAGGCCAACCATTCTACTTGCTACTTCTGATGGAAAACATCATCTCTTTTCTCCTGCAGGGGCTCCCCCATTCTATCTCTATAATCTCCAATCTCCTTTAATCCATTGCTTCCTTATCTGTTGCCTACAAATATGCCCAGATCTACCCTATCCTAAAAACAAAACAAACAAAAAGCCTCTTTACAAGACCCAGCCATCCTTTCACGCTGTCATCCAATACTGATGCCCCTTTTTTCAGAGCTAAATTTCTATTAGAAGTGATCTACACATATTGCCTTCACTTGCTTACCTCCCACTCATTTCCATACTTCTTGAAATTTGGCTTCCCCCGCCCCTTGTCTGGAAATGATCTCTTTCAGGTTACCAGTACCTTCAATGGTAAAATTCAGTGGTGATCTCTCATTCTCTCATCTTCAACAGTGATATTGTTACCAAGACTCTGACCATTCCTTCTCAGTCTCATTACTAGATCAACATTAATTCAGAGGTGTATCCTGGGGCTTGACCTCAAATCGTGTTCTCTTTCTTCTCCATAGTCTCTGTCTTGGTGATCTCATCAGCTCCCATGATTTCCATTATTATCAGTATGTAGCTACCTCCAAAATCTACCTATCAAGGTCCATCTCAGGTATGGTCCCATATCACCATCATCAACTACCTCTTGGAAATCTCCAAATGGAGGTAAGTAGGCATCTTAAACTCAAAATGCCCAAAACAGAACTAATTTTTCCCCACAAGCCCACCTCTCTTGCAAACCTTTCTGTTTCTGTCAAGGGCAAAACCTTGCTTCTAGATACTCGATCTTTGAAACTAGGAATCTTTTTTGACTCTTCACCCTCATTTCCAGTAAGTTGCAGTGCCTTTTCTATTCCACATACATATTTCTCACATCTGTCCCCTTCTCTCCCCTCACATGGCTATCACCTTAGTTCAGGCCCTAATCACCTCTTGCTTGGGGTATTGCAGTAACTCTCTGATTGCTCGCAGTAATTCAGGACTATTTCTTTCTAATCCATCATCAACAGAGATGCCAAACTGCTATTTCAATAACACAGAAATGACTATGTCAGTCTCCTAATTAAGAAGCTTCAGGGGTTTCCTATTGTAATTAGGCTAACATACAGATTCCACTTCTTTTTTTCTCTCCCTGATTCTTTATCTGCTTCCTTCTCTTCCATTTGCTTCCCCCACTCCACTATAACATATGCTTTTTTCCATTTTTCCAAACATGGAAAATGCTCTTAGGGTTCTTTGGTAACTTCATCCTCTGTATTTCTCAGAAATAGAGACTGCAGGCTAGTGAGTTATGCTCTCCACTGGGAAACCCTGTTTGAGCTGGATTTGTTGACATGACAACGTAGAGAGTCAGAACTAATGACTAGTTATTCTGCCTGTGCATTACAATCCCAGGAATGATCAAATCAGCAGAAAATACCCAATCAGGGAAACAAAGTGCCTGCATATGAAGATATGACAAACCAAAAGCAGTACAGTAAAATCCTGCTAATTTAGAAATCACCAAGTAGATTTTTTTCTTTAGTAACTCTACCAATCTCTGCTAATGTTTATTTTGTATTAGCTATGAAATTAGGGTTTATTCTAAACAAATTCACATCATAGTGAAAACAGATTTACAGAGGAGTATCTATCCTGTGAGTTAGAAAATGTTACTTTTAAACAAGTAGGCAATAGTTAGTTATGTGTGCAAAAATAATATGCTAATTGCTTATATCTTATTCAAAGTAGGCAGTAGTAGTAAAGCAGATTCTGAAAGATATATCCTTGGTAATATTTTGTAAATAGGTAGTTCAAGTCATTGAGATAACTTGAAAGCAATAAAGGAATATCTCTTAAAATAAATTTGAAAGTAAGAAAAACACATTCCTTTTTTTTCAAGTAAGAAACTCTGAGATTTCCACTCAGATTGACAAAACTAACAAAAGTGAGAATGGTCGGAAGTTTGATTGGCTATGGGAAGATTAATGATCTATTTGTGGAGACGTGAATTGGTCTGATTACCCTGGATATTGGTGAGGAATTAAGCAACAAACCTCACAAAACTTCCCATTCCCCAAGATGGTCAAAGAAAAGAATGAAAATAGATGTAATATGAAATGTTAATGATTGTGGTTTTTTGATAGAAAAAAAATAACAGTTATTGGGGGAATTATTAAAGAATTTATGCGAGCAAAATAAAATAATATTATACAGTAATGCCTATTTGGCAGAATTCAGAGAAAAAATGGAAAGATTTATATGAACTGATATACAATCAAATGTAATCGAATTAATTATATTGACAATGACTACAATAGGTAAATTCTTTTTTAAAGCATCACTGGAGGAAGCCAAATTCTGAGGAATTTAAAGACAAAAACAAATTATAGTACTAGAGAAGAGATAAAACATACCTCCCTCTTGGATGCCCATCAGTTGGGGAATGGCTGAACAAGTTGTGTTATATCAATGTAATTGAATACTCTTGTGCTGTAAGAAACAATGAGCAGGCAGACATCAGAAAAACCTGGAAAGACTTGAATGAACTGATACTAAGTGAAGTGAGCAGAACCAGTAGAACATTGTACACAGTAACAGCCACAATGTGTAATGACTAACTTTGATAGACTTATCTCTTCTTAGCAATTCAAGGATACAAGAAAACTTCAAAGTACTGATGATGGAAAACTCTGTCCATATCCAGAAAAAGAACTATGGAGTCTGAATGCATATTGAAGCACATTATTTACTCTCTTTTTTCTTCTTTTTTTGTTTGTTTCTTCTTTCTCCATTTTATTTCTCCATTGGTTTCTCCATCGATCTAATACTTCTTTACAACATGACTAATGTGAAAATAGGTTCAATATGAATAGGTTCAATATGATTCCATAATCAATTCTGTGTCAAATTACAGGCTGTCTTAAAATGGGGGGAGGGGAGAAATGGGGAGAAAATTTGAAACTCATAATCTTATGGAAGTCAGTGTTGAAAACTAAAAATAATTTTTTTTTAAAAAATGAAATTAACATACCTCCCTCTTTTCAACAAAGAGGTTGGAGGATATTAGAATATACTAGGGGTTTTCACATGTATTCACATGTATTCAGTGTGGTGACCACTGTATTATAAATTTTTGCTTAACCATTTTTTTAATCTCAGAGAGGGTTTGATTTTGAAGGTAGGAGGATGAGGAGGTAAATACAGAAATTATTATAATATAAAAATACAAGGAACAAATTAATTTTTAAAGTATTCACATTTCACTCAATTTACCTTTTCCATTTATGGTGAATTAATCCTCTCCACCCCACTAATTTTAATTAAAAGTTTGTCTTAATTGGTCAGGTAGTGTTTATATATCATTCAGTATGATTTTTCCATGACCTTTACCATCACAGATGAATTTCTCTAGTCAGAATATATCTAATGTACAAAGTTCAGTTCTGGGCACAGAATTTTAGGATGGACACTGACTAATTGAGGTGTATACACAGCACAGTGACCAGTACAGTGAAAAGAGCAGAAATCAAGGCAATTGAGAATTGGTTGAAGGACCTGGCCCTGATTGTCATGGAAAAGAGAAAACATGGGCTGGGCAGAACCTGATCAGCCTGGAGGAGAGAATAACTGGGTAGCAGGAAGCAGGGGATGAAACAGGATGGTGGTCTTCAATTATCCGAAGGACAATTAGAATTATTTCCCATTTGGATCCAAAGAAGAAATAAAGACAATAGATGGAAGTTCCAGAAAGATTTTAGCTCAATTCAAGAAAGAACTTCCTATCAAAATTAGAATGTGTTGCCTCCACAGATAGTGAGTTTCCCAATACTGGAAGCTTTCAAGTGTAGGTTGATTGCCCATTTGTCAGGGATATTGGAGAGAAGAAACTTATTCACATCCGGCTTGGGCAAATAGACTTGAAGGTTCTTTCCAAAGCTAAGCTTAGGTTACTATAGATGTAGCATAAAACAACATTATATTGGGGCAAATGACAGAACAGTTCATGTTCTAGGCTGAGGAATTCTTGTAGCTGGAGACAATAGAAAGATATTGCATGATTTTCAATGACATATTGACAATGACATACGACACAGTGATACAATTACCATTTATATAGGGCTTGAAGGTTTGCAAAATGCTTTACAAATATTGTCTCATTTGATCCTTACCACAAACCTGGGAGGTAGGTGGTATTATTATTCAGTTTTTATAGATGGAGAAATAGAAATTAAGAGAAGTGGGGCAGGATTGAAACATATATTCAAATACATACTGTAATCTCTAATAAAAAAATGAATTACCTGCAATGTATACAACAGATTGAAGTGAAAAAGATGGGGAAGGGAGATCAGTTAGGTGGCTCTTGTAGTAGATCCACAGCAAGGTGATGGTTTGAAAGCACTTGGCCATATTTACTATTCTATTTTTTTTTCTAATTTTAGTATCGGAGTAGGCTTCAGATGTACTTGAGAGATATCACAAGTGACCAGACAAGACGGGTGAGGTACTATCATAATAACAACAGCTCAGGCCAACTCATGTCTAGTCTTCCTTGAAGTCCGTAGAAAGACAATGCCACTTTACTATTTTATGGCCATCAAAGGAATATAGTATATAATTTATTTAAATGGTTACAGTATACTGTAAACAGCATACAGTATATCTAACACAGTGACATCATCAAGGTTTCTCTGACACATTTCTCTACACAGATTTTCTCTATATGATTGTAAAAGCTACTCCCCCACTACCCAAACAAACAAGGTAAGGGAGAAGATAAATATTATTTAGGAGCACATAAATGAAAGTCTCTAAATATCTAGAGCCCTCGTTCATACATCTAGGAAAGCTCTTGAATCACTGTTGATCCTCTATATTTATATAACACAATCATTTCTTTTTTTGCCACATGATTTATTAAACAAAAAAGAAATATTAGGAAAACCATTAAGTACATAGTCCTTTGTCTAATTGTCTCCCCAAAACCTCCTCTAACACCTTCTTTCTAGAATTTCCTCTTAAGACATCAGGAGAATATTTTGGGAGCACTCTGCTATCCCTTCTTTGCCCCCAAAAGGTCATGAGAAAGGATAAAAAAGAGACTGACACCTCACATACATGACTGATATTACAGCAACATCTGGCCGGTCTTATTCAGCTCCAGTCCTATCAGATACTTGCATCTTTAGCCTTCAGATTGGAGTCATGACCCTGGTGCAATACTGGCCTGAACTCCATCATTAAAACAAAATATTGCAGGCTCTCGAGCTACAGCAGTAATTACTGTCCCCTGGTTATGCAGCTCTTAAGTGATTCTCTCTCTCTCTCTCTCTCTCTCTCTCTCTCTCTCTCTCTCTCTCTCTTCTCTCTCTTTCTCTCTTCCTATTTTCTCTCTCTCTCTCTCTCTCTCTCTCTCTCTCTCTTTCTCTCTCCCCTCTTGTCTTTATATGTCACTGCCTCTCTTTCTCTGTCTGTCTATCTGTCTTCCTCTTTCCCCAACCCCTGTGGCTAAAAGAAACCCCCCCGAAAGGCTTTCCCCATCTGGCTATATAGTTGTGGCTATAGCAGCCCCCATTATCTGATAGTCCCAACCCCCATAGGAAGTTGCTGATAGACTTCCTGGTTATCAGCCACCCAACCCCTCCCCAGAAGGCTTCAATTGCCCACACCTCGATCCATAAACAATGTGATTCTCAGGACTATCAGATGAAACAGAGGGAGAAAAAAGCACCCACTTCCATATTCCCACGCGAGATTTGTCGCCACTCTCTCCTCTTTCATATCTTCCTCCTTTAATGAGCAGACATTCTGGAACTACCACTGCCCCTTTCCCTGGAGCAAGTAATATTTTGAGAGATACAGAAGAATGTATGAGTATCAGTTACATAATTAAGCAGGTGACTTTCTTTTTTACTCTAAGTATAGGGCTAGCTGAAGGATAAATGCTTTCACAAGTTGAATTGCATGGTAAATCTCACCTGGTTTTGCATTCCAAAGCAGGAAGTAAGATTTATATTTGTGAAGCATGTTTACTATGAGAACAAATATGAAAATGCTAGGCACAGTTGGCTTCCCCTTCCCTTACCCCCCGCCACTGCAAATAGGAAGATATGACCTTTCTTTGCTTTGATACATACAAAGAAGAATTAGCTATCTAAAGTTTTTTTTTAATTATGCAAAGTAAAATGCAAAACGAGGGAGCCTTGACCCACCACTTACAGTCGTAATACAATTTTTACTGAAGAGAAGCTAATGACTCTGGGATCCTAGATCATAAAGAATATTAACACAGTACACCCATGGAAATATAAAACCTGTAAATATTTTTTGTGTTTTATTCCTGTGAAATAAATTTATTCCTCAATGTTTATGGCTGACATTGACACTTGATCTTAGTGCAAGGGCCACTGGTAAGAAAGCAACCTACCAGTTCAAACAAGTGCTGATTCAGAGGTTTATAATCCCTTACATCATACTACTGCCAGAAAAATGCTGCCTTATCCCTAGGGAAGTATAAAAAACAGTCACCTCACTCAAGTCAAGGACAAAGTCAACCACATGGAAAAGAGAAGAGTTGTTTCCAAACTACTGATGCTTATAAATAAACTAATCATGCTGTCCTAACTTTATCAAGATGCTAATATACACTGACCATCTGAAATAACTGTATTTGGATCAGGTATCTGGAGGTGATCACTAGGAGCCAGCATGTGTTCACATACTAAACTACTTCATATCCCATACCTTCTATTTATTACAAACATGACTTTAGTCATTTAATCTTTCTGGGTCTAAGTTTGTTCATTTGTAAAAATTATCCTAGATCATAAATTTTTAATATACTGCATATATTTGTGTTTGTGTACATATGTGTTTAATAGCTATCTTCTTTGTAAGTCTGCTGAAACTTATGGACCCAATCTCAGAGTAGCATTTTTCAATTCATAAAATACATAAAATTACAAAAGAAAACAATGATATTGAAGTATAGTTATCAAATATATAAAAATCATGTATATATCTGTGTATATACATATATATATATACACATATACATACACACATTATATATATTATATATATACATATATACACATATATGTATATATATGTTCAAGCTAAGGACTCCTGAACTAGAAGATTTCTTAAGTGCTGTTCTAGCATTAAAACCTGTAGCCCACTGTTGCCCTTTTAAATAACAGATAAGAGAATTCCAAAGTTACATTACATTTTAGTTTCAGTGAGGCCATTGTCAGACTCTCCTGAAATACCCCTGTGGGCAAGAGAAATATATGTGGCCTAGATTTTAGCAGTTAGTTGGAATTATACTTCATTAAGCATTCATGCTCAAAGAGTGCTAAAATGCATTCATTTTTACCTGAGGGAAAGTATCCAGTGGCATATTATATGAATATGCCCTTTAACTAATTTTATTAACACTTTGATCAATGACTTAGATAAGAATATGGAAGAAATTCATATAAACATCTATGATGGATTATAGTTTGATAGATGAGTGGCTGAGAATATGAATTTATCTCAGCTGAGACCAAAGAGAGGGATATTTAATTGGGATATTATGAAGTTCTCTATTTAAAATGAAGTACAAGCTAGAGGAGATATGGATTGACACCATTTCATTTGAATAAAGACCTAAGTATTTAAAAAACCAAACATGAGCCCAATATGTGAAATGCAGCCCCACCCCAATAAAAGCTAATATAAATGTAGGGTTAATCCAAAGAAATATATCAGGGGAGATTATAATTCCACTCTACAAATGTTAGACCACCTATAGAACATTAAGTTTATTTCTCATTATCACATTTTAAGAAACATTTACATAAAAGGAGAAAGGATGGTGACCAGGATGATGAAAGGTCTGAAAACCATAGTATATTGAAGAGAAAACTAGGAGCCTGAAAAGAGAAGATTTATGGAAAAGACAATCCTCTCCAAGTACTCAAAGGCTTTCAAAATAAAAGTGTATGCTCTGTTTGTTATGAGATCCTAATTAAGGTAAAGTAAAAAGGAAGGATATCTAAGTTCAACATAAGAAACAACTTTGTCATTAGAGGTGTTCAAAAACAAAGAGCCTTGAAAAGTGGTAAGTTTCCTATTGCTGAAAATATTTGAATAGAGGCTTGTGTCCAGCTGCCACCGATGTTCAACAAGATGGTCATACATTTTCTGAACAAGCGATTACTACATGATGACAGTAATGACTTATTATTAAAATGTATGGATTTGATATGCTTATAGAATTATAACTGGAAATGGTCTTGAAGGTCATCAGGTACAACCAACTCATTTTATAATTGAGGAAACTGTGTTGCAATGATATTAATTGACTTGCCCAGCATCACATAGCTAGTAAGTATCAAAATTCAGAATCAAACTCAGGTCTTTTTCATTTCAAGTTCAGAACTCTATCTACTGTGCCGCCTAGTTATTGTTATGGGTTTCTGACCAGGATTGTTGGCTAGGTTTAAGAGTATTTCCTAGGAAGGACAGTGGAATATAAAGGTGCTTATTACTGCTTTAAGACTAAAGCCATGGTCTTGGCATAATTAACTCTATATTCTAGCAAACTAAATCAATCCATTAAGATTTCTTATGCCTTCATAGGTTTCTGTTTTGTCTTTTGACATAATGATCATAGGATTGAAGACTTGCAACTCAAAAAGACATTGGAAATTGTCTAGTCTACTCCCTTATTAATAATGATATATTTTATATCAAGGATTATAACTGTTTTTTTCAATCAATTTCATATATTATCTTATAGTATTTCCCTTAGAAAGCCAACGAAAGAAGGAGGTAGAACAAGGATTTATAATCTTCAATTTACAGATGAATTAACGTTTCAATCAAGAAGGCTTTATTACACCTCCTTTATGTAAGGCACTAGGCTAGGTGCTAGAAATGTAAAGATAATAATGAAATAGTCTCTATTTTCAAGGAACTTATACCTCTCTTGGAAGATAGTATTTACACATATAAAAATATATAAAATAAAGCAATTTGAAGAGAGGCAATAACAATTAGAGGAATCAATAAAAACTCCATGTAGGAAGATGATCTTCAAACTGAGTTTTGAAGGAAGCTGGTGATTCTCAGACATGGAGGTGAGGAGAATGTGCATTTCAGACATGGAGGATACCCTCTGCAAAGGTATAGAAATAGGAGATGGAATACTGAAATCATGGAATTTTAGTACAGTAGCAGCCCGCCAAATATACAGCCCAACCTTCTCTCATTTTAGAGTGGAGGGAACTGAGGGGCACAGCTAACTTGACTTCTCCAAGGTCAGCCACTAATTAATGGCAAAACAGACTCAAACTCTGTTTTTTTATTCCAAATTCATTATTCTCTCTTCTACATCACACTGATACATAGATCAAGTGTCTTGCCTCCTTTCAGAATGAATTACTGTTGAAAGATCACTCTATATTTACCCCTTACATACCTTAAAGCTGGAAAATAAATTACAAAGTGTTTTGTTCAAGTACATAGATATTTTCTCTTTCACACATTCACTCTTTCCGTTTTAGGGTAACCTAAGATTATGCAGTGTTATGACCCATTTCTGTTTCATGCACATAGATTCAGATGCATTTACCAAAGTGCATCACTAGAGACATATTTTCAATACCAAGAATATTATATACTCACCGTTATGAATATGCTAATTTAGCTATCAAAAATCAACCAAGGAAACAAAATTTTATGTTTAAAAATAAATGTGTAAAACAAACCTGGGGAAACACATAAATAAAACCAGATAACTGGAAGAATATTTTGCATAGTAAAGATAACCCCAGAGATTCAAGCTCCATTTTTTATCATGTTGGAGCAGTCGACCAAAGGACCTGTGGTGCAGTAAGTGATTGCATTACCAGGGAGGTTATTGTGCTTTCGAATGAGGTGATCATGGATCTCTATCCCACCCAAAAACCCTTTTGCACTCTTTAATATGTAACATGATGTTGCCACCAACACAAAAGACTATCAAATCTAATTTTTCAATGACCAAGAATAGCAATTGACACAACATGCAAACAATAGTAACTTATGTTGGAGAATTATTTGACATGTGAGCTGTGCTAAATAGTGGAAATATATGTGCATTATAATAAAATAATTATCAGGTGCCAGTTTGGGGTCATTCTGTTTTGTTTTAACAGCACTCTGAACTCTTTTTTTAATTTTTTTTTTGGTTTTTGTTTTGTTTTGTTTTCCTATTTCTGGATCTATGTGGTAGAAACTGTATCTACCCTAGCCTTCCTCTTGGTATCAAGCAGAAAGTCTATAAATGATGTTCCAAGCATCTTCTCAGAAATAGCTGGTTTGGATTACTTATAAGAAGACCAGAGGATTCGAAGTGAGAAAATCTGGGCATCTTGACCACTTCAAGGGTCTGGTCAAACTATGATTCTTGTTCCTCAGACACAAGAGACCTCTTTCAACACTATGTCTTCAGATAGGCTGCCATGCATTGCATGCATTCTCTCCTTACCTCTGCCTCTTAGAAGCTCTACCTTTCTTCAAAACATAGCTCACATACTACCTTTCCTGATGCCCACTCCAGATGCTAGTTCTTCCCCTAAAAAAATTCCCTGTATTGATTTTTATGTATTTTGTAAATATAGTACTTAGATTTGTATATAGTATTTCCCTCAAGAGAATGCAATGAGTAAATGTATGGATAAAGGCGATTCGCTAAATCCAATCAGGCTCTCAGTCATGCTTCATTTTATTCCCTGGACATTTTCTCACCAACCACTTTGGCACCCAGACTAATAACACCTGTTTGGTTGACTTTTTGGGATGACTGAACTCTTTCAAATCTGGAGCATCTGCTCTTGTGCCTTGTTCTTCTTATTGGTGTGAATCTTACAGTACATTGTATCTAGGTAGGCTCCAGCTATGATTCAAGGTTTTTTTGTTTTTTCCTTATTTATCTCCTGGTCAAATAGCATATGCATCCTTCATGCCCTACTGACTAAACTAGGTGTGGGAAACTTGCAGCCTCCAGGCTACATGTGGCCCTCTAGGTCTTCAAATGTGATCCTTCGACTGAATCTTCACAACACGTGTGGCCTTGAGGCCCTAGGTTCCCCACCCCTGAACTAAACCCTTGCCTTTTGTTTTTGGAATCACAATCAAATCAATGTTATTATTGCTTCTGGAAATATTCCCTGTAACTCCACTCACCAACAATGTATATTTTCAAACAAAAATATCCTTCTCTGGCTAACACTCTCCTTACGTGTGCTGTCTTACCCATTGGAAAGTAAGCTTCTTGAGAGAGGAGCCTGCTTTTGTTTTTGTGCTTATATCCCTCTCATGGTCAGTTCCTGGGGGTCTCTACTGTTGTCTTTGGACTGACCACTTCACCTTATCTTTCATGCCTTCCTACCTCATCTGTATTATTTTCGTGGTACTTGTCTACCTACCAACCTGATTCCTCATCTTCGGGTATCTCTGTCTGACCCAAATTTTGTTCATCTAGCTTTTTTAAAAAAAGACTTTAATTCATGTATAATCCCGAGTTCTTTCAATTTATTGTGGTGGCTTATCCATCACTTAGCCTAGACCCCTAAACTTTAGGATATTTCTTACTTTCTAAGTATGCCATCCTTTCCTATTTCTACACTTCACTACTGCTTATACATGCCCTTGATACTCGGGTTCCCAAGTTTACCTTGAAGGTAGTTGTCCTATGTTTATCATACAATATATGTAATTGGAAAGGGGAGGGAGAAGTAGAACAGCAAATAAGGCTGAGTAATGAAATAATATGGAATTCGGTAGTTGAAATGTTAGGTCCAATTTTAGAATCTTTGGTCTTTTAATGAGTTGAATTGGCAAATGGAACTTGATTTCAACATTCAAATTAAAGATTATTTTATGTGTGACTTATTTTAATAATCATATTTAAAAATTGTGACTAGACATTGGAGTAGCATTTTGGTAATAAACAAGCACAAATTAAAATACAAACTTTTGTTCAAATTAAATATTTTCTTCAAAGTGGTACTTAGATAGTATTTCTTTTTTTTAAATGCACTACATTTGAAGAGAGAAAGAGAAGGTAGAATAGGTCTTAAATGGGCATGTGAGCTAATAACATAGGCCCATAAAAGTCATGTAAATGGTGAAGAGAGACTACAGAAAGCTCATCTCAGCAATAATGGCATTAAATGAGATGTGAGGAGCAGAACGTTAATGTCTTCATAATGATTTTACTTCCATGTAAACCTTTGCTATAGCATTGCTACAAGCCATGCTGAATGACATAATTATTTAAATGTGTAGATTACAACTAAAAATTTAAAAAAATATATTGAGAATTCTGGATAAATGCCCTGTTAAATCTTTGGTCATAGTGGGGAAATAAAAATTCTATCACAGGTGAATAACTTCAGGATATTTCACTTTATTTTCTGCTTAGCATACCTGTCAATAACCAAGACAGATTATTACTCTCCTTCCACCTCTACAGAGGGAGAAAAGATCATAATAATACAGATGGGTGTTAGAAGCTTTTGTAGGTTATGAACTACATGCATCTATGTTTGTATCTCTTTGAGTAGAAGCATGTAGTAGTGGATAGAAATTTTGCCTTGTGTCCACAAAGACCTGGGTGCAATTCTTATATCTGAGACATACTGGCTACATGTCTCTGAGCAAATTATTTACCCTCTCATTCCTGTGGGGGACTAAAGTATAAATTGCACAGAAGGTGCCAACTTACATGAGTAGAGGTAGTTACTTCATTTAGGACTCATCTTTACTCATGAAGTTACAGGTCCAGTCCCTATTCCCTATTTCTTATCCTTATGCATAGTTGAGCTTACCTTGTAGACACTGTGTACCTCAGAAGGACTGCAATCAATATTGGTCAACTATCATCACGAGTGATGGGCAAGTAAGGGATTAATAAACATCATTCTTATTTTGATCTGAGGTCATTTTGAAAAATAAGTAAAAAAGCATGGCAGAGTGACAAAATAGGGTCCTTTGCTCATCCTATCACTTATGTAACATTTAGTTAAATTTATACATCTTGTAAACATGGAGAGCCTAGCAATCATTACTACCAGTCATTACTAGTAGCAGTCATTATCACCAATTTGTATTAGATGAGGGCTTAATAAATATAATTTGATCTTAATAGTCACAATAATTAATTGTGACATGCATAGTTGATATGCAATATGTTGGCAGGAGAACTAATTTTCATCTATAGGTAGAAAAGGATGGAGAGCAGCTAAGTGGTGTGGTGGATAGACTATTGAGCCTGGAGTCAGGAAGATTCATCTTTGTGAGTTCAAACCTGGACTCAGAAACTTACTGGTTATATGATCTTGGGCAAGTCACTTAGCCCTGTTTACCTCAGTTCCTCATCTATAAAATGAGCAACTAGATGTCATCACATTGGAGAGAGCACCAGGCCTAATGTCAGGAAGACTTATCTTCCTGAGTCCAAATTTGTCCTCCTGTTTGCCTCAGTTCCTTACCTGTAAAATCAGCTGGAGAATGAAATGGCAGATCACTCCACTACCTTTGCCAAGAAAACCCCAAATGAGGTCATGAATAGTCAGATAAAACTGAAGAAATGATTGAACAATATCAACAAAGTAATGGATGACTAGATGATCCATGTGTGGCCAGTCCAGGGACAGAAGGGCCAAGTGCTGTTACAGTTTTCATATCCACGCATTTGTGCTTCAGGGTAGAACGAGATCCTTGAAAAACATTCTCTCAAACACACTCTTTACAAAACTTCATTGAAGACCACCTGGGAAGGTGACAGGAAAATGTTATCTAACTATGATTCCCTCTAGAAGTGTTGTTTTTTCCTCTTAACAATTATTTTATTATTTGGTATTTTAGTTTTCAACATCAATTTCCACAAGATTTTGAGTTACATATTTTCTCCCCATTTCTACCCTCCCACTCACTCCAAGATGGCATATATTCTGATTGCCTCGCTCCTCAGTCAGCCCTCCCTTCTGTCACCCCACTCCCCCCCATCCCCTTTCCCCTTACTTTCTTGTAGGGCAGGATAGATTTCTATGCCCCATTCCTTATATATCTTGTTTCCCAGCTGCATGCAAAAATGACATTTTTTTTGAGCATCTGCTTTGAAAAATTACAATTCCAAATTCTCTCCCTTCTTCCCTTCCCACCCACCCTCCCTAAGAAGGCAAGCAATTCAACATAGGCCACTCATGTATCACTATGTAAAACACTTCCTCAATACTTATGTTGTGAGAGACTAGCTATATTTCCCTCCATCCTATCCTGTCCCCTTTTATTCAGTTTTCTCCCTTGACCTTGTCCCTTTTTGAAAGTGTTTCCTTTTGATTGTCTCCTCCTCCTATCTCCTCTCCCTTCTATCGCCCCCCATTTTTTATCCCCTTCCCCCTACTTTCCTGTGGGTTAAGATACCCAATTGAGTGTGTATGTTATTCCCTCCTCAAGTCAAATCCAATGAGAGCAAGATTCACTCATTCCCCCTCACCTGCCCCCTCTTCCCTTCCAACAGAACTGCTTTTTGTTGCCACTTTGATGTAGGATAATTTACCCCATTCTATCTCTCTTTCTCCCTCTCTCAATATATTCCTCTTTCATCCCCTAATTTTATTTTATTTTTTAGATGTCATCCCTTCATATTCAACTCACCCTGTGCCCTCTGTGTATGTGTATGTGTGTGTGTGTGTGTGTGTGTGTGTGTGTGTGCGCGCATGTGTGTGTGTATAATGTATATTCCCTTCAACTACCCTAATACTAAGAAAGGACTCATGAATTACACACACCATCTTTCCATGAAGGAATTTAAACAAAACAGTTCAACTTTACTAGGTCTCTTATTATTTCTCTTTCTTGTTTACCTTTTCATGCTCCTCTTGATTCTTGTGTTTGAAAGTCAAATTTTCTATTCCGCTCTAGTCTTTTCACTAAGAAAGCTTGAAAGTTCTCTATTTTGTTGAAAATCCATATTTTGCCTTGAAGCATTATACTCAGTTTTGCTGGGTAGGTGATTCTTGGTTTTAATCCTAGCTCCTTGGACCTCCAGAATCTCATATACCAAGCCCTTCAATCCCTTAATGTAGAAGCTGCTAGATCTTCTGTTATTCTGATTGTGTTTCCGCAATACTCAAATTGTTTCTTTCTGGCTGCTTGCAGTATTTTCTCCTTGACCTGGGAACTCTATAATTTGGCTACAATATTCCTAGGAGTATTCTTTTTTGGGATCTTTTTCAAGAGGTGATCTATGGATTCTTTCAGTTTCTATTTTACCCTCTGACTCTAGAATATCAGGGAAGTTTTTCTTGATAATTTCTTGAAAGATGATGTCTAGGCTCTTTTTTTGCTCATGGGTTTTAGGCAGTCCAATAATTTTTAAGTTATCTCTCCTGCATCAATTCTCCAGGTCAGTGGTTTTGCCAATGAGATATTTCACATTATCTTCCATTTTTTCTTTCTTTTGGTTCTGTTTTATAGTACCTTGATTTATCATAAAGTCACTAGCTTCCACTTTCTCCAATCTAATTTCTAAGGTAGTATTTCTTTCAATGGTCTTTTGGACCTTCTTTTCCATTTGGCTAATTCTGCCTTTTAAGGTATTCTTCTCCTCATCGGCTCTCTGGAGCTCTTTTGCCATTTGGGTTAGTCTATTTATTTAAGGTGTTATTTTCTTCGGTATTTTTTGGGTCTCTTTTAGCAAGTCATTGACTTGTTTTTCATGGTTTCGTTGCATCCCTCTCATTTCCCTTCCCAATTTTTCCTCTACTTCTCTTACCTGCTTTTCCAAGTGCTTTCTGAGCTCTTCCATGGCCTGAGCCCAATTCATATTTTTCTTGGAGGCTTTTGATGTAGGGTCTTTGACTTTGTTGATGTCTTCTGGCTGTATATTTTGATCTTCTTTGTCAACAAAAAAAGATTCCAAAGTCTGAGTCTGAGTTTGCTTCCTTTTTTGCTGCCCGGCCATGTTCCCAGTCAACTACTTGACCTTTGAGCTTTTTGTCAGGGTATGACTGCTTGTAGAAAGTACTTTGTCCCAAGCTTTAGGGGCTGTGGTGCTGTTTTCAGAGCTACTTCTACTCCACTGTCACCATAAGCTCTGCCACAGCAGTGCTCCTCCTCCCCCAAGAACCACCAACCAGGATTGTGACCCAGATCCAATTAGGGCAAAGCAAGCCTTACACTTCCATGCTGGTCCACTTGATTCCTCCCACTTTGTGAGCCAGGGTCTCTGGAAGCAGATGATGCTGGAGCTCCACCACAGCACCACCTCTTCCACCCCCAGGGCTAGGGCCAGACTGCTCTCTAACCCAATCTAGCAGTTTACCCGTTAACCTGCTCCATGGCCTTTGGCGTTTGTAGATTGAGAAGTCTGGTAACTGCCAGAGCTCAATGATTCATGGCCCTAAGGCCTGCTCTTGTCAACTCCTAGTCTGGTCTGTCTTGACGCAGCCCACACTAGACTGCGCTTCACACCCAGCTCCATGTGATATATCCTTCCCAGCAACCATCCAGGCCATCCTAGGCTGGAGACCTTCTTCCCTCTGCTATTTCGTGGGTTCCACAGCTCTAGAATTTGTTCAGAGCCATTTTACAGGTGTTTGGAGGGATTTGGGGGAGAGTTTAACCAAGTTTCTGCTTTCCAGCTGCCATCTTGGCTCCACCCCCCCCACCCCGAAGTGAATTTTTATAAACACTGGAACCATTTGGGTATAAAGGCAGGTATTTTTATGGAACATCAGAATTAATATAAGTAGCAATGTGATGTTTTAGAAAGAAAAAATGGATTTAGAGAAAAAAGAATTAGTTTCAATCATATTTTGCCTGTGTGACCTCAGGGAAATCATCTAAGGTCTCTGGGTCTCAATTTTTTTCATCTGTAAGAAGAGGTTTGACTAGGTGATCTTGAAGATATTTTTCAGCTTTAATTTCATATCTTAGCTCTGACACTAATTGCATGGTGGTAGGCAAATCAGCTCATCTTTGTGACTCTGAGTTTCTCCATCACATGAGAAGACTAGACCAGGTGATCGCAGTAGGTTCCTTCAATTCCAGTTTCCATGACAGGTCACATTCTAAGTTATGGTAGGGATAGGGGTGTCTCTCTTATTTACTTATTACCTTATCTAACCTGATCAATACCTTTGTAGGTTAATAGCATACTCCTAGGCTTTATCCTGGGCCCTTTTTCTTTATACACTTATTTCTTAACTTTGATCTCATCAGATGCTGTGATTCCAAGTATTAATCTCTCTATATATGACTCCCAAATCTACATATACTTGCCTAATATTCCTCAAAAAAACTCAAGTCCTGTTTTGCCACTTAAGTGCCAAAAAGAATCTCAATTTCAAAATATTCGAAATGGAACTTTACATTTTCTCCAAATCTCATCTATCTCCTAAACTTTAATTTTACTACAACCCTTCCAGTCATCCAGGTATGAAAATCACTTATCTTTTCCTTACCACCACTACCCTGCCCCCCGTAACCTCTGTCTTGCTTCACAATATCACTGTCATCCTCCCTCTTCTCTCCATGCCTTCTGCCTGGCTTAGGCAGGCCCTCATCAGTTCTAGCTTGAACTATTGCAACAGATTCCAAATTGCTCTTTTGCCTTCAGTTACTCTGATTTTCTTATAGCTGCCAAATCTATTTTTAAAACACAAATATGAATAAAATATAAAATCCTTAGCCTAATATAAGAAGTTTGTTACAATATAGCTAACATCAACTTTTCTACTCTGATTTCATATTGCTTTATTTCATACACTCTGAATTCTAGTTAAACTTGTTTCACAGTTTTTGTTGTTTTACACATAGTATTTCCTCTACCACCTCCAACCCTTTTTACAAATGGTCTTCAATGTCTGTGAATGCCCTCTTTTTTCTGCCCCATAGAATCCTTATGAAAGAGGATTGTTCCATACCTGTACCTTACTGATTTAAAGAAAACACACTCTTTGAATCAATCAAAGGTGTGAACAAAGTGTGAACAAGGCTCAAACACTTTTAATCAATCAATCAGAAACATTGAACTAAATACTAACAATTTAGTTGATTAAATTGGGAAGGAGTCAAATGCTTCCATATTTCAAATAAGATGAAATGATGCATATGATGCACATTGGTATTGGTTGAGAACACTCAGTCATACCCTTTGGAGTCTGTATAAAAACAAAATTACAATTTGATACAGTTTTTTCAGTGTATGCCCAAAATAAAGGAGACCACAATTCCATCCAAATTCTTCAGAGGAAATTGCATGAATGGGAGAAAAGAGCCTCTATCCCCTTCTACCCTTGATCAGAAAAGGACCTTGTTAACTTCGAAGGGTCCTGATGGTTTGGACTTCTCATTAGAATCTTAGCAGTATCCTCAAAATAACATCAGCATTGACTGGAATTTTTTTTTCAATGTAGAGGGGGAAAGACAACCCAGACACATTGAGGAAAGACAACTTTAAGATTTTACAAGAAGTGTAGCAAAAAGCCCACTGCATCAAAGGGGAACATGTTGAAAACTCCAGCAAAAGGATTTTCAAGAGCAATGAGTTTCCTCCTTTACCATACATGCTGCCCCCTTTCTACTCTTCACTCTTTCTAGTTTTTGGAGAGTATTTCAGAGACTGTGGGATGGAATGAAGGAGGAGATTGTAACAACTGTTCTTACTATTCTAAAAGCTAATTAAATCTGTCTGACTAACTGACATTAATTGAATATCACAAAATAAAATATACCACTGGGAGTTCATGAGATATTATAACAGAAAACCTACCCTCAGAACCTCAATGTTCCCCAGAACTCTGAGTCAACAGGTAACAGCTTCTCTTTGGGATGTTGTATTAGGAGGGCAGAGTTTATAATCTCAAAGAGGATCATAAACATGTCTGAAACGTTCGGAACCGCCGGATATAAGAAACTCTCAAAGTAGAAGGCAGAAGAATCAAAACATTTATTTAGGCTCCACAGTAACCAACCCATGAACCAGCAACCCCATTTTGATATATTGATCAAAAGCTTCCAGGCCCAATAAGTACGCCTTGAAAGAGTAACCAGGAGGCTACAGAGAAGCATGATTGCGTAAAGCAAAATCATGTTTCCCCCTCTATGGTAATAAGATTACCCACTGGACTGAAGTCTTTGTTCAGCTTCCTCCCGTAGGTCAGCTCTGCTACTGGCAGCTCCTGCTTCAGCTGTGGCTGTGGCTGTAACTGTAGCTGTAACTGTCGCTGTAACTGTCGCTGTAACTGTCGCTGTAACTGTCGCTGTAACTGTCGTTGTAACTGTCTCTGGCTCCAACCGGAAAAGGAAAAGAAGATCTTCAAGCTGTCCTCTCCCCTCTTATAGAGTTTTTGACATCATCAAGCACCGCCTGAACGACCAGGGCCGATTGGTTCTTGACTTGGCCCCTCCCCCTAGCATAGCCGTTAACACCTCCCCTCAGCCAGCCCCATGACTCATCACACAGGAAGTTGTCTGCTTCCTGGAATGCTCTTTGGGCTTCCTGCCCCGGAAGAGCAAGCCACAGTGTCCAGACGCTCAATGAGGTAAGCTGAGTCATTCAAAGAAAACAAAGGCCATTCTGGCTACAGATGTTGACCTACCAGTGTGAGTGGGAACTAGGAGAACAAGTTCTGAGTCTGGACTACATATACATACATTGTATTTATCAACTTGTATTGAAATTGTATATCTCTAACAGAATGTAAGATCCCTGAGGGGAGGGACTCTTTCTTTTTTGTCTTTACATCCCCAAAGAAGGAGTTTAATAAACATTAGTTGAAATGAGTCATTTAAATGGAGTGTTTCTATTTCTTAAATATTAAAACTTCTGTATTTTGATCTATTGGATTTAATGTTTGGGGATTTAAAAATTTGAGATTGGAGGCATTCAATTTCATAGTCATCATATTTCACATATGTTTTCTACTGAATTTCCAAAATGTCTACTGAGTTATTTTGGGGGCTTCGGGTGGCTGTGTATATATATGTGATATTTAAGCATATGTTTGAAATGTCCAAGTACTAATGATTTATGAAAAATTTCATAGGATCATAGGATCATGAGCTGGAAGGAACCTTAAAGACCATTAAGTCTAATTCTTTCGTATTATAGATAAGGAAACTGGAGGACAGACAAGTGTAATGACTTATGAAGGGTTATACAACATTAAGTGTCTGTGGAAGGATTCAAACTCAGGTCTTCCTGATTCAATGTACAGCCCTCTATCAACTACAGCAAAACACTGTCTGTTCAATCTCAAAAAGCACATGGTCAAAATAAAGGAAAGACAGAGGGACACACTACATTGGAGTGGAAAGAGTAGTAAAAAGTTTGGAATCAAAGGCCTGGGATCTGAATCTTTGTTCTGACTCCTTCACTCATGGCATAAGGTGTAAGCCTGTGGTAAAGAGGAGGACCATAGGATCTCCTAATCCCAATGAGACCACATAGTTTTCCAAGATACTAGGCCTCCTTAGCCTTTAAGTTCATTCTTTTTCATACTAGGCATTGAGAATGGGGTTTCAGAGCTTTGGAGTTTTATAGTGTAGGAGAATAAATCAAATGAATAAAGGAGTCAGGAGGTGATCTGGGTTTTGCAGCCAGTATAGCATTAATGCCCAAAGGAGTAAGGAGCATCTTTAAACATTAGGTGTGATTTTGGGGACCACCGCAGCCCAGAAGAACTCCTCCAGTAGAGATGCTGCCTTTGGACATGAACTTGGTAGGCCAATGCTATGTGTCAATTGACAAGTTTTGAATCTAATCCACACCCTACCCCCCAGATGAGAAGGATGTGTGTGTTTTGTGTGTGTGTGTGTGTTTTTGTGTGTGTCTGTGCGTGCACTCATCCATGTGCACTTGTGTGTGTGAAGGGAGGGAATTATACACCTAGGGTTTTAGGAGAAATGTTTGTACATTTTAAAAATCACCATATTTGGGCATGCAAATAATAAAGCTTAAAAAAGAGTGAATTAAAAATCCCCAATTGATTACAAAATTAGAAATTCTGAAAAACAAAGGAGAGATTAATAAAACTGAAATTAAGAAAACTATTGAATTAGTAAATAAAACTAAAACCTGGTTTTATAAAAAAAATTAAAAAGATAAAGCTTTGGTTAATTTGATTTTTGAAAAAGAAAGGAGAAAACTAAATTATTATTATCGAAATGAAAAGTATCAAAAATGAAAAGAGTGAATTTAACACCAATGAAGTGGAAATTGAAAGAATAATTAGGAGCTATTTTGCCCAATAGTGTGCCAATAAATTTGGCAATCTTAGTAAAATGGATGAATATTTACAAAAATATAAATTGCCCTGATTAATGGAAGAGAAAATAAAATACTTAAATGACCCCATTTCAGAAAAAGAAATTGAGCAAACCATCGAGGAACTCTATAAGAAAAAATCTCCAGGGCCAGATGAATTTACAAGTGAATCCTTTCAAACAATTAAAAAGCAATTAATTCCAATACTACATTAACTATTTGGGAAAATAGGTGAAGGAGTGCTACCAATTTCTTTTTATGATACAAACATGGCACTGATACCTAAACCAGGAAGAACTAAAATAGGGAAAGAAAATTATAGAATAATTTTCCTAATGAATATAGATGCAAAAATATTAGCAAAGAGATTACAACTTATCACAAGAAAAATATACTATGACCAGGTAGGATTTATACCAGGAGTGCAGGACTGGTTGAATATTAGGAAAACTATTAGCATAATTGATTATATCAACAACATAACTAAGAAAAACCATATGATTATCTCAATAGATGCAGAAAAAGCTTTTCAAAAATACAACGCCCATTCCTATTACAAACACTAGAGAGCATAGGAATAAATGCAATCTTCCTTGAAATGATAAGTAGCATCTACCTCAAACCATCTGCCAGCATTATATGTAATAAAGATAAGCAAGAAACATATCCAATAAGATCAGGGGTGAAACAAGGATGTCCATTATCACCACTATTAATTCAATATTGTATTAGAAATGTTAGCTTTAGCAATTAAAGAAGAAAAAGAAACAGAAGGAATTAGAATAGGCAAAGAAGAAACAAAGCAATCATTCTTTGCAGATGATATGATAGGATCCTAGACAATCAAGTAAAAATTGCTTGAAATAATAAACAACTTTGGCAAAGTTACAGGATGTAAGATAAACATAAAATAATTCATTTGCATTTTCATATATTATTAATGAAACCCAACAGCAAGAGATAGAAAGAGAAATTCCATTTAAAATTACTGTAGATGTTATAAAATATTTGGGAGTCTACCTGCCAAGACAAACCCAGGAACTATATGAACACAATTACAAAATACTTTTCACACAAATAAAGTCAGCTCTAAATAATTTGAAAAACATCAGTTGCTCATGGGTAGACCAACCTAATATAATAAAAATGACAATTCTACCTAAATTAATTTACTTATTCAATGCCATACCAATTAAACTATCAATAATTATTTTATAGAGCCAGAAAAAAATTATAAAATTCACCTGGAAGAACAAATGGTGCACAATATCAAGGGAAATAAAGAGAAGAAATGCAAGGAAAAGTGGCCTAAGCATACCAGATATGCAATTGTATTATAAAGCAGCAATCATCAAAAATACTTGGTACTCGCTAAGAAACAGAGTGGGGATCAGTGGAATAGGTTGGATACACAAGACACAGTAATCACTGACCATAGTAATCTATTGTTTGATAAACCCAAAGACTCCAGCTTCTGGGATAAGAACTGACTGTTTCACAAAAACTGCTGGGAAAACTGGAAAATAGTATGGCAGAAACTAGGCATAGACCAACATCTTATACCCTATACAAAGATAAAATCAAGATGGATAAATGATTTAGATATAAAGGCTGATACTATAAGGAAACTAGGAGAGCAAAAAATGGCTTACCTGTCATTTAAGGAGAAAGAAAGGATATATGACCAAATAAGAGATAGAAAACATTATTAAATGCAAAATGATAATTTTGATTACATTAAATTGAAAAGTTTTTTGCACAAACAAAATCAATGTAACAAAGATTAGAAGGGAAGCAGAAAGCTGAGAGAGAATTTTTACGACCAGTGTCTCTGATAAAGGCTTAATTTCTCGAATATATAGAGAACTGAGTTGAATTTATAAGAATACAAGTTATTCCCCAATTGATAAATGCTCAAAGGATATGAACAGGTAGTTTTCAGAAGAAGAAATTAAAGCTCTCTATAATCATATGAAAAACATTATTCTTAATCACTATTGATTAGAGAGATGCAAATCAAGCCAGCTCTTAGGTACTGCATCTCACCTGTCAGATTGGCTAACATGACGAAACAGGAAAATTTTAAATGCTGGAGAAGTTATGGGAAAATTGGAACACTAAGCCATTGTTGGTGGAGTTGTGAACTGATCCAACCATTCTGGAAAGCAATTTGGAACTATGCCTGAAGGGCTATAAAACTGTCCGTACTCTTTAATCCAGCAAAACTGCTTCTACAGCTGTACCCCAAAAAGATTATAAAAATTGGAAAAGGACCCACATGTACAAAGATATGTATAGCAGCTCTCTTTGTGGTGGCCAAGAACTGGAAATTGAGGGGATAACCTTCAATTGGGGAATGGCTGAACAGGTTTTGGTATATGAATATAATGGAATACTATTGTGCTATAAGAAATGATGAACAGGCAGACTTTAAAAAAAACCTGGAAAGACTTACATGAATTGAAGCTGAGTGAAGTGAGCAGAACCAGAAGAACCTTTTACACAGTAACAGCAACACTGTGTGATGACTAACTTTGATAGACTTATCTCTGCTTAGCAATGCAAGGATCTAAGACAACTCCAAGTGACTCATGATGGAAAATGCTATCTGCATCCAGAAAAAGTACTATGGAGTCTAAATACAGAGAGAAACATACTATTTGCTCTCTCTCTTATTTTTTTGTTTCTTCTTTTTCATGTTTTTTCCCCATTGGTTCTAATTCTTCTTTACAACATGATTAATGCAAAAATATGTTTACTATAAATGTATATGTAGAATCTGTATCAGAATACATGCCATCTTGGGGTGGGAGGAGGGGGAGAAAATTTGGAATTCAACATCTTATGGAAGTGAATGGTGAAAACTAAAAATCAATTAATTAATTTATTTATTTTTTAAAATACCCCTAAGAATGAAAGAAAAAAAACCCTTCCAAAAACATATATTATACAATTATTCATGGTATAGCTTTGGAATAAATGTAGCTCTATAAAAGCTACATAACGTTAAGTGGTTAAATACAACTGAGGTGCTAGTAACTAGTCTCCTAAAAGACAGAGGAAATAGCCAGTTGGTACTCTAGCATATATCAGAAAAGAGATATTCCACAAACTCCTCAAGGGTACACAAGAATCCTGATGGAAAGACATAACAAGATCAAATACGATAATATTTGTAAACTATTTAACACAGTGCCTGGCATGTAGTAGGTGGTTAATAAATGTGTGTTTCCTTCTTTCCTTTCTCTAAAAGAGGTGACTCATAGCATCCATGTTATAGCTTATAAACTCTAAGAGGGTAGGAATCATGTCAGTAATCCTCATTGGAGAGTTTACCCCAGCATCCCAAACAATTGGGCTCTTGGCAAATGTGAACTGTTAACTGATATTTTTCCTCAGGGCCTATTCTTTTTGTAGTAACACAAGAGAAGGAAAATGAGGAATTATTATGAAAAGAATAGTAAATCCATTGGGCTTTGCCTCTACAAATGAGAAATTGGTTATACAGGTCTAGCGTGAATTGCTTCTATGTATTTCAAAAAAGGATGAATTGACCTGTTGTGTCTTAATTCTGACTTCACTTACCATAAATAGATGTACTTTCTCTGTACTTGCCTGTGTAGTAGCTAGGTCACATACACAGGGCAAGAAAGTCTGATTCCCAAGGCAGAAATTTGTGTTTCAAACAGTCTTATAGATGGAACCAAAAGCATCTAAATGGTCATCATTCTGCATCTTTGTTGCATATGTACAGGTTTCACAGTCTTTCATTTTTTATTCCACCCTTCTGCTCTTATTGCTAATGTTAAATGCCTTAAGAATCTTCCTGTGAAAACAGAATACTAGCCTTGTATGATGAGAATGTCAAGGGGGATGTAACCAAAAGGTAAGAGAAATGAGAGGCTCCCAATTGAGCTTCTCTTTTTTTAAAAAAAAATCAGTTTTTATTGATTTTTTTGTTGTCGCTTTTACATCACCTTAACATACCTCTGTGTATCTCCTCTTATGCCTCCTGGAGAGCCATCCCATGTGATAAAGGATATTTTCTTAAAGAAGGAAAAAAGAGAAGGAAAAAAATCAGTAAAACTAAACACCAAATTGGGGGAAAATGAAAATATGCAATATTCCTCATTGGCCTCACACCTCTGCAAAATAGCTCGGGAAGATGCCTTATCTTCTGTCTTCTTTAGGTCCATGCATGTTCATTATAATTTTGAAACATTAATTTAGTTTGTGTTTGTTGTTATTTCCATTTATATTGTTGTTTTATATATTGTATATTGTCATCATTAGAATGATATAGAGGAATGACAGAATTTTAAATAGAATTTTTAAATTATAGAATTTTTAATAATACAAACATAGCCAAAGAAAATCCCCCCACGACCCCTCAAAAAAGAAGTCCTTAATCACTCTTCTTTTTTTAACTGATTATGCTTAGCTATAAATTATAGCATTTGGTCCAATTTAATAAGCATCATTAAGTTACCCCATAAGAAAATGCAAGTATGAATAACTTGGAGAAAAATGGAAAGACTTACATGAATGAATGTAGAGCAGAGTTTGATGGAATGGTGTAAAGGAAAACAACAAGGAAAGAAAACAGAACTGACCAATGCACTGACCAATCTTGGCTTCACAAGACTGGTAATAAAACAGTCCTTTTGGCTTCTTGGCATCAAAGTGGTGCCCTATAGAGTGAGGCACATATTTATAGATAGGTCTAATGTGTTGGGCTATTCATTTGTTTTGGTTTTTTTTTTTTTATGTCTGGTTACGAGAAAGGATTCTATAGGTGGTGTTGGGAATATGGGGGTGTTTCCTTAAGGAAGTATCAGGATGCAATTTTTTTAAATGCAACAATGAAATATTAATTAAAGCAAGTATTTAATTCTTCAGGGTTTTGGGATATAATTACAGTTATCCATTATCTTCATATTATTGTTGATAAAATACTAGATACATCATCTTTTACTATAATTTTTTCTTAAAAATGATGAAAATCTCCAGCTCCATGAGTTTTACAAAACTTCTCTGATACTTCATAACTCTGTAGTCATTTGTGGAGAAGGCATTTTCTACTTTCCAGGACTCAGTCTTATTAAGAAGTATTCATAAAATAAATAACATTAACATTTGTCTTCAATGTAATTATTTTTCACCTCTCTGTATTACTTGAGTTGTCAGCCTGGCCCTAACCAGAATCCCTTCACCACTACAGTGTTTGGTTGCTTTCTTCTGTCAGTGTCTTGGTTTTAATGTGCCTTGTTAGTAAAAAGAACACTGTGTCAAAACTATTATTAAATGAAGAAAAAAAAACAATTCCTCAGTGTTTTACATAAGAATAAACTACCAAAATAATTTTATTTTATTAGAAAGATAAGTCATTTGTCTCGGGAAGATACACATTTGTATTATTCCTATGACCAGAAATCTCCCTCCTGGTTTACTCCTGTTTTAGCTGTCTTTGTTAAGCATAAATATTTTACATTTTAATTTTTCCATGTGTAGTATATTGATGTTTTATATTCTGACTGCTACCAGAATCTTAAAGGAAAATAAATATTCACAGCTGAGTGGAGTGTGATCCATTTGTGTGATTCATATACACACACCTCCTTTATACTTCTTTAGTTGGTAGTTTTGACCCCAGAAAATGATAAGATGGGGAATATTGGGAAGATGGCAGAATCTGAGGAAAACCTAAATTTCAGCTCCCTCCCTTGGAACTCAAAGTACACAAGATAAATGACCATCAAAAGAATCAAAAGAGCAAAAAATAATTATGGCAAGGAGGAAAAAATAAAAGGACCCACCATAAGGTAAATATTAGGGGGAAAATAAATAATGTTTACCCATCCTCACTTCTCCTGGCATTCTTGTTTGCAATGACTCCCCCAAACCTTTCACAGTGTTTAACCCCTATTCTTTATGGCAGCTTGAATTTTAGGCATCAGTCTCTTGGCAATGTCCCAGGATGCATCCAGCTCCCAGGACAGGTTTAGGTCTTTGTACTGGACCAGCACCAACATTTGAGTTACAAAAGGTGCAGTTGAGAGGAGCATGGAGTTCATAGGATGAGACTGAAGGGGAGAAAAGGATCCAGAGGTTTTAAAAAATTAATATTATACCAGAAGAAACAGGCAGATGGTGGAATAAATGAGAGAAAGGTGGAAAGAATACCTAATTGCAAAAACTTCCAAGGTTTAACCTCAGCTGTATCCAAGGGAACTTTAACCCACTCATTCTGAACCAATCTCTTAGAGGCAACTGAGGACCGCAGTTCTACAAAGAGTGGACCTGAAGAAATACTGTTTAGAATATCATTGTACCAGACTGTATCTTGTATCCCTCACCCCATGAAGATCATACATCTTGGACAATTATAGTCATATGAGACCAAGTATGTATGTGGGGCTGGGTGGGGGTGGGGGGTGGCTGTGTGGAGGAGGTGAGGGACAAAAATATTAGCTGTATAGCAGGTAAAGGATTGAAAATAATCAGTTTATTTAGATTAAAGATTCCATAGAAAAATCCTAGCAACTGATAAGGACAGATAAAAGATGACTAATGGGAAATGAACCCCATACTAGCTACTTAAAAAAAAAGCAACTAAAAGAGCAGTTTCAATTAACAAATCTTTTTCAACTAAATCTCTCTTTGGGCAGTCATTGAGGGACCTCAATATAAGCTCACAGATAATTCTAAGGCAACTGGTCTCAGTTTTGACCCTTTTGACCTTCACTCCCTTGTGTGTGCACTTTTTTATACTAAACAGAATGAAACAAACAAAAAAACCCCTCAATAACATATATTTAATGAAGAAAAACTTTATAAAAGTACAGATAGTAAATAATTAAGGATTAATTAGAATAAGAACCTCTGAAGAATAGGGAATCCAGTTGTTCATAGAGCAATGAGATAGGGGAGAGAAAATGGGGAAGAGAAAACTCTAGAATTTCTCATAGCATAACAAAAAGATACTTGGAGAAAAAAAAAAACAAACAAATTCTGTGCAGATAAGACCACTTGCTAAGTGGGTCAATGAGCAAGACAAAGCCCCAGCTGTTTATGGTTATATTCAGTGGAGGGTAGCAGCATAGTCCCTTGTCATTGACTCATTCCTGTTTCCCAAGATTAAAATTTCCTGGCTATCCCCTGTCATCAAAGGCTATATTTCCTATAATTCTTCAGTCCCTCCTTCCAAGAAGAGCTACTTTTCACATCACCACCCCCAATAATAAGGGGCTACACAACAAAGAAAACTTCATAGAAAAAATATCTTAGGGAAAGTGAAGATTTTGCAACATATTCTGAAAGACCCTTTGAAACAACTTTGGATCAACTCTGACAATGTTGAGAATGATTCAAAGCAGCAATAAAAGAATTAGGTGAAAATGTAAAACACACTACAGAAACTAATTTTTTTTAAGGAAGAATTCAACAAGTCTAACAGAGTATAGAATTAGAAACAAAAAAAGAAAAATATGTGTCAAAATAGTGAGATTTTCTGAAAAATAATTGAAAGTCAAAAATGTGGAGGAAGGAGAATTAATAGAGCAAAAATCAAAAGACTGGCAAACCACATAGGAGTTCTATAAAACAATAATGAAGAGTTGAAGGGCATTGTGTGAAAGGATGATTTTGGAATTATAGATTTTCTAGGAAAAAAAATCATAAAAATAGTAATTACTATACATCAGGAAATCATGTGGGGAATTTCCCCAGAATAAATGGAAACAGATCATAAAGTATAGGTGACAAGATTTTATAGTATAGCAGTAGGAAAAGAAAAAAAAAAGCCAAAGTTTAATTTGCCAAGAAACATTTTAGTCCAGAATGATATCAAACAACAAATTGTGCACACAATAAAAAAGAAAAAACTTTTACATTTTAAGGACAATCAATTATACCACATTGCTCCCTCTTAAAAAAAAGAAAAAAATCAAAGGGAGACTTATTATATGACAATTGGATGAAGCAAAATTTTGGGAGATGCCAAAATATGGTATCATACAAATTTGAGCATGTGTGTGATGTTTATATGTACATAGATAAATACTACCTACATATAGACATACATATATACCTGCATATCTACATGTATACATATACATTATCTTACATATCAATTTCTTTCTGTCTGCCAAACTCTTGAGATTTCTATCATAAGACTGAAGTACTACAAAGATTGTTGAAAATAAACCTGACATGACTATAATAGCAGCATCTGTGTTACCTTACTATCCATCAGGATTCCCTTTTCAACTTAAATTTTGTCCCAGTTCCCCTTAATAGATCTAACTCTCTTTGATGAGCACATGTCTCTTTATTCATTTTGTAGAGGGAGTTGGTGGCACAGTAGATAGAGCTCTGGGTCTGCAGTTTGGAAGGCCGCAATTCAAATCCAATCTCAGAAACTTCCTGGGTGACCTTGGTCAAGTAATTTAACTTCTGTTCACCTCAGTTTCCTCAATTGTAAAATGAGGATAATAACAACTTGCAGGGTTTTTGTGAGGCTCAAATGAGATAATAATTGTAAAAGGTGCTTAGGATTGAACCTGGTACATTGTTAAGTACTGCATAAATGTGTTTCTCTTTTCCCTTTTTTATGTCGTATCTAATGTTAATGATCAGAACATTATTTGAACAAGATTATGAGTATTAGTATACAAATACATGTATAATGAAATTAAATATATACATAAACAAATATCTATGAAGGTTTTTTTTCCCATCAGTTTTCTCAGTTGATGTGGTCAAGAAAAAACACAATGTAATCAAGAAGTATAAAGTTGGTATTAATTTTTCCTGCAACCCAATCACAGTGGGGACAGTATGTCCTTAATCAAAGTGAGAGGATTATAAGGTCTTTGTCATTGGAAGAAAATGACTGACACAGGAAATATTGTTTGATTTGGTGAGAGAATCAGTCATTCCTCTTGGGTCTATATATAAAAACCACAAGTCAACCAGGAGTTGGCAATATAGACTCTAGGGTGTTTCGTGGACTCAGGCTCCTGCCCCTCTTCTTGAGGGCAACATGTTAGGGAATGAAGGACTTTCTCCTCTCTTTCCTCTGTCAGTCTTTCAGCTGAGCTATTGTACTACCAGGAGACAATGCACCTAGGTACTAACAGAGGCATATACCTGAGGATAGACAAGGATCATATGCTCATAAACCAAAGAAGAAAGCCTGATATAGACCAAAAAATATTGCTTCCAGTCTATGAAATTCCAGCCACTGTGAATTACCCTTTGCTACATGTTTATCCTATACAAGTACCTCACAAGCAATGTACTTTAATTTTTAGCCCAATCTTTCTATATGTATTTATGGGAAATAGAATCCCAACAGAAATGCCTTCGCTAAAAGCTATTTAAGCCTGCTGGTTGATTGTTAATGGGAAGAACACCAGTGGAGGCTTGGGAAATAGAGTGGTAGGAATGGATATCCACAGGGTTTAGAACCTGAGGTAGCAAGTGCCTGCGTGAAAAAAAAAATGGAACTCTATTGGTCTTGATGAATCTCTTTAATGTTACAGTAATTTTAGTTATCAGGGGCTTATTAAATATTGTGTTTATTGTCTGAAATAAAAGGAAACTGTTTTATTCACTGAGGAAATTAAAACACCTCAGTCCTGATTTTACTTTCATCTATTTTATGTGATGGAAATGTTTATAATCTTCCATGATCCTTTCCATATGAATTTATAACTTAAAACAAAACATTCTAAACTGTTACTATGCTTCAGTTAAAGTCTCTTTAGTCTGACTAATGAATTAAAGCAATATTGTTTATGAATGAGTTTTTAATTAATGTGTCTTAAATAAAAACATTCCTTAGTGAAAACCCTGATAAACTATACTGGACACACCTATGATTTCAAATTACTGATACTATGAGAAAGCAAAATTAAACCTAAGGTTTCACCCTACACCTTGCAAATTGGCAAAAATTGAGAGAGAGAGAGAGAGAGAGAGAGAGAGAGAGAGAGAGCTATGTGAGGGACACAGAGGGAAAAGGGAACACAGATGCACTATCATACTGTTGACTAAGGTATGAACTGGTCCCAGCATGCATGATAATTGATTTGAAATTATACACTCCCTTTGGTTTCCCTGTCCAAATTCCCACTGGAACTGGCTAGTTGGCATCTAGAATACAACTATCCACTTTTCCTCTCATGGTTCTAGGCATAAGAGTCTAGGGTTTCTGTTACTGTTACTGTCTCTTATGAACCCGCATCCCATTACTCACTAATAGTTATCGATTAACCAGCCAGAGTTAATTAACTTTTAGAAGGAAAGGAGTATTTCCTAGGGTGTTGTAATAAGAAGAGTCTATATAAAAATGATCCCTTCAAGTGTCTATAACTGATGCTACCACAAGAATGTATGGAGTCTAGGAAAAATAAGCTCAAACCTAGTGAGCAGTTGTGGCAATGGGATAACTGAATAACACATTAGAGGAAGTCCTCTTTTCCCTTCTTGGAGCCCTAATGTATTTCACCTTAGATGTGTTTCTCTTCTTGTCTCTAATGGCCAATGTCATAGTAGAGTGCTTAACTACCTTTCTTAGGGGTTATGATGGGTCTTCTTCTTTCTCTAAACTCTCTTTTTAGGCATTGCTGCTACCCAAGCCAATGGGAAAGTCCAATCTTCTGGCCTTTCAAAATTCCCAGGTTCATCTTCTGGACAATGTCAGAAGGGAATGGAGGATAGTATAACATTGACTCTGGCCTTACTCCCCACCCAACGTCTGCCCTCTGGTATAGATATAAAGGATCTGCTTCAAAACTTTCTCAAAAATTCTTTCTCTAATAACAAAGACCCAGAGGCATATCTAATGCTTTTAACTCCTCCCAAAACTTGTCCTGTGTGTTGTGCTTCACTTATCTCCATGATTAAGAAATTTTTTACATCAAATTTATGACCTTGATTAATTAGAAATATTCAAGACTTGTTCACAAACAAGTTTATACCTTCAATTAATGGATTCATTGGAGAACTCTTCCGTACCTTAGTTGAAAGGGAAAGGTTTTGAACACCCCTCCTGCAAAAACACACAAGAAAAGTGACTAAATCCCCAATACCCTTTGAATCACCTATACTACCACTGGAAACATGATCCAATGAGATCAAAGACAGAAAGAAAAGTCTAATGCAGAACAAAATATTCATAGAATTCTTTGTAGTAATAAAGGCATAAAAATAAAGTGGTTACCCATCAATAGGAGGGAAAAAATGAAAAAAAGTTGCTGTATGTTTGTATAGTATAATGGAAACATCTTTGTAGTAAGAAATGAAGGTAGGTGGCACAGTGACTATGCCACTGACCCTAGAGTCAGGAAGACCTGAGTTCAAATGTGACTTTAAACATTTCCTAGCTGTATTACCCTGAGCAAGTAATTTAATCTCTATCTGTCTCATTTTCTCCCTCTGTAAAAAAGAGATAATTAATAATAACCCCCACCTCTTGGGTTATTGTGAGGATCAAATGAGATAATAGAGGCAAAACATTTTGCTAACCTTAAATCACTATAGAAATTCTAGCTATTATTGTCTTTAATATGAGAAATTTTTAAAAAGAACAAGGGAATGAATGATCTTTACAAACTGATAAAGAGAAAAATAATCATAACCAAAAGAACAATATACATCATTTGCATGAAACAACACAAATGGAAAAATTACTAAAAGGAATTCAATGAAATTCAGTAACACAGTGTTTGATAAACCCAAGAATGTAAATTACTAAGTGAAAGACTCTCTTTTTGAAAGAACTGCTGGAAGATTGGGGAACAGTTTGGTAGAAATTAGGTTTGAAGCAATTGGAAAAGGAAAAAACAAAAAAAATGATGGTCCTGGAGAAAGAATAATGAAATTCACCTCGCTCTTCTCAGGAAAGAGGTGGACATCTATTAAAGCAGGATGCTGTCTATAGAGTCCTATATGTATTGGCTGTTTTTGATTAACTGCTTGTCTCTGTTCCTAGGGAGAGTTCAATCTAACGTGGTTGGAAGAGGACTTGTTTTCCCCAAAATAACTATATGTGATTAAAAAAATCAAGGTATTAATGAGACATTTTTAAAAGAGAGAAAAACCAAGATAGCATGTGTGCAAATATAGGTTTTTCTTTCTTTCTATTTTTCCTTTGCACATACCATCTGACTCTTGCATGGCAGCTAGTAACAGTCACTGATAAGCGGTGATTCCAAGAATTTAAGAAGCATGGATTTCACCACAGTCACATATGTGCCTGGAACAACAAATCAAGGCATGTAGAGTCCTCCTCAACATTTGCCAGAAAGGTTTCCCAAGAGTAAGAAGGATCTTGTCACTTAAAAAGAAACAGCCCAAGGGCTAGTTCAGTATATCAGTGTGTGAACATCAGAAAATGAACTGCATTAGCTCAGCACCAGCAGGCAAGGACTCCCTTCTATGTCTTTGGGGGACTACCTACTCTTTGACTTGCCTCTTTGAATGCCCATGGCACTTAGAATTAAAGGTCTAGCCATGTCATTGGTGTGGGTATAAAAGTTATGATGACAAGGTTCATTTACGGTGGAGGTGTAAAACCAGGAATCTGCAGACAGCTCCTGCTATTTAGAACAATTAACTTTCTGTTTATAACTCTCAGCAGGAAAATAAAAGAGCCAATTTCCTGATTACCTTTATTTAACCAGTCTGCACATTATTCAATGTACAGTTAATAAAACATAATACTGGGAATTAATTAGTATAAGGGTTTCTCTATCTGTGTATTCAATACTTAGTGCTTCTTGTCAACCTGATATTCTCTTATCTGGAGCTCACAGAGTGGGCACAGTCTATTCAGGGGAGATCCCAGTGCCAATAGAAAGCAAATACTCCAGAATTTGCTAACCCTGAAACATAATATTTTGTCCTGTGTCTTTTTGAGAGCTATTTCCTAATTCCTGGAATTCACTCTGTCTTCATCTTCTCCTCTAGCAATCTAGTTTCCTTCAAATCTCAGCTCTAGTAACACCATTTACATGAGAGCTTTCCTGAACTCCAACTACTACGATCTCTTCCCCAAACAATTAACCCCCCCCAAACTATATTGCATTTGCTTTGCATATAATTTGTATCTGCTTCTATGCATGCAAGGGGAGCTAGTTGGCATAGTACACAGAGTACCCAGCCTGGAGTCAGGAAGACTTGAGTTCAAATATGACCTCAGATACTTATCAGTTGTGTGATCCCGGGCAAGTCAGTTAACTCTGTCTCAGTTTCCCCATCTGGAAAATGACTTGGAGAAAGAAATGGCAAACCACTCTAGCATCTGTGTGAAGAAAGCACCAAATGGGTTCACAGAGATTTGGATACAACTGAAATAGCTGAACCACAACAATAACATATAGATATGTGGTGTTTCTCCAGATTCATAAGTACCTTGAGGGCAAGAACTGTCATGTTTTTGCCACTGTATCCTCAGTCTTAGCACAGTACAAGCCTACAGCAAATATTTAATAAATTCTTGTTAATTGGTTAAAAACTATCCCTGCCCACCAGGAGTTTATGTTCTAAAGGGGGAAATGACATGCACACATATGGGTATAAAAGTTACATCCAAATGTTGATGCAAGTTAATATATCCAAAGTGAACTTAATGAGAAAGGCCTCTTGCTAACATGATGCTTAAGTTGAATCTTAAAAGGAACTAGGAATTCCAAGAAATAAAGGTGAGGGGGAAGGATTTTTCAGACCTGGGAAACAGCCAGTTCAAAGGAAATGAGTTGGTGGAGGGGAGTAATATATTAAAATGTTGGAAAGGAAGAAAAGTGCAAAGATGTAAAGATCTATATATAACAAATAGAGTTCACATTTGATACTGGACATAATAAAAGCCATTGAAATATAGTAAGTGGGGGACTCACATGGTCAGGTAGTGACATGGCTATTCTCTCTGAATTGGAATAGATAGAGATCTGAGGCAGGGAGACAAATTAGGACACTATTGCAATAATTTAGACAAAAAGCAATGAGGGTCTAAATAAGCATGAAGGCTATGTGATTGGGGAGAAGGGAAATACTGAGGAGATGTAGAGGAAGAAATGGCAAGATTTGGCAACTAGTTGGATATGTGTGATGAAATAGAATAAAGAGTTGTGGATGAAACTGAGGTTTTGAATCTGTGTGACTAGAAGGATAACAGTACTCTCAACAGAGATAGATAATTTGAACGAGGAGAGGATTTGGGAGAAATGATAATAAAGTTTGTTTTGGACATGTTGAATTTGAGCAATCTATACAGATTTGTTTGGAAAAGGTCCTAGGAGAGCCTGACTTTTTTATATTTACACTATCAAATATTTTTACAAGTAATCAGATTGAATGAGTGAGAAATCAAAAGAAATAAAGCAATGTACTCCTTCATCCAAGCTAGGACTGCAGAAAAAAAAGAGTCAGAAGATTATGGGCATTGAGAGAGGGTCCTGTCAAGAGAGCTCAGGTTAACAGACCAAATGCTAATCCAAGGATGCTCCAGGCAGACTAGAAGTCCTCAATACTCTATATAAGGAAACACAAGGATGGCTAGGGTGGCTACAGTGTGTTGGGGGTTGGAGGGTTGAAACTTTCAGAGCCATAAACCCAGAGAAACTGAGTGGAGGTAGAAGATAGCAGCAGGAACTCCAAAAATCTGGGACAGAACCAAAAGGGTCTGACCATCCTATTTAATAGTATAAAATTGAAAGGGAGTCTGAGCCTGACAGAAAGCCTCCAACCAGGAATAGAGGCTGAATATAAGACTAAAGTAAAGCAAACCCCCAATATAATGAAGATATAAGGTAGGTTAAGAGATTCTCAAGAGCTAAATGTAGATGAAGAGAGTAAATCCAAGATAACTGCATATAGAGACTCAGGGTAGGGAAATAAAACATTTAGGTCACAAGAATTACAAGAGTATCTCAAAAATAGAATCAAGGAACAAAAATAAAATTATATCTCTGTACGGGAAAAAAGGGTAAGGGTAGGGGGAATGACTTATTTGCCCTGCTCTTGTTCCCACTGCTAGGTTCACAGAAGCAACCTCCACTTCTTCCATCATGATTTCTGAAGGGTTTGGGGGTGGAGGATGGGGAAGAGTGTTTTTCTAATGACTAGGCTTGTACTGTATATTTCTTCCTCTCTCCCTTCCCTACCTCAATTGATTAACAGATGATATCACTTAGTCATCCATCCTTAATTAGCTTTTAAATTTGTACTTAACTAAGGTAGTACAAAAAAGTACTTGTTACAAAAACATTCCCCTGAAACTGGAGCCTACTTTCCCACAAATATATATGAAGTCTAAAGGGAAATGGGATCAAGCTTACAAGGCATTGGTGGCAAATTGAGTAGCTTGTGTCTCCTGGAAGTGCTCTTGATTGAGCCCTAGAGTTGGGTATCTTTTCTGTTGCATTCCTGGTAGAGCCTTAAAACTTCCTTTTCACATTGCATCTAAGTTGTCTCTGACTCTCAATACAGATGTTGAAGCCAGTTGTTTTAGGTACTATATCAGTAAGGCAAGATTCATGACCTCGAGGATGACCAGGAACAGGCCTGTGTGGTTCAGAATTGCAAAGTATGAGAAACTTCCTAGGTGGAAGGCAGAGGAAGTATAATATTTATTTAGACTCCAGAGTATCAAATCCAAGGACCAATACCTTCAACTTGATATAGCAGTAATTACAATCCAAAACCAGTAAGCCCACCTCAATGTAGCAAAAAGGAAATTATAACACAGTATTACAGCAACGAACCAAGGCATGCTGAAACCTTCCCCCCTGCTAGGGCCTTTTCATAAACAATCACTCACAAATCCTAACTGTCTGCTTGCCTGCATTCTCTCTCCCCTCAATTCTGTAGTCTCTGCATCTTCCACATTTCCACTCTCCACTCGGAACTCTTTCTGCAGCTCTTTCATCTCATTCTCCTTGGGCTGAATTCCAAATTCTAACTTTTCTTCTGACTTCTGAATTCTCAATTCTCAGTTCTCAACTGCTACCTTCGGATTGTATGTGCTCTTTTGGGGACCTAGGGCTTCCTGCCCAGTCTGCAAAAGGTTGCGGTCCTGAGGCTTAGTGCCTAGTAAGTAAAGGGAATAGGCCTGCCAATAAACACACCTCTAATTAAGCTTCCCTTTATTGGTCCCACCTGAGGTCTGTTGAGTGGATGAGAAGAGTCTTTAATCCCTGATTGGCATCACAAAAGTGTTGGCCTCCCTTAATCAGTCCTCCCTTTGCTGGCCCCACCTGAGGGCTATTCAATGGGCAGGAAAGCTCTTTGACTTACTGAGTGGCCTTACAGGTACACTGCTAGAATATCTACTGGAAGTTCAAAGTCCCCTAGACCCTTTGAACTTCACAAGATCCTCCTCTCACCAATGTGGAGTGGAGGGAGTTTGACAATAAGGCAGGGATTCTTCTTTCTACCCCCAAATCATTCCTTCTTAAAAGCTTAGCTGGATGGCTTTCACCTTTAGCTGCCAGATATGCAAATCTTGATTGAAAACTAGCCTGATGGTTTTATACAAGCCCCATAGGGCATGACCAAGTCCCTCTACCAATCCAAACAGACTTTCTGTAACATCTAATTAAACCGGCTTTGCTTAATTGATTAAATGATTCAGGGAGATGTCCATTAGTTCATAACTCTAATTGACTGATTCAATCTAGATGTCCTCTTACCTGATAAAGATGTTTGAGCTGAGTAGGGTTGGGTGATTGATTTAATCATTTACACATAAATAAGGATTATTTACATAATGTGTCATTGACTGCAACACAATAAGATGTAACAAAAATTTTAATCAATTAATATGCTTTGGAGAAAGATTCAAATTTAAAGAGAGACTAAATAATTTAAACCTAAAGAATAAATGAATCAAAGGACAGATTGTAGAAATTTAGATCATTTCAAAAATGACAATGATAAGAATGAGAGAGTATATGAAATTTGAGGGATGTACCCAAAGCAGTCCTTGAGAGAAAATGCATATATTTAAATACTTTTCCTCAACAAATTGAGGAAAAAAACAGATTAATAATATGGGCATGAAGCTAAAAAAATATAAAAAATTTTTAAAAATGAAGTCCAACTATTAGAAATAGAAATTCTGAAAAATAGGAAAGAGATTATCATTGAAAGAAAAAAAATATGATTCCAACTTCTTAGAAGTGATGAGATGGACTCTAGATATAGAATAAGACTTGTATTGTCAGATATGACCAATAGTGGGATTTTTTTCTAAATGATTACATCTACTTGTTATGAGGAGGGGCCCTGGCCTTTTCAGGCTGGGAGGATGGGGGGGGTTCATGAGAAAAAAAATGACAGTGATATGAGAAGAAAAACAAAAGAGCATTAATAAAACTGTTTTCAAAGGAACAAGGGAATAAAGAAGCCCCATGGCAGGCAGACAAGCAGGATAGGGTTGGAAATACAATATTAAATCTACTATAGATGTAAAAAACTTAACAGAAAATCTGTTTCATATACAATTCTCCTTTTTATGTTTTTTGTATATAAAAATGATCATATTTCTTGATGTTTGTCAACTTAACAATAATAAAGAAGAAAATCTGAAAAAAAAATAAAAGGAATTGCCTATTTAACAAAAGTACTATAATGGGAGTTATACAGAGTCATTTAAACATGGGCACAACCTTTTACAGGCTGATAGTTTGTGTGACTCTGTTGTGGATGGGTAAAGGAAAAATACATGACAAATAAACTTAGTTACTATGCCCAGAAGCAAAACAAATAACAACAACAAAAAACCCTTTGTGACATACTAAGATCAATGTTTATTATCATCATTATCTTTATTATTTTAAGTGTTATCTCTAATCACACCAGTTAGTACTTTTGGGCAGAAAAATAAGGCATTCACAAAAAAATAAGCTTTTTTTCCTCCCCCTACTTCTTGTGCATATGCAGATGTACACACACCATTTTAATTATGATATAGTATAGAATGTGCTACAATCATTCATTGTAGCACTGATTTCACTAGGAAAAGCCACCAGAATTATATAGCTTGGTACAATAATAGGAAAGGTGCTGAGTGAAGTCAGAAGACCTAGGTTCAATCACATCTTTGAAACTAACTGCTCTTAATTTCCTTTTTTTTCTCTTTCTTTTCTTTTTTTTTTTTTTTTTTGGAGGGAGGAAGGCAGGGCAATTGGGGTTAAGTAACTTGCCCAAGGTCACACAGCTAGTAAGTGTCAAGTGTCTGAAGGTGGATTTGAACTCAAGTTCTCCTAACTCCAGGGCTGGTGCTCTATTCACTGTGCCATCTAACTGTCCTTACTGCACTTAATTTCAAGTTGGTTTCTTCACTTATAAAATGGAGGTTAGATGACATGACCTCGAGAATTTCCATTGTTAGATCTATGAATTGACATCTCTGAAAATGTTATTTTTATTCCTGTAAGCAAAACCAAATTATTACAGGAGGTGATAGGAATATATGGGGCTTTGCTTTTGCTGAAAGGTTTCAAGGCCTAGTTTTCACCAACTTCTCCTGGTTCTTCTATCTTAGGGTGATTATCTCACTTACTTTTTTGTTGTTGCTGTTGTCATTGTTCTTAGTCCCTTAAGATTAATGTAGCTTGGGGGGGTGGAGCCAAGACGGCTGCTGGAAAGCAGGGACTTGCTTGAGCTCCCCACCAGATCCGTCCAAAAACCTATAAAAAATGGCTCTGAACAAATTCTAGAACTGCACAACCCACAAAATACCAGAGGGAAGCAGGGATCCAGCCCAGGACACCCTGGATGGTCACAGGATGAGGTCTATCACGCACCAGAGCAGAAGGGAGCGGAGCTCAGTGTGGGTGGCAGCAGGACCAACCAGACCAGAAGCAGGGCGGAACAGGCACTAGCACCCTGAATCACTGAGCTGTGGCAGTTACCAGACTTCTCAACCCAAAAACACCAAAGACAACAGAGAAGGTTAGTGGGAAAAGCTGCGGGGGACAGAGTTAAAAGAGTTTGCAGTTCAGCCACCGCCCCTGGGGACAGTGGGGGTGGTGCAGCTACAGAACTACAGCTGCAGTTGCTTCCAGACCCAGGCCCACCTGCTGGGAGGAATTAAGTGGTGGAACAGAGCAGGAGTGCAGAGCCTGCTTAAGATTTTCATCAGATCCGGGTTAGTGGTTTTTGGGGAAGGAGGAGTGCTGTTGTGGCAGAGCTGGCTGTATAGAAATAGCTATGAAATCAATGGCACATCCCCTCAAGCTTGGAACAAAGTACTCTTTGCTCTACAAGCAGTCATGCCCCGACAAAAAACTCAAGGGTCAAGTAGTTGGCTGGGAACATGGCCAGGCAGCAAAAACACACCCAGATTCAGACTCAGACTTTGGAATCTTTCTTTGGTGACAAAGAAGACCAAAACATACAGCCAGAAGAAGTCAACAAAGTCAAAGAGCCTACATCAAAAGCCTCCAAGAAAAAACATGAAATGGTCTCAAGCCATGGAAGAGCTCAAAAAGGATTTGAAAAAGCAAGTTAGAGAAGTAGAGGAAAAATTGAGACAAGAAATGAGAATGATGCGAGAAAACCATGAAAAACAAGTCAATAACTCGCTAAAGGAGACCCAAAAAAATACTGAAAAAAATATTGAAGAAAACAACACCTTAAAAAATAGACTAACTCAAATGACAAAAGAGTTCCAAAAAGCCAATGAGGAGAAGAATGCCTTAAAAGGCAGAATTAGCCAAATGGAAAAGGAGGTCCAAAAGACCACTGAAGAAAATACTACCTTAAAAATTAGATTGGAGCAAGTGGAAGCTAGTGACTTGATGAGAAATCAAGATATTACAAAACAGAACCAAAGGAATGAAAAAGTGGAAGAAAATGTGAAATATCTCATTGGAAAAACCACTGACCTGGAAAATAGATCCAGGAGAGATCATTTTAAAATTATTGGACTACCTGAAAGCCATGATCAAAAAAAGAGCCTAGATATCATCTTTCAAGAAATTATCAAGGAGAACTGCCCTGATATTCTAGAGCCAGAGGGTAAAATAAAAATTGAAAGAATCTACAGATCGCTTCCTGAAAAAGATCCCAAAAAGAAAACTCCTAGGAATATTGTTGCCAAATTCCAGAGTTCCCAGGTCAAGGCGAAAATACTGAAAGCAGCCAGAAAGAAACAATTTGGGTATTGTGGAAATACAATCAGGATAACACAGGATCTAACAGTTTCCAAATTAAGGGACCACAGGGCTTGGAATACAATATTCTGGAGGTCAATGGAGCTAGGATTAAAACCAATAATCACCTACCCAGCAAAACTGGGTATCATGCTCCAAGGCAAAATATGGATTTTCAATAAAATAGAGGACTTTCAAGCTTTCTCAGTGTAAAGACCAGAGCTGAATAGAAAATTTGACTTTCAAACACAAGAATCAAGAGAAGCATGAAAAGGTAAACAAGAAAGAGAAATCATAAGGGACTTACTAAAGTTGAACTGGTTTGTTCACATTCCTACATGGAAAGATGATGTGTAGAGGGCACAGGGTGAGTTGAATATGAAGGGATGATATCGAAAAACATAAAATCAAATTAAGGGATAAGAGAGGAATATATTGAGAGAGGGAGAAAGGGAGAGATAGAATCGGGTAAATTATCTTGCATAAAAGTGGCAAGAAAAAGAAGTTCTCTAGGAAGCGAAGAGGGGGAAGGTGAGCAGGAATGAGTAAATCTTGCTCTCATAGGATTTGACCTGAGGAGGGAATACCATACACACTCAATTGGGTATCTTACCCCACAGGAAAGAAGGAGGAAGAAGATAAAAAAGGGGGATGATAGAAGGGAGGGCAGACAGAGGGAGGAGGTAATCAAAAACAAATGCTTCCAAAAAGGGACAGGGTCAAGGGAGAAAAATTCAATAAAGGGGGATAGGTTAGGAAGGAGCAAAACATAGTTAATCTTTCACAACATGAGTATTGTGGAAGGGTTTTACATAATGATACGCATGTGGCCTATGTTGAATTGCTTGACTTCTTAGGGAGGGTGGGTGGGAAGGGAAGAGGGGAGAGAATTTGGAACTAAAAGTTTTAAAAGCAGATGTTCAAAAACCAAAAAGAAGTTTTGCATGCAACTAGGAAATAAGATACACAGGCAATGGGGCATAGAAATTTATCTTGCCCCACAAGAGAAGAAGGGAAAGGTGGATGGGAAGGGAGTGGGGTGACAGAAGGGAGGGCTGACTGGGAAAGGGGGCAACCAGAATATATGCTGTCTTGGAGTGGGTGGGAGGGTAGAAATGGGGAGAAAATTGGTAATTCAAACTCTTGTCAAAATCAATGCTGAAAACTAAATATATTAAATAAATTAAACTTAAAAAAAAGACTGATGTAGCTTACATTCTTTTTAAGGTTTTAAATTTCAAAAATACTTTTATTGATGTATTTTGGGTCTACATATACTCTATTTCCACATGTATTTCTCCTCCTCTCTCTCTCAGTAATCCAACAGAATGAAGATTTAAAAAAAAAATTATTATCCATTCATTCATTTATTTCCCATTTTCAATATTCACTTTTATAAGATTTGCAGTTCTACTTTTTCCCCTTCCCTCTCCTCTCCTTTCCCCTCTCCAAGACCAAATGGAACCTGATAGGCTATACATGTACAGTCCTATTAAACATATTTCTACATTAGTCTACATGTTGTGAAAAAAGAGTCAGAACAAAAGGAAAAAACCACAAGAAAGAAAAACAAAGAATTTAGTATGGTTCGTTCTGCATTTCTTTGGATGTGGAGAGCATTTTCCATCATGAGTTTTTTGGACTTGTTTTAGATCATTGCACTACTAAGAAGAGCTAAGTCTATCAAAATCGGTCATCGCATTTTCTTGTTGCTACTGTGTACAATATTCCCCTGGTTCTGCTTACTTCACTCAGTTATCAATTCAGGTAAGTCTTTATAGGTTTTTCTGAAGTCTGCCTACTCATCATTACTTTTTTTTTACTTAAACAAATAGAATTTAATTCACTTAGATAAGTAACTGGTAGGTATCTCCTGGGTCAACAGTCTATATTCACCTGATACATTTAGCAAGGTTGTGCTGGTGAATGGTCACGAACTTGATTTTTAGGGGAAAAATATACATATTTAAACATTTAAGTTTAATCTTCATTACTAGCCTTTTCTCCATCCATTTCTCACGTTTAGGCAATCAACAAAGTAGTAAATCAAGTCCTAATTTGAAAATTTTGTTGATTTCTGAAGTTTAAAATCTCAGACTGAATAATGCGAGTTGGAGAAGTGTGGGAGCTGGCTCAGCACATACTTGAATAAGTCTTCAGTCTGGCTGCCTGCACATACTGAGTTTTCTTCCCCGCCCCCCCCCCCCAACAATTCAATTAATTAATCTATTTTTGGTTTTCAACATTCATTTCTACCAGATTTTGAGTTCCAAATTTTCATCCCATCTCTCCCCTCCCCCCACCCCAAGATGGCATGCATTCTTATTATCCCCTCCCCCAGTCTACTCTCCCTTCTATTACCCCACACCTCCCTCTTATTCCCTTCCCCCTTAATTTCTTGAGGGGGATTGCCCTATACCCCATTTCCTGTATATCTTATTTCCCAGTTGCATATAAAAACAATTTTTAACTTTTGTTTTTAAAACTTTGAGTTCCAAATTCTCTCCCTTCTTCTCTCCCCACCCACCCTCATTGAGAAGGCAAGCAGCTTAATATAGGTTGTACATTTGTCATTATGCAAAACACTTCCATAACAGTCATGTTGTGGAAGACTAACAATATTTCCCTCCATTCTATACCTCTCCCCCATTTATTCTATTTTCTCCTTTAACGCTGTCCCTTTTCAAAAGTGTTTCCTTTTGCCTACCCCCTCCCCAAACTGCTCTCCCTTCTATCATCACCCCTCCTTTATCCCCTTCCCCGCTACTTTGCTGTAGGATAAGATACTCAAGTGAGTGTGTATATTACTCCCTCCTTAAGCTAAATCCAATGAAGGTAAGGTTCACTCATTTCCTTTCACCTACTCCCTCTTCCCTTCCATTATAACAGTTTTTTCTTGCCTCTTTTATTTGAGATAATTTACCCTATTCCATCTCTCTTTTTCTCTTTCTCCAAATATATTCCTCTCTCACCCCTTAATTTTATTTTATAGATATCATCCCTTTATATTCAACTCATCCTGTGCCCTCTGTGTATATATATACAGGTATATATCTGCGTGTATGTATGTATGTGTGCATATGTGTATGCGTGTGTATGTATACGTATATGTATATATATATATATATGTGTATATATATATATATATATATATATATATATATATATATATGTATGTATGTGAGTATGCATGTGTGTATATATTCCCTTCAACTACCCTAATACTGAGAAAGGCTTCATGAGTTACAAATATCATCTTTCCATGTAGGAATATAAACAGTTCAAATTTAATAAGTCTCTTATGATTTCTTTTTCCTGTTTATCTTTTCCTGTTTCTCTTGAGTCTTGTATTTGACAGTCAAATTTTCTATTCAGCTCTGGTCTTTTCATCAAGAATGCTCAAAAGTCATCTATTTCATTGAAATCCATTTTCCCCTGAAATATTATACTTAGTTTTGCTGGATAGGTGATTCTTGGTTTTAATCCTAGCTCCTTTGATCTCTGGAGTATCATATCCCAAGCCCTTCAATCCCTTAATGTAGAAGCTGCTAGATCTTATATTATATTGATTATGTTTCCACAGTACTCAAATTGGTTCTTTCTGGCTGCTTACAGTATTTTCTCCTTGAACTGGGAACTCTGGAATTTGGCTACAATATTCCTAAGAATTTTTCTTTTGTGATCTTTTTCAAGTAATGATAGGTGGATTCTTTTAATTTCTATTTTACCCTCTGGTTCTAGAATGTCAGGGCAGTTTTCCTTGATAATTGCTTGAAAGATGATGTCTAGGCTTTTTTTTTTTAAATTTTTTTTTGCTCATGGCTTTCAGATAGTACAATAATTTTTTTTAATTATCTCTCCTGGATCTATTTTCCAGGTCAGTCATTTTTCCAATGAGATATTTCACATTGTCTTCCATTTTTTTTTCATTCTTTTGGTTCTGTTTTATAATTTTTTGATTTCTCATAAAGTCACTAGCTTCCATTTGCTGCATTCTAATTTTTAAGGAATAATTTTCTTCAGCGAGCTTTTGGACCTCCTTTTTCATTTGTCCAATTCTTCTTTTTAAGGCATTCTTCTCCTCATTAGCTTTTTCGACCTCTTTTGCCATTTGGGTTAGTCTATTTTTAAGTCATTATTTTCTTCAATATGTTTTTGGGTCTCCGTTAGCAAGCTGTTGACTTGTTTCTCATGATTTTCTTGCATCACTCTCATTTCTCTTCCCAATTTTTCCTCTACTTCTCTTACTTGATTTTCAAAAACCTTTTTGAGCTCTTCCGTGGCCTGAGCGCAATTCATATTTTTCTTGGAGGCTTTTGATGTAGGATCTTTGACTTTGTTGTCTTCTCTTCGTATGTTTTGATCTTCTTTGTCACCAAAGTAACATTCTATAGTGTAAGGGTTTTTTTATGCTGCCTGCTCATTTTCCCAGAAAATTGATTGACTTTTGATCTCTTTGTCAAGGTATGACTCTGGTTCCGCAGTGAAGAGTGGTCTGTCCCAAGCTTTTGGGGTCTTGCACAGCTATTTCTAGAGCTACTTCTATGCATCTGTAAATTTTCAATTCTTCTGAGGTGGTATGATCCAAGGAGAGGTGTTTACTCCTCTCCTGACCTGTGCTCTCTTCTGGAAGTGACCTCAGGCACTCTTCTCTGGAACTGTGAGGAGGTCTTCCTCTCCACAGCTGCCAGAAGCTCTGCCACACCAGTTCTCCTCCTCACCCCATGATTGTCCTCCAGGATTACAACCCAGATCCAAGTGGGGCAAAGCAAGAGAATCCTGCCTCAGCACCAGTAAAGAGATCCCTGCACTCCCTCTCTGATCAGCTATGCTATCCTCACCACTGTCTGTGGGCCTAGATCTCTGGAAGCAGCCACTGCCACTCCTGACACTGCTGTCCCTGCAGCCTCAGCTGCACCTGGGCTGGGGCTAGACCATGCACTTCTCTCACTCAGGTCCCATAGAGTTTTCCCACTGGCCTGCTAAGGCATTTGTGGGTTGAGAAGTCTGGAAACTGCCACAGTTGCCAGCGACTCAATCCTCTGAGGCCTGCTCCAGCCCCGTCTGTGCTGGCATGGACCACACTGTGCTGCACTCTGCTTCTAGTCCAGCACTATAGACCCTTCCCATCAACCTTCCAGACTGTCTTGGGCTGGAGATCTGCCTCACTCTATCATTTGGTAGGTTCTGTAGCTCTAGAATTTGTTTAGAGTCATTTTCTACTGGTATTTGGAGGGGTTTGAGGGGGAGCTCAAGCAAGTTCCTGCTTTTACTCTGCCATCTTGGCTCTGCTCATTATTTCTTATAGCACAATAGTATTCCATTACATTCATATACCATAACATATTCAGTGAATGAAGTTTTTCTGAAAGAAAGTTAGGAAGAGGAGAAAAAAATTAGCAAAACTGAAAAATGCATCAAAAAATATATTCTCACATCCAGGACCCCCATTACTACAAAGTAGTAGGAAGGGGTGTGTTCTCATATCTAGAAGCTTACATTCTAATGACCCTTAAGAAAGAAGTCCATCAAAACCCATGAATGTGGGTGACCTGGGAAAACTCGTGTTGTGAGATTGGTTGCTACCTGTCTTGCTATTACTCTTAGCTATGGAATTCACATGAAGGTAGCAACCCATGGCCTAAATAGGTCAAGTAGGCCTAAGATGAAGAGGAAACTCTCAAGAACAAGTGCTGTATGTACATTCCCAATCTCTCTCTCTCTCTCTCTCTCTCTCTCTCTCTCTCTCTCTCTCACACACACACACACACACACACACACACATACACACACACACACAGAATGTTGCCCAGTAGTATATGACTCTTTGTGACTCCATTTGGGACCCTCTTTTCAAAGATTCTATAATGGTTTGCCATTTCCTTCTCCAGCTATTTTACAGATGAGGAACTAAGGCAAACAAAGTAAAGTGAATTATCCAGGGTGGCACAATTAGTAAGTGTCTGAAGCTGGATCTGAACTCAGGAAGATGTCTCCCTGATTCCAAGCCCAGTGCTTTATCCACTGCACCATCTAGCTGCATCCATTTATATGTGTGTGTGTATAAACATATACACATGTATGTGTGTATATATATATATACATATATGCATATGTACATGAATATTATGTGTACATATATAAAATCTTTTCTGTCATAGATTATACAAACGAATCTGATTCTGTTAATTAAAAAAAATACTTAACATGTGCCCAATGTGCTTCAAAACATAAGGTTTGTTCTCACATACTGGCCTCTTCAGAGAAGAGATTTTTCATAGGCTTCTGAATTATGCCAAGAAAAATATAACACCTCCATTTCCCCAATTACCCCTGACCTTTCTGCCATGTGCATCTCTGGCAAAATGGTTATATGGAACATAAGCTCCTCATGGGCAGGTATTTTTTTTTATCTTTGTGTCTTTATTGCCTCAATCACAGTAGGTACTTAATTAATATATGTTGAAATGAATTAAATGTACATAATAAATGTGACATAAGGATTGATCTTTCTTTGGGTCTTTAATACAGCTAAAATACAGTCCCAATAGCTCTGTGTTTAGGAATGTAAGTCTACATTTTGCAAAATCTGATATTCTGAGCGATCTATGCTGATCTATGCTCAGAAACAGAAGAGTATATTCAAGATAGCTTTTGTGTTGCCAAAATCTGCATTAACATTTTATGCAACCCTTCCCTAGAGCAGGGAACTTGCAAAATGCCATACTGACTCTGAATTATACATGACAGTTCTATACTCTCCCCACTTTTACATTTAGTCTTTAAGCATATTTATAGCAGGATTCCCATAAGCTCATTATCCCGTAAATACATTAAAAGGAAGATGCAGTGTCCCTTCAGGGAAGGGAGGGGGGAAGGGACAACCAACAATCAAAGAAGCCTCAAGGAAGACTACATTTAAATGTATAAACATGTGTCTAAAATTCTCTAGCTGAGAATCAGTATCAAAAGTTGAAACCATTCAGGGAAGAAGCTTCAGATTTCCTCAAACCTCCAGCATGTGTTGCCTTAAGACACTGTGAATTAAATTTCAGAGACCTGGGGTGAAAATATAAAGGTTAATAACTGGAAACATTAAACAGAAAAGTAGGCCCTAATCCTCAGAGAAAGAACCAAACGACCACAAAATAAGAAGTTACAGTAAACACAGACACCTTAGGCCATGATTGTCCATGAAATTGACAGAGTTTAATGAACTATTTTCAGGAACTGACTTTCTTCAAATTCTTCTTTATGAATGATCCCAATACAACCAACTGTTTTCCCCAGTGCTGAACACCCTAAGAGGACATCATGGTATACCTTTCTCTCTGAGGTGGACTAGGTTGGATGGCATGTGTCCAAATCTCAGATCTATTTGTGTGATATTTCCCCCAAGCATTAATCTTCAGAAAATAAATATGAGGATAACCTGCTGATGTATGGAGAAAAAAGACTCTCTGTGGGTCAAAGAGTTTCTCCTGATTAGCATTGAATCAAGCCCCTGTGGATAAAAGGACAAGGTCATCATACTTATTCTCTTCCACAAGTACTTTTTTTTTCCTAGTGTACAGTTAATGACAGTGCTCAGAAGCCCAAATGTGTTTAGGCTTTCAGGTTATCCTGGAACCTCTGTCTGTGTCTCAGTTAGAGGGATGATATCTCTTAGCTAATAGCTCCAAATACGCACGCATATGCGCACACACACACATACACACACACACACACACATGCGCATGCACACACATGCACACACTCACTCACTCACATGAGCACGCACACATTCTTATCAGATAATGTAAGACAGGATCAGAATTAGAACCACAGAAGGTTATAGTGGGAAGAAAGGTATATTAGTCAACACAAAATCACAAAATTTCAAAATTAGAAGAGACTTCAGAGATCATCTTATCTAATCAGTTATCTAAGCAGAAATTCCCCCTACATTATCTTTGACAAGTGTTGTTCTAACTTCTACCCAAATTTTTCTAGAGATGGCAAGCTCATTACCTTCAGAGGCAGATTGTTTGATAGCTATCACTGTTTATGCTATCAATAGCCATCTTGAAACCCAGAAGGATGGAGCAGATGAAGGACCTTTAGGTTCGATTCCTGTCTCTGATGCACCCCCTGCTGTGAAATCATGGGCACACCCCTTAGCCTATTAGCATCTCCCAAAACTCTGTAAGAATATAAATTACTGAGTTGACTTGTTGTTGTTCAATAGTGTCTGACTCTTCATGTCCCCATGGCCTGTATAGTCCATGGGGTTTTCTTGGCAAGAATACTAGAGTGGTTTGCAATTTCATTCTGTAGTGGATTAAGGCAGAGGTTAAATGCCTTGCCTAAGGCCACACAGCTAGTAAATGTCTGATGCCAGATTTGAACACAGGTTTTCCTGATTCCAGCCTCAGTGCTCTGTCCACTGAACCATCTAGCTGCCTCATAGAGATGCCCACAAGACATATATTAGTGGAAGTAAGGGAAATATCAGTAAAGCCAACTAAAATGTCTAAATGGAGATCATCCAATTTGTGTACAATGAGTAATTAATTTTTCAATCTAAAGGCAACTCTGCCATCTGTTAAATACTTGTATCTTCAATAAATCAACAACCATCAATTTGCTAGGGAGAACAGCCAAGTGGTACAGTGGATAGAGTGCCAGGCCTGGAGTTAGGAAGACCTAAGTTCAAATCTGACCTTAGTAGCTGTGTGACTCTGGGAAAATCACTTCCCCTGTTTGCCTCAGTTTCTTCATCTGTAAAATGAGCTAGAAAAGGAAATGGCAAACCACTCCAATATCTTTGCCAAGAAAACCCAAAATGGGGTCTTGAAGAGTTGGCCATGACTGAAATGTCTAAACAACAAAGGTGCTAAGAACTGTGCTAGGACTTCTAGGTGTCCTAATAAATAGAGAATCAGATCTGTAATCAGGAAGGATCTGAGTTCGAATTGTGCCTCAGACATTTACTAGTTGTATAACTCCATTTTCCATCAGCATCTGGGTAGAATATAATAAGATAAACTGATCTCCGGGAATCTCATCACTATGCAGACTAACTCTGTTTTTGATACTCAACACCTTCTCAATCCCCTCAGTTTCCTCTTTCTCCTATGATTGGAGGGCTGGAAGGAAGAGCAATAAACTCCTCCCTATGTCTTCTTTCGTAGTGGGCTCACAACTTTGCAGACAACTCTCTGTGTTTTAATTAGCAGTTTTGCTTGGTTTCCACTCCACAGGACATCATACCACCACACCAGGTACTCCCTTGTGCTCTCTTGCCTCTATCTGGGCTGCTTTTTAGCTTTCTTTAGTATGTTGATTCCTCTCCCCTCCATTAGACTGTAAGCAACTTGAGGGCAAAGATAGTATTTCTTTTTCTTATTTGTATACCCAGCACTTAAGACAATTCTGGGCATTTAGTAGGTGCTTAATAAATGTTTACTGAACTGAATTGGCAAAGCACTAACTTCTGTCTACCTCAGTTTCCTCATCTGTAAAATGGGGATTATAGTAGCTCCTAGCTCTCAAGATTTTTGTGAGGATAAAAGGAAATGATATTTGCAAAGTACTTCAAAGTGCTATATAAATGCCAATTTTATAGTTGTTATCAATATTATTATGCTCGGGGTAGAGAATTCAAACAAAAAAAGTGAGGAAATCTCTCCAAAGGAGGTTATATCCTACTAGGCACAAGTAACATGTTCAAAGTTAAGTACTTACATGAGGATGTATACAAAATAATACAACCTGACAATAGGAAGGAAATGGTACTTAAGCAAAGCCTTGAATGACACTTGAGATTACAAGAGAGAGAAGTGAGGAAGGTGGGCATTATAGGTATGGGAGGGGCGATCTGTGCAAAAACACAAATGGGGGATACAAAATATCATGTGTAAACAACAGCAAGTAGGTAATTGACTTGTGTATAGAATGTATGAGTGGGAGGAAAGCATAATTAGATTAGAAAGATAAACTAGATTCATTATGAATGCTAATGGGAGTTTGTATTTTAATAAGAAAGCAATGGGGAGCTATTAAAGACTCTTGAGCAAAGGAGTGACAAAGATAGAATTGTACTTTGATTACATCAATTTGGCATCTATGCAGGGAACAATTAGAGAAGGGGAGAGATTGTAAGCAGAGTGAATGATTTCAAGGTTAGGAAGTGATGAGAACCTAACTGATGGTTCTAATGTGAGTAGGGAGAAATAGAGCAAATGTAAGAGATGGAGGAAAGTGGATTTGGTATTACCTGGCAATTAATTGGATACTGCGAATATGAATGAAGAGTTGAGTGTGAATCCTAGGTTTGGAATTTATGTGAGTTTGACCCTTGGATTCCTAGTTCAGTGGATAAATTAAATTGAGATTTAAAAAATGCAAAATATTCCAAGTCTAGAAATCAATGCATATTTGAATCACCTACTTGTGTTTTGGAAGCTTGGCTATGCTACAGATAGATGGAATTCTACTGTTCTAAAAAAAAATATGGATGGAGAATTGGGTGGGGCATGATGAACCTGTAATAAGAAAAATCTGAGTTCAAAGCCTGACTCATATACTTATTAACTATACAATCTTGAGCAAATCATTTAATGAGGAACCAGCATATTGGAGAGAGAAAGAGAAGTAAAGCCAGTCAGAAAGATACAGTTTCAAAATCTACTTCAGGCAGCAGATGTGTGACACTGAGGAAAACACCTAACCCTGCTGTGTCTCAGTTTCCTCATAATTAAAAAGACGGAGTCGGGCTTGATATCCTATGGTCATTTTCAGATTTAGATTCATGATCCTATGATTCTCTTCATATTGTTGCTAGTCATTAACTTGAATGAATTGTCTCTACTGTCCAAGAAAGTCAGAACAAGTGCCTACTTTATACGGTGGAATTTGTTGGAGAAAAAACCCTCCCCTCTTCTCCACATCTTTCAATAATTCAAGAATCTTTTTTTTTTGTCTCGGTGGGCACTGAACCCTCAGATCACAATTCCCTATCCATATACAAATTTCTGACATTCTAGGACTTGGTTCTTAGGAGTGACTAAAGCTGAAAACAATTTATTTCCCTCCAGCCAACCATGCTAAAGAGCCTCTTTGAATTTAGTTAGGCAGTCCTCAGATGGCAGGAAGAGCACTAAGGGACCGCTGATTACAGCCTTTTGAACTTTGTAGGACTGACTTGCCAGAGCGGGTACTTCTGATCCTCAGTCTCTTAGGGAAATATATGGGCATCCTCATACCATGATGAGACAATGGAAGAGAACTTTAATGTTCCCAAGTATGTTCCCTTATTCCAATCATTAATTATTTGTTTAGAATGGATGTCTAAAGCAAATGGATCAGCCCCAGTACATGAGTCCATCAGATTAGTAAGGAAACCACAGGTCCACTAGAGAGTGAGGAGAGGTAGGATGAACAGCTTGAAACAGAAAAGAAAAGGTGGAGAATATGAAGAGCAAACCTAGTTAGGATCTCAAGGGGAATTAGTTGGAAGCTTAGCTGTGAACCCAAAGACTAGTATGATGGAAAGGGGCATCTACATAGATATCCTCATTGCCCTTTTGGAAATGGTGCCAAATCAAAAGAGGGGAATTGAATTTTAAATATCATAATAGACTTTATACTATTGGACCGTGATTAGGAAGAAAAAAAATCATTCCTTTGAAGGACATTTCATTCATTCATTTCATTTAAACACTCGCCCCCCTCTCCCTGCCAGCTCATTTTCCATCCAGCTGCACCCTTTTGGGCTTCATCATGCCCCAGGAAACTCATCATCTTGCAAAATCACATCAGCCCTGAAACTCATAACTCATCAGTACCTTTGGACCCTTCCTTCTGATTGGAGAGGATGGAAGGTGAATAGTGGGGAATTCCTCCTATAATATCTATTTAAGGAAGGTTTCCAGGGTGTTCAGATCTTTCTTTCCCACCAGGCTGCACTCCTTGCACTCCTCTGGAGTGTTCCTTCCCTTTTCTGGGAGCCTCTCCTCTCCACATTTTCAGCTTCTTTTTATGTGTTTTCTTCCCTCATTAGCTTATGAACTTCTTGTGGGCAGGGAAAGATTTGGCTTTCTTTATATCCCAAATGCTTGGCACAGTGTCTGGCACATAGTAGATATTTAATAAATGTTTAACTAACTAAAATGAGTAGAAGTAACCTAAAATTCTGACAGGAAGTCATATGGGCATTCCATCAATGTGTAGCTTTGGAAATATATTAGGAGATACTACTATCTGGCTGGGAAATATCTTCAGACAGAGCTCCTCAAGCCAGATAAAGAAAAGTTTAAACTGGGCAAAAAGTAAACAATGTTTATTTAATTTTATATTTTGAATCTATTGGTTTCCTGTGCAGACAAGGGGGTGAAGGTGGATAGAAATGGTTTTGGTCTAGAACGAATTCTTTGGGCAAGTCATTTAACCCTGTTTTCCTCATGTCTGCATCTGCAAATGTGCTAGAAAAGGAGAATGGCAAACCATTCCAGTGCCCTCACCAAGAAAACCCCAAATGAGTTCCCGAAGAGTTGGATACATTTGAAAAATGACCGAACAACAAAGGATGGGTGATTTTATAAGTTTCCATTTTCTTTCAAATGAAGAGGACCTTTGTTCCATCAAATTATACCTTTCTTTTTCCCTGAAGATACAGTACAGACATATATGAGGAAAAAAAATATCAGTAGTCCAGGTCAGAATGAATCTACTCTAACCTTACTTTCTTAATTCTTGCTTTAGGACATACATTGTCTTCTATACAAATATTTCACTGTAAAGTGCAGCATTCCCCTGAGGTACTCGCCCCTCCCCAATTTGCACTAATAGGTTGTTTTCCAAAGGAAAGAGCTATATCTAGTTAAAGGTACTCTGTGGATCCACACTTGAAAAACTGTAGCTAATGAGCACCCAATAGTAAACTAGCCTTTAATAGTTAGCTAATAAACACCATTAGCTCAAAACAAAGACATTTACTGGGGTGGCATAATAAGAATAGTAACAACCTATTTGCATGGAAACACAATCCCAACTATATACAGTTATATTCATATATATGTATGTACATATATATGTGCATGTATACATATGTATGTGTATATGTGAATATATGTAAATGTGTACACACACATACTATACATATATACATGTATATAAACACATATACATGTGTGTATATGTGTGTGTATATGTGTATATATATATATATTCAAGTAGAAAAATGAGCATTTAGACTGGAGAAGTACATAATTAAGGAATACATAAGGCCAAGGTAACTTCCATGTCCAACAGAAAGGACATAATGTCCTTTCCTGTCTCATGTTATCTTCAAGCTGCATGACTTGAGTACAATATCTCCACTGGTCAGGTGACTCAGCTATGCTCCCTGTGTCCATTCATTTCTACACTTCAAGATCGAACATCTAGGACCTGCTCTCTTCTTAGCTGCCAGAGGTCATACTCCTCAGAGATATCTCCCAACTCGTTTCAATTGACTTGCTCCCCAGTGGTTGAGATTTCTCTTTATTCATGTAAGATGCAATAATTTATAGGGACTGAATGGGTAGGAAAGAAAAATCTCTTCCCCCAAAGGTGAGCAGGGTAATTTTTTTTTTCTAAAATCTGTCTTCTTCTATAGCTGGCTTCTTTTTCTGCTGCCAAGGAGACACAGTCCTCATCATAGTGTCCTTGATTTATTCCTGGGGAGATTATCTTACTTTGTGACCACAAAGGGATATGTCTAATTCATGTGCAGGAAAAGGTTAACTACCCTCTAATTTGATTATTTTGGTCTGAGAATTGTATTCACTTTTTGTAAAGAGATAACAGAATAAACCATTCTTTCTGTTTTGTAAAAGAATTTAATACCTCCTTGTTGTTTTTTCCTGCCCTTTACTTTCTGAAATTTTATCATCTGAGCTGAGAGCTAATCAATTAATCAGAGATGTACTGATCAACTCTACTAACCCACCCTCCCCCAAGAATAACAGAAGTAGGATAGATCAATGGGCAGGGAGCTCAACTGGCTCTCAGAAGACACAGTCATCTTGATGATCTCAGAGACCTCTTATATGATCCTATGATGCTTATTTCAGCACCTCAGTTCAAATCATTTTGAACTATGTATACATGCAGATCTAACATGCTGTCTAGTTAAATCCTCATAATTTTACAGATAAGGAATCAGGTGCGGGAAGGTTAAATGATGTACCTGAAGTTATAATATTATTATGTTTCAGAGGCAAGATTTGAACCATTTGAACCCAGGTCTTCTGACACTGAACCCAGTGATCACTGTCATGATAGGATCCTGCTGATAGATACATAGATAGATAAATAGATACATGGATAGATAAAACATTTATTAAGTGCTTGGAATGCAAATATAAGCAAAAAAGAAAGACACTTCCCATCCTTAAAGAGCTTACATTTTAATGGGGGAAGCCACAAGATAAAAGGTAGCTGAAAAAGGGGCAAGAGGAGGGACAGAGGTAAGATGGAAAGGTAATCCATATAGTCAACCAGGTAGTCCTTGGTTGGTCTGGGTTTGAAGTGAACGTGAGGGTGCTGCCTCAAACAGAGGTTCTGAAGAAACTCACAAATAGGAGGAGGAAGCCAAAAGATAGAATCACTGCTAGACCTTCTCCACAAAAATAGGACCAAACAACCATGGCCTTTCCCCTACCTTACTGGGATGCTCTTTTTTAGTCAATGTAAATGATTTCAGACCCCTGAGAAGAACGCTCTGGAAAATCTAGGGTCTTGTTAACTATCAAGAATCTCCTGAGCTGAATTACAGCCAAACATGTAAGATTTATAGAATGGCGGCAAGAAAGCAAATGTTTATGTTGCATTATCCATTCGAGTTATCAAAAGACATTTTGTTTTGCTTTTCTAAAACGTCTGCTCCATTCCCAAAGTACTCAGAGTTCTTCTATGCCTCAGTCCCATAAATAATGTGCTGCTTCAGATGTCTGTCCAGAGGAGTTTGGAAAGCAAGAGCTTTCTATCATTCTCCCAGGACTTGGAGAGAGAACATCATGGTGTAGTCACTTCAAAGTAACAAATGCAGCCCGGATCTGCTTAGGGATAGAGGAGAAAGAACAAAGTTTGATGATATTTCTGAGCTCTGCTGGCCTGAGGATTGAGCACAGCTTGCCATGTGTCAGATGATGAGCCTACATTTACAGGCCCACATGTTCTCCTATTCCCCTTTATTACTTCCCAAATAAACTGCCTCCATTACTTTTCAAAACCCTCCTTTTTTATTTGGCTACATTGGTCCTTGGGGAGAACAACTCCTGAAAACCTGAAGGCCTGTTTTCAGAGAAAATTGAGCTTCATTTTTCTTTCACCTGAAACCCTAATCAAGATTCAGCTATTCATGGTTCCCAGTGGACTAAAAATATAAATAAGGTAGGAAATGGAGATTTCATATATTCATCCAACAACCTCTGTTTGGAAGGCATGTCTAGAATATACTTTCTGTCAACCTCTGCCTCCAGGAGTCCTTGCATTCTTTTAATACTCAGCTATCTCAGATACTACCTCCTATAGCAAGTCTTTCCTATACTCTTTTCACTTATTTATTTACTTATTTATTTATTTTTTGGGGGGGGGGGGAAGCAAGGCAATTGGGGTTAAGTGACTTGTCCAAGGTCATACAGCTAGTAAGTGTTGTCAAGGTCTGAGGTCAGATTTGGACTCAGCTCTTCTTGACTCCAGGGCAGCTACTCTGTTCACTGCACCACCTAGCTGTCCCCTTGTACTCTTGACAATTGTTAGCTTTCTCTCCCCACTCTGATGATCTCATACTCTGCTAACTTATCTAGTTACACATTTTATATCCTCTTAGAACACAAGCTCCTTGAGGAGAGGGATTGTTTTTTTTTTTCACTTTTGTCTTTGTATCCCAAGTGCCAGGCATAGGTCTTTGAATATAGTAATCATATCATATAATATATTGTTATGTTGTATATAGTACAGGGGTGGGGAATCTGGAGCTTTGAGGCCACATGTGGCCCTCTAGGTTCTAAAGTGTGGCCCTTTGAATCCAAACTTCACAGAACAAATCCCCTTAATAAAAAGATTTCTTCTGTAAAACTTGGCCTTGGCCTATAGAACTTCCAGGTGTAGAAGTACAGCCTTTTGACTGAGTCCAGGTTTTACAGAACAAGTCCTTTTATTAAGGGGATTTTTTCTGTGAAGTTTGAATTCAGTCAAAGGGCTATGCTTGAGGACCTAGAGGGCCACATGTGGCCTTGAGGCCACAGGTTCCCCACCCTGGTAGCATATAGTAAATGTCTTCCAATTGAATTTATTAAAAAATGAAACATCACATGCCTGTGTGAGAGACAGAGAGTTAGAGTCAGAGAGAAAGAGAAATAAGAGGGTGGGGAGAGAAAGGGGAAGAACGAGAGAGAGAGAGAGAGAGAGAGAGAGAGAGAGAGAGAGAGAGATGGAAGTTGGAGTCTTGGACATGACAGATAAACGATTCTGGTGTAATTTTTTTTAGTTGTCATAGTTCTTAACCTGGGTTCCATGGGCTCCTAAGGTGTCTTTGGACATTTTTCAAAGAGTCTATGAACTTAGATATGGAAAAAAATAATATTTATTTCAATATAATTGCTTTCCTTTGTAATCTTAACTGATTTTATCTTATGGTTTGAAAAATATTATTCTGAGAAGGGTTCATAGGTTTCAGTAGATTACCAAAGGGGTCCATGATACAGAAAAAAGAACCCCTGGTTTAGAAAGAATTTGGAAAATAAGATTTTATAGCGCTTCAGAAAACGTGGTTCACTATGCTTTCTCACTCAAAAATAAGAAGCTAATGTAAAATGTGTCCATGAATAGAATGGTGAAAATATCAGCAAATCAGTATTGGCTCTTTCAGTCAGCTAACTATTTGTTATCTTTTGTTGAGAGAAACATCCATCAGCGTTCTATATTCTTTTAGGAGTAGGTACACAATTAATGAAGAGCTATATGGGAAAAGTATTACTTAAAAAAGCAATAGCAAAGAGCTTTCTTAGAATTCTATAAAGAACTGGAGCACTTCAAGGTCAGTGGCAGGAGAGGACTGGGAAGTCAAGTCTCAGTGAGAAACTTCCCTCTCTCCTGAAAAGGGAGCTTTGTCTGCAAGGGTCAAGGGCCATAAGTCCCAATGATTTGTCTATATAAATGGAGGAACATTAAACTGGCTGTATTTTTTATCCTATTGGCAGAAAGAGACAGACTTCAAATAGCCAGCCATTTCCCCACATTTCCAAAATAGCCTGAGAAGGCTAGCTAAAAATCTGCCTCTCTCAACTAACATGCCCTAGATTCAGACACAAATTTTAATGGGGCTATCGTAAAACAAAACTGAGGAATCAATCTAAGCATTGCAAAAAAGAAAAGGTGGGAAAACAAGCAGCGCTTTTGCAATTTGTAAATGACTTAGATTTACTAGTATTGCATCAATATCTGGAGGTGTGGGCATATTCTCCTGATTCTCCTAGAAATGCTAACTAGGCCCAGTACCTTTTAAAGCTGCTATAATGCAGGGGGAATTGAGTGATGAATGCAGAATCAATAACACTACTAAAGATGCTACCTGATTTATCTCACAATCAACAAGGGAGGGAAAAAAAAAAACAACAACACATTTTGATGTTATGACTCAGCAGGTGTCAAGATGTAAGCATCTCACAAAATGTTTCCAAGGCAGAAATGAATCAGCCAACTCAGCAAAAGCAGGTTGGGGGTGGGGGTAGGGGAGAGTTAGGAGGTGAGAGGCAGAGACATTAGAAAATGCCAGTGATGAGTTGCCCAGAGATGATTCTAAAGATGGGCAAAGTGTTTTCTCTGCTATCAGTACTAAAAAAGTGGAAGTGCAAAGCTGGCCCTTAGCAATCTGATCAAACAGGTCATTTCATCCACACAGACTTGGCACCAATGTGAAACCATTACACTCTTCCTTCCCACCAAGGGAAGTGCTCAGGGAAATACTGTAGCCTGAAATTTATGACTGTTGCACTGTCTATATTACAGATCTTTTTCTCAAGGAGAAGGTTTGGAAAGGTGATTTCCCTGGAAAGCAAAGTCCCTACTTTACAACAGAATTTACCTCAGGCTGTCAAAACCTAAGAGAAGAGAAATACTAAGAGAATTTTTATTTAGCTAATCCCAACGTGCCAAGGGTAGATGGCAATCTGGAAAAAATCCAACTATGGCTCATGTTCATCAGTAGCCCTTGAGAGTATTTTCTCACATTGCATTCCCTCTTTGCATTAAAGACCTGAATTCCTGCTTTCTCTAAATTCTCCGATGTCCACTGATACTCCTAATAGGGACTTAAACTATTACTCATTTCCCTTGGGAATCACTATTTCCTTCCAAATAATGCCTATAGCTTCAACCTGATTTCCTCCTGTAGCAGGCTGTTTAGATAATGGAGATAAGTCTCCAAACAGAATGAAGAGAGGTTACCTCCAGGAAATAAATCTGCAATAGCAAGCAAAAAAATAGATTACGGGGTACAGAGGGGGCAGAATGCTTTGCTCTTGATCAGAAGAATGCTGGCAATTTTTTTCTCCTGCTTCTTCCATCTTAAAAATAATGCAAATGAACCTGAGGTCTAAAGAGAAACTGGATGATTTTATGTAAGGGCTCAAGGAAGGATGCTTGCTAACTCTATAGTCATCACTAATAAAAATAAATACCTTCACATCTATATTGTGTGGTGAATACAGAAAAAGTCCATTTGTCGTTTCTTACAAAATACCAAGACATTTGAATTATCCATGTTTACTCAGGTCAGGGGATTTTAGCAAATGTCTTATATTTCAATTTTCTGAGATCTCAGAATTAGAGGGTGGGGGGAGATAAAATGCCTTATAGTAACATGAAATGTTTTTAATCTACAAAATAAGCATATCTCTGATCCTTGTCATTTTTTTAAACTGTTTAACTTCGTTTAGTGCTGTGAATTGGATAACTTCATCATGAGTTAAATTGGTGCAAAGTAGCAGGGAAATTAGAGGATCATTCTGCCCTCCCCTTCTCCATTTTCTAGTCCTTTATTGCATAACAATATTATAATGTTTTATTTAACAATATTTTCATATATTTCAAGTATGAATTATGAATTACCCCATATGCAGAATTTATTTTTATAAATTATAAGGTTATTATTATCATCATGCAGAATTATATTTGTTTTCCAAAGAAAAGACATTTTTGTAGTAAATGGGACCAAGGACATTAGGAATTGAAGAAAGAGTGGGGAGGATTGTTAATTAACTATCTGTCTAAGAAGTCCATTTCTATTTTCTTTGTTAGAATATTCTTTGTTAGAGTATTCCTCATCTTCATCATGATGACCATGGTCATGATTATTTTTTTTAAATTATTATTTATTTGTTTAATATTTTTAGTTCTCAGCATTGATTTTCACAAGAGTTTGAATTACAAATTTTCTCCCTCTTTCTACCCTCCCGCCCACTCCAAGATGGCATATATTCTGATTGCCCCATTCCCCAGTCAGACCTCCCTTCTGTCACCCCACTCCCCTCCCCATTCCCTTTTCCCTTACTTTCTTGTAGGGCAAGATAGATTTCCATGCCCCATTGCCTGTATATCTTATTTCCTAGTTGCATGCAAAAACTTTTTTTTGGAACATTTGCTTTTAAAACTTTGAGATCCAAATTCCCTCCCCTCTTCCCGCCCACCCTCCCTAAGAAGGTAAGCAATTCAACATAGGCCACATGTGTGTCATTACGCAAAACCCTTCCACAATACTCATGTTGTGAAAGACTCATTATATTTTGCTCCTTCTTATCCTATCTCCCTTTACTTAATTTTCTCCCTTGACCCTGTCCCTTTTCAAAAATGTTTGTTTTTGATTACCTCCACCCCCATCTGCCCTCCCTTCTATCATCCCCCTTTTTTTTATCTCCTTCCTCCTTCTTTCCTGTGGAGTAAGAAACCCAATTGAGTATGTATGGTATTCCCTACTCAGGTCAAATCCAATGAAAGCAAGATTCACTTATTCCCCCTCACCTGCCCCTCTTCCCTCCCAAGAGAACTACTTTTTCTTGCCACTTTTATGAAAGATACTTCACCTCATTCTATCTCTCCCTTTCTCCCTCTCTCAATATATTCCTCTCCCATTCCTTAATTTTATTTTTTTTAGATATCATCTCTTCATATTCAACTCAGCCTGTGCCCTCTGTATATATATGTATATTCCCTTCAGCTACCCTAATACTGAGGTCTCATGAATTATACCCATCATCTTTCCATATAGGAATGTAAACAAAACAGTTCAACTTTAGTAAGTCCCTTCTGATTTCTCTTTTTTTTTTACCTTTTCATGCTTCTCTTGATTCTTGTATTTGAAAATCAAATTTTCTATTCAGCTCTGGTCTTTTCACTGAGAAAGCTGGAAAGTCCTTTATTTTATTAAAAATCCATATTTTGCCTTAGAGCATGATACTCGGATTTGCTGGGTAGGTGATTCTTGGTTTTAATCCTAGCTCCCCCCTTTTTATCTCCTTCTTCCTTCTTTCCTGTGGGGTAAGATACCCATTTGGGTGTGTATATTATTCCCTCCTCAAGTGAAATCCAATTAGAACAAGATTCACACATTCCCCTTCACCTGCCCCCTCTTCCCTTCCTACAGAACTGCTTTTTCTTTCCACCTTTATGCGAGATAATTTACCCCATTCTATCTCTCCTTTTCTCCCTCTCTCAATATATTCCTTTCTCATCCCTTAATTTGATTTTATTTTTTAGATATCATCCCTTCATATTCAACTCCACTTGTGCCCTCTGTCTATATATCTATATCTATATATATGTATGTATATGTATATGTATGCATATGTATATATGTGTGTGTGTGTGTGTGTATATGTGTATATGTATATAGAGGTCTCATGAATTATACACATCATCTTTCCATATAATAATGTAAACAAAACAGTTCAACTTTAATAAAATTTCTCTTTCTTTGTTTACCTTTTAATGCTTCTCTTGATTCTTTTGTTTGAAAGTCAAATTTTCTATTCAGCTCTGGTCTTTTCATTGAGAAAACTTGAAAGTCCTCTATTTTGTCAAAAATCCACATTTTGCCTTGTAGCATTATACTCAGTTTTGCTGGGTAGGTGATTCTTGGTTTTAATCCTAGCTCCATTGACCTCCACAATATCATATTCCAAGTCCATCAATCCCCTAATGTAGAAGCTGCTAGATCTTGTATTATCCTGATTGTATTTCCACAATACTCAAATTGTTTCTTTCTGGCTGCTTGCAGTATTTTCTCCTTGACCTGGAAACTCTGGAATTTGGTGACAATATTCCTAGAAGTTTTCTTTTTGGGACCATTTTCAGGAGGTCATCTGTGGTTTCTTTCCATTTCTATTTTACCCTCTGGCTCTAGAATATCGGGGCAGTTCTCCTTTATAATTTCTTAAAAGATGATATCTAGGCTCTTGTTTGATCATTGCTTTCAGGTAGTCCAATAATTTTTGAATTATCTCTCCTGGATCTATTTTCCAGGTCAGTGGTTTTTCCAATGAGATATTTCACATTGTCTTCCATTTTTTCATTTCTTTGGTTCTGTTTTATAATACCTTGATTTCTCATCAAGTCACTAGCTTCCACTTGCTCCAACCTAATTTTTAAGGTAGTATTTTCTTCAGTGGTCTTTTGGGCCTCCTTTTCCATTTGGCCAATCCTGCCTTTCAAGGCATTCTTCTCCTCATTTGCTTTTTGGAGTTCTTTTACCATTTGAGTTAGTCTATTTTTTGAGGTGTTATTTTCTTCAGTATTTTTGGGTCTCCTTTAGCAAATCATTGATTTGTTTTTCATGGTTTTCTAGCATCTCTCTCATTTCTCTTCCCAATTTTTCCTCTAGTTCTCACCTTGCTTTTCCCAATCCTTTTTGAGCTCTTCCATGACCTAAGACCAGTTTGTGTTTTTCTTGGAGACTTTTGATGTAGGCTCTATGACTTTGTTGACTTCTTCTGGCTGTGTGTCTTGGTCTTCTTTGTCACCAAGGAAAGATTCCAAAGTCTGAATCTGAATATGAGTCCATTTTCACTGCCTGGCCATGTTCCCAGCCAACTACTTGACCCTTGATTTTGTTGTCGGGGTATGACTGCTTGTAGGTTATAGAGTACTTTGTTTCAAGCTTAAGGGGATGTGCTGTTGTTTTCAGAGCTATTTCTACACAGTAAGCTCTGCCACATCAGTGCTCCTCCTCCTGCAAGAACCACCAACCTGGACTGGACTCAGATCTTAAGCAGACTCTGCACTCTTGCTCTGATCTGCCACTTAATTCCTCCCAGCAGGTGTGCCTGGGGCTGGAAGCAACTGCAGCTGTAGTTCTGTAGCTGCACCACCTCTGCTTCCCCTGGGGTGGTGGCCAAACTGCAAACTCCTTTCACTCTGTCCCTGCAGCTTTTCCCACTAACCTTCTCCGTTGTCTTTGGCGTTTATGGGTTGAGAAGTTTGGTAACTGCCACAGCTCACTGATTCAGGGTGCTAGGGCCTGTTCCATCAGGCTTCCATTCTGGATGGTACAGGCACAGCCCATGCTGGGCTCTGCTCCACTCTGCTCCCAGCTCTGTGAGTGATAGACCTTACCCCGCAACCATCCAGGCTGTCCTAGGGTGGAGCCCTGCTTCCCTCTGGTATTTCATGGGTTCAGCAGTTCTAGAATTTGTTCAGAGTCATTTTTCATAGGTGTTTGGATGGTCCTGAGGGAGATCCCTAGGCAAATTCCTGCTTTCCAGCCACCGTCTTGGCCCCACCCCTGTCATGATTAATTTTTATGCCCTAGGTATTTAGGATTTCATAAAATTCTGATTTTTAATTGTGACACCAAGGGAACAGTGGGCTCTCAAATGCTCAAATTTTCCACTTTCCCGGAAAGAAATTGAATATGGTGCTAGAAACAGACAATACCTTCTTCTTAAGGAACAGTATAGCTAAATATGGAGAACTGGATCAACAGGCTGGGCATTTGATTTGTTTATGGAGATCCATGAAACAAAGAAAGGTACAAAATGGTCCCTAGTCTTGTGTATCCTCTTCCATTTCTGAATTGCTGATGTCAAAGGAGTAGGAAAGAGGACAGAGTTTGCTAAGAATGATACAAGTTTCAGACCATTTCAGTTGGTATTCTAAATAGATCTGTCCAGTGATGAAATGGCCATAGTGTTCAATGAACTGAATTGTATTACTTATTACATCTTTTTCAAGTGTTGAAATGAGAAGAGATAAAAGGAAATTACAGTTAAAAGAAACAATGGTTCACAGTTTTTTATTTGTTTGTTTTGTCGTTGTTATTTCCTTGTTTTTTTAAAGAAGAAAGTTTTGGAAGAGTTTGGTTCATTTGCATACAAAAACAAGAAACCTTATTTCAAAGAGCACTTGACAAGTTTGTATTTTATATCATTATAAGTACTTGTAAAAAGACAAATATTAAAATAATCAGTCTTTATGCATGAAAATCTGTTGTAGAGAAGAAGGTAGAGAAATTCTCCGCATGTTTCAATAACATTGGAAATAAAATCTTTAAAATAATTAAATAAAATATTTAATAATACTCAATGACTTCAATGCATAGAAAGGCATTGGAGAAAAATATATGTTGAAAAAATGTTTCAGGAACAAGAAAGTGGTAAGTTTACAATTTGTATACTGTATAGTTTCACATGTAATGCCTTTTTCTTTGAGATATGGAAGTTGTAGGATAAAATGAATACTAAGTACAACTATTTTTAAAAAAATTTAACAGAGAGAAAGAAATGATTACCCACATGTGAATCATTTCCAGATCAGCTATTTGTGAACATTTAGATCAAAAACTTGTTAGAGCAAATGTAAAAAACAAACAAATTAGGGTGAAAAAAGAATGAAAATGATATGTCATATCTGACCAACCTCCAATTTGATCTATTTACACAAGCTCTTGAAACTGAAATGAATGAGAAATAGCTAAAATAAAAGACACCTTAGGGACAGGGACTATCTTTTTTTTTTTATTAATTGTTTCCCCAGACTTTAGTCCAGTGTCTAGAGCATAGTAGGCATTTAAATGTTTTTTGGATTGGATTAGATTGGACTAGATTGGAATGCAGAGGGAGGAAAAGGAATAGATTCTTGTAATGAAAGTACTCAATTGAAAAAAAAAAAACATTCTTGCCTTGTTCCATGAAGTGTTTTAAATGTCAAACAGAAATTTACATTTCGTCTTATAAGCAAGAAGAAATCACTGGAGATTTAGAAGCTATGGGGTGACATGTGTTTTGGGAATATCGCTTGTGTACCTGTGTAGAGGTAGGGTTACAGAAGTTAGAGACTGAAGACAGGGAGACCGAACAGGAGTTGCTAATAGTCCAAATCAGAGGTGATAAGGATGTATACTGAGGTGTTGGTCGTGTAAGTAAATAAACAGGATGATTTCAAGTGGTACTGTGGAGATGGAGATGACAAGAGTGGATGACATGTTTTTGAAACAGCTATGGAATATTCAGTCAAAAACATCCAATAGAGATTTAGTGATACAGGGAGGAATAGAGCTCAGGAGAAAAGTTAAAGTTGAAAGTATAGAACTAGGATTAATATACATAGAGAGGATGTGAATGTGTGTGTGTGTGTGTGTGTGTGTGTGTGTGTGTGTGTGCATGTGCATGCATAATAGTTTGAGGAATGGTAGGGTCAAGCCATATAATTTAATAGACTCTGAAATCAATTATATCATTGTCATTATCATTACATCATTATTATATCATTACACAATTGACTAACATGTTTAGAGCATAAGAGATCTCAAAGTGTTTATTGATTTTTGACTGAAAATGCATTTCATTTTGGTAGAACAAAGTAGCACCTTAAAAACTCTCCACTACAAGTGTGTCTCCTTTGAGTATTTCAAAATTATGTAAGATTCCTTGAAACTCAGAACAAAGATAACTTTGTTCAGTAATGTTCTGCTTATTAATAACAAAGGAGATATAAAAGATGAGTACATTTTGTTTCACTTAAAGTTTTTGCCACTATCATGGCAGATGTCCAGTGCCAAATCCAAATGGCAGTTAAGTTCCCTAAAGATGGTGAGATCTTCCTGGTGCTCCTGGTTTCAGATAATAGTAAATTAATCTCTTCAAGCTATGGAAAGTTTGACAGCTCCTTTAATGAGATCCATTATCACTGAAAAGTGATCACTCTAACTACCTACAGTGGAAAAACCTAAATAATTGAAGAATGCTTATCATCTAAGATAGGAGTCTCCTAAATAGAGATTCTGGGAATTTGTTTTTCTTGACTATGCATATTTGTTACTAGAGTTTCATTTTTTCTTTCTTTCTATTTCTTTCCAGTGGGAGAGAGAGCTGGGTATGGGAGAGAAGGACAAAACTAATAATTGTCAATAAAAAAAGTAAAAGAAAATAAAAGTTTGAAAGAAAATAAAACAAATTAACAAGGTGAGAATGTGACACAATGGGAATCCAAGGCATTATCCAAAGGGCTAAATCATCAACCAATCAGAAGCTAACAAGATCAGCTACAACTGGCCTTGATGATAATCTTGTGGCTTCAGCAGGATTACTTTAGTTGTATCTTATGATCCTTGGCTGGTTTTGTGTCTCAGGGCAGTGATGAGTGAGAACCTAACTTCCATTTCTTTTTTGTTGGGATAGTGAAAGCAAAGAAAGGATAGGAATGAATTGGTTTCAATCTGCATCCAAAATAATATTACATTACCTTCCCCCCAGAGCATATGTGTATACATACATACATATATGTACACATATATACATACATATATACACAAATTATATATATTCTCTCTATATGTTTTATATATATCCTGTGATACCTATATGCATTCTATATCACTCATCTTCAAACTCTTTACTGTTTGAATGCACACAGACATGTAAGCATACACATGTACATATAGATGGCAAGCACTCTATGTAGACAATGAACTATGTACAAAGTAAGCTGATAGACAAAACAATAATATGGATCATTTTGGGAAATTTTTTTTGTTTTTTTTTAGTGATCCCAATCATCTCCCTAAAAGAATAGTTTATCTTTTTAACAAAATTTTATACCAATCTCCATGGATCTAAAGTTGGATATCACTCATAAAATAATAGAGGAGTATATGTGCATCATAAATAGGCTTTAACATATCATTAATTCGAGGAAAATTTTCAGGAGGAGTATCATCAGCTAGCTGTATGCCCAGAAAGAAAGATTGTCTGGTCATGTAACAAAATCAAAGATAATTAATGGACTACTAGTACATCAGGAGATCTATAGGAAAGCCTATAGCACATTCAGTGGGCCTGATGTGGGAGAAATATGTCCAGACATGGTCAAGAATTTTAGGAAAAGGAGTGAATAGGTTACTAATGCAATGGCTATTGGAACAACACATATTAATAAGATCACGGATCCATCAAATGATCCAAGTTTCTTTTAAATTCATATTCTTATGTTAGTAATGACCTATGTATAAATCACTCCATTTATAAATGGGCATAAGTCTCTGAAAATTAACAGAGCTGTAAAGATAATTATTTATGATGACAAAAGTATTGAAGTAAATGCCTTAATTTTTTTAGCCCAATAAACATTTTTAAATTAACTTTATTGTCTGAAAATCCATGATCAAGGAGTACCCCCATATAGTAAAAATCTTGCATAACAATTGATAGAAGAATAAGCCCATGGTTCAAATTGTCAGATCTTCTTATACACGGATATGATTATCCGTCTGTACAGTCCTCAGTTGGTACATTTGTAACATTTTGGCCAAGATGTTCGGTACAAGGGACCATTTTTCTCTCAAGACCCCTTACACATATAGTACTTACTGTGAAAGTATTAGAAGAGGAAACAACTATCCCTTATATATAACCTAAACCCTTTTGAAATCCATCATTTAAAATTTGGAGTCCTTGTTACCATAGTTACTCCATCATGTCATTGGCAGTTTTACTACCCCTGGGTATAAGTGTCTGCTATAGAATGGATATTAAGTTCAGTACAATTGTTTTCAGGGAAGGGAAAGGAATAGGGAAAAGTATTGTAGGTCAAAGCTGAATTCAAAGAGCTGTCCTCTTACCATTATTCTAAAACTCATTTAAATATTGTAATAAAATTTTAATTAAACATAATAGGCAATATATAGGCAAAGTACAAATTTAAAAGAGTAAAATTAATTGTGCAAGAAGTTTCAGATTCTTTTATTTTTTAACTAATGGGTTCTAAACAGCACCTTGGATTCAATCACAGTCTCATTTTAGTGACTGAAAGACAGTAAATTTTTTATCAGCATTTAATTGTATTTAATTTGAAACAGAGTTCTGTAATAACATTTATCATAGATTACTCAAATTGGGTTAATTATGTGTTTCAATTTTAACCATAAATCATTTTTTAATGCAGACCAGAGACAGAAGGTAGCTAACACACTTCACTAATAGACTCATTCTCCCCTACACACTAGGGAACATTGCATACATGTTTGTTATACCCAATAGGGATGCTCTGAGCAGATGGATGGGAGCCAAGAATGTACCCTGGGAAATTCAAGAGAAATGTGGTCTCTGGCTATGCCTGCTCTTGGGTCCTGTCTGCTTCTAACTTCATACATATGTAGCTAACTCCAAGTAAAGGATTCTGCTCAGATATTCTGGTTTTATTTTCTAATACTACTCTTTTCATATACAGTACCCACTCCAATTCTACTCTGGTCTCCAAGGGTCAAACTCATGGTAATGTATTTCTAAACACACAGCAAACTTTGAATAGAGCATATATACATACATACACATATAATCCATACATAATACACACATATACACATATACCCCTCCTCTCTGAATGAAAAAGGATCTTTTAACTGCTCTGCCTAAAAGTGTTACTGCTACATTAGCATGATATGTTGATGATACCTCTTTAACTTCCCCTCAGGCCAGGTGGAGAATCAAGCTCCTATTGCTTCACATTACATTTTTTTCTCTTATTCACGTACCACAGAAACAGATGTGGCTATAAATCATGCACTTGTGACAACCCAAAGAAAGGTCACAGACAGAAACAAAATAAAGTTTTAAGAAGAGGTTCCCTTATATTATAGCACTTATTCTCCCAAATCTCCACCTACAAAGCTTTGGTGTACATTTCAAGGTCAAAACAAAAGAGTGAAGTATGCTTGTGAAAACTAAACTCCAGTCTTTTACTACCTGTGTTGCTGAGTAATTACAAGCAGACCGGTTTTTGAGAATTCTGAGATTTGTAATGGGCAAATGCAGAGAATTTTTTCCATCTCAGTGTAAGCCTTTCACATAGGTTTGTGGTCCATTATTATAAAAAAGAAAATCCTTTGAGATGCAGGTATGTTTTTATTGACATGCTGCACTAACCAGAATCCAAGACGTTCAGGCAGAAAATTGATTCTCATGTAATGCTTTTTATAGACCTTTGTTTCTTTTCATCATTGTGACTTACAATATTCCATCTGTAAAGATAAACATGTACTCAGTTATTCTCTTCATCAAAGCTACCCCATAGAAACAAAATACTTTTGAGGAGCAGCAGGGTGGAAGGAGAGAGAGAATAAAATAAATAGAGGGGGAAATAGGATGGAGGGAAATATAGTTAGCAATTGTAATTGAAAAAAAAAATCAAGCTAGTTACTCTAATGAAGTCCTCATTTCTTAAATATATAGAGAACTGAGTCAAATTTATAAAAATAAGAGCCATTCCCCAACTGATAAATGATCAAGAGATATGAACAGTTTTCAGATGAAGTAATCAAAGCTATCTATAACCATATTTTAAAAACATGCTCTAAATCATTATTGACTGGAGAAAGGCAAATTAAAACAATTCTGAGGTTCATACCTATTAAATTGGTAATAGGATAGAAAAGGAAAATGATAAATGATGGAGGGGATGTAGGAAAAATGAGACATTAAAGCACTGTTGGTGAAGTCATATACTGATTCAACTATTCTGTAGAGCATTTTGGAATTATGCCCAAACCATGCATATGCTTTCATCCATCAATATCACTACTGGGTCTGTATCCAAAAAGGGGTTAAAAGAAAAGGTAAAAGGACCTATATTTTAAAAAAAATATTTATAGCAACTGTTCTTTGGTGGCAAAGAATTGGACATTGAGGAGATGCCCATCAATTGGGGAATGATTGAATAAATTGTGGTATGTGATTGTGGTTGTGATATTATTGTGCTATAAGAAATGATGAGCAGGATGCTCTCAAAAAACTGGAAAGAAATACAGAAGCTGATGCAAACTGACATGTACTGTGAATAAACAGCAATGTTATAAGCTGATCAACTGTGAATGATTTAACTATTCTCAGCACATATTGATCCAACACAACTCTAAAGGAGTTATGGTGAAAAATGTTATCCATCTCCAGAGAAAGAACTGATGGTGTCTGAATACAGATTGAAGCATACCTTTTTTAACTTCCTTCATTTTTCTTGAGTTTTTTGTCTGTTTTCTTTTGCAAAGTGACTAATATAAAAATTTGCTTCATATGTATAACCTATATGGAATTGCTTGCCTTCTCATTGAGGTCTGTGAAGAGGGAGAAAGGTAGAGAATTTGGATCTCCAAGTTTTAAAAGCAAATGATAAAAATTATTTTTACATGTAATTGGGGAAAATAGAATATTAAATATAACAAAATAGCTATTCCAAGTATCAGAAAGTTGTTTCCTTTTTCCTGAGCTTCATTAAATATATGAGAGACACATTTTTACTGTGTTGTAGCTATAGGTGGCTTGTTTTGATGATTATAAATAGCATCTGTAATGACAAGCGAAGTGGGACTTTTTGCTGTTTTTTCTTTTGGAGTGCTTCTCAGCACTAAGGCAACAAGTGCTTTTGACTGAGTCTTGCCTTTGTTTGAATCAAGAGTCTTTGACTGAATCAAGAGTCCTTGATTGAAAGTAGTGTATGTACTCCAAGGTTAGTATTTTCCTTTGGGGCTCACTCATTGGAAGAGTGTTCATGTGATTTGGCCATACAAGACTCTGGGTAGCTGTTAAGGAGCCCTCTGGCTTTGAAAATCCAGATGTTGGTGCTTCTCTCTCTGGCAACCATATATGTAATGCTATGGACAGATAGTTAGAAGCCCTGTCTGCTGATTTGTGTTATTTGCTCTGTTTATTTAATTTCTTCTTATAAATTCTGTTTGTGTTTTCTCTGAAGTTCAGGGTCCTGACTTTTTCCCCTGAAATAAGTGAATGATATAAGTATGATTATTTAAACTGAGATTGTAAACCCCTTAAAATTGATTTCCTTAGAAAAGCAGATCAAATTTCCTGTTCTAGCAGCCCTTCTGTGTGCTGGTGTTATTTGACTCACTCAGCCACAGTAGCTACAAGTAATATTGTTTTTACAGCAACATAAAATATTTAATTCAATATATTTTAAATGATTCAAAGAATGCCTGAAGTTTTGTTTTTTCCCCTTTTCCCTAAATTTTGCTTGAAAATACCTTCATACTAAAACTTTCGGCTATCATTTTCTGTGTTGATATTCTATAATATCATTGTATGCCTTTCTTTAGTTAATAATTGCTTGGTTAAACTTAAATGAGGCCCATATTTGTATTGAGCCACTGTTTTCCATTTTGCTTTGTTTTGTTTTTGTGTTAAAGAAAAGATCATTATCAGGAACAAAATAGGCCGTTGTGAAGGGAGGAAGCTTGGACTAGAGATCCTCAGACTAAATGGCCAAAATCAAGAGAAGATTGGTATAGGGATAGGGATGGGACTAGACTTGCAATTTCATTGCTTTTGGGAACTTCCTTCCTCTACCAATATAGACTGGTACATTTCTCTTCACCTTGTTGTTTTAAAGACCTGGCTAAAGCACTGAAAAGTTAAGTGATTTCCCCAGGATCACACAGTCTGTATATGTCAAAGGTGAGATTTGAACCTTGGCTTCCTTGGCTTCAAGGCCAGCTTTTTGCTATGTGGTCTATAAGACAGAATTAATAATAGTTAGATTATCTACCTCACACAGTTGTGAGTAAAACATTGCAATATAATAATATTAGTACTCTTGTAGTCGTTGTTATCATTAACAATATGGTATGGTGATGATGATGATGATGACAGTCACGTAGGGTTTTAAAGTTGCAAAACTTCACTTTATGTTGATCATTTATTACAAATACTTTACAAGTGTTCTCATTTTATTCTTACAACTCTGAAAAGTAGGTGCTATTATTATATAAATGAGAAAACTGAGGCAAAGAGGAGTTAAGTGACTTGCCCAGTGTCACACAACTAGTAAGTATCTGAGGCCAAATGTGAACTCAAATTTTTCTAACTCCAAATTCAGTTTTCTATTCACTATTCTACATAGCTATACAGTAGAAAGGGGACAGGTTCTAGAATCATAGGACCTGGATTTAAATGCTATCTCTGCCAAATAATGTGTGTCCTCTATTCAGCAAATCACTACTTCTCCCTGGAACTTGATTTCCTCTTTTGGTGAATAAGTAAACACTCTGCTATCACATCATGATCTATGATTTGGGGTTGGGTTCTCTTAAAGATTGGGCTTTTCAAGTCAATCAATCAATAGGTGCTTACTTTGTCCCAGGCATTGTATTAAGTGCTTTGTAAATAAAGAAAGATAAAAACAGTCTCTATCCTAATAGGGGAATCAACTTGTAAATAATTAGGCACATATGACATATCTACACAGTAGATAAAGGTAACTTCAAAGGAGAGGGTTTGAAACTGCAGAAACTGGGAAATACCTATTTCAGAAGATGGTGTTTGAGCCCCATGTTAGGCAGGAATGTATCAAAAATCAAGCAAACAAAGCAAAGAGAAACAAACAGAGGGAAAATTTAGATTATGTAGAACATGGTTGAGATTACCTCAAGAAAACAAACTTCTTGTTTGGAAGTTTAGCATGGAGGAGATTTTCATTGGGGTATTGATGATGTCATTTCCACAGAGTATGAATTGGCTTACCCTTTGGTAGTCTACATTTGAGCATGATCTATTGATTCATGCCTAATTTGTATAATTGAGCTCTACTTTTTCATTTCACCTTTAAAAGAAGGGCTGGAGTACAGCAAATGGAGACCAAATTGAGAGAGATGATGATGGGAGAGGAGCTGTACCCAGAAAGGAGACTCCATTTCCTCAAAGAAATGTGCATATTCATATGTCCCCTCCAGGGAACCCATTGCCACAAAAAGGAGGACCTACTTGGCTTTGAAAACTATGTTAAACCTCAGAGGCAATGGTGGAGCAGTGAGGAGTTTCTGGGTCTTGATGGTGGTTCCAGGAACATGAGTCAGTTAACAGGGAAATCAAAGCCTCAGAAAAACAGAGTAGGTATTGCACAAATATATGAATTCACTGGTAAAGCCTAAAAGAGGCAAAATGAAATTTCCCAGATGACAACAATTTCCTGAACAAGTCCTCCTTCTGTAAATTCAGGGGAAGATTTACTAAACGAAGCAAAAACTAGAGGCAAAGATCAACAGGGATAGGAACAGAGGCATGATGGGGAAGAATAAACTGGGACCTTGTCCTTAACTAGTACTGTGAGATCTATGGAGTGTGAAGGTTTGATGGAACAGGATTGACTCTCCAAAAACCCTAGGGTTTTACCTTTGAAGGAAATGCTTGAATGATAGTAGTATACACTGAAAAAGTTATGAAGGTCCTCAGAAAGGGAAGAAGTATTGTTTTGACTATTTATGGTATCTGAGTTTGGTCCTTTGCATTTTCTGTCAAAGTAAGTAGAGCCTGTACTCTGTTGCCTGCTTGTATAAGAACTGAAGACCATTTTCCTTTTCTTGTGGAAACCTGGACATCAGTTAAAATCTTATGCTCTCAGGATCAGCTATAGGTGCAAGCAAACCAAGCTCATTTCTTATTTGAGAGAAGGCACTATTTCATTTGTGTCTTTTATCCACAAGACCTAATATACTGTTTGGCACATGAACTGGTTGATAAGTTGACTGATTAAATACTATTTCCAGGAGGATAATGTTGCTATTGATTCAGGCATTCATATCCAACTCTTTGCAATCCTATGGACCATAACACACCAATAGTGGACATGGAATTTTCTTAGCAAACATACTGGAGTGGTTTGTCATTTCCTTCTCCACTGGATTAAGGTAGTGATTAAGTGATTTGCCCCGGCTCACAGAGCAAGTAAGTGTCTGAGAATAGATTTGAACTCAGATCTTCCTGACTCCAGGCTTAGTTCTATCCACTGAGCCACCTAGCTGCCTCCAGAAGGATAATAATAGACCATAAATCCAATGATGACAATGGTGTCAATGATGATGATGACTGTGTGATGATGACAATGAAGATGATGATAATAAATTTGTGGAAGGGATGATTAAAAGAGTAGTTAGCTGGAAAAAATAGGAGAGAATGGCATAATGGACACATGTAGAGGAAATATAAATAGTGAAAAGAAGGAATATTTCATTATCAGAGACTGACATCTAGGTAGATGTTCCAGTAAGGCATTTGAAATACCAGATTGAAGGTGTTGGCAAAGATGTTGTTGTTGTAGTGTGTGTGAAAATGTTAACACTATAATTTATTGTTCAAAATACACATATACATATAATTTCAGTATTAAAATTTTGTTTAAAAGTACCTAAAATTAACTAACATGATTTAGGATCCTGTTCTTAACCATGTGACATTATTAATGAAGGGTTCTCTAAAAGGAATTGGGAGTCAGCATTATGTCCAGCTGGGCCCTATCTTTTAAAGTCTCTTTGTCTTGGAAGAGAGGCTGGCTTAAGACAGTAGGCACACCATTACGTGAGGCTGTGAGGGTTTGGTTATCCTCTCAGAAGATGATCATGATCATTCTGGAGGAGTGGAAGGGTGTGAGATGCACATATATATATATATATATATATATATATATATATATATATATATACACACACATATAAATGAGCATATGAATAAATATATACACACATACATATGCACATATAAGCATATACGCACATATATACATACACATAAAATGTATGTACATGTAAAATATGTATGTGTTATGAATGTGTAATGAGGTTGTTTTGTTCCTTTTTCCCTGGGCTTTTTGATGTTACTGGAGGCCTTAATTATGGTGATACCACAAAAAGAGGTGGATGCATCCTGTTACATTATCTCCTTTAAAATGTGCTCTTGGCACAGTAGTAAATGACCATAGTAATTTACTGTTTGATAAACCCAAAGACCCTAGCTTGTGGGATAAGAACTCACTATTAGATAAAAACTGCTAGGAAAACTAGAAAACAGTATAGCAGAAACTAGGGATGGAACAATACCTTATACCATAAAAGGTATACACATAAGATAAGGTCAAAAAGGTTATGTGATTTAGAAATAAAGGGTAATACCATGAGAAAATTAGGAGAGTAGGAAAAAGTATACCTTTCAGATCTATGGAGAAGGGAAGAATTCATGACCAAATAAGAGACAGAGAGCATTAACACATGTAAAATGGATCACTTTGATTATATTAAATTTAAAAGGTTTTTGCACGTATAAATCCAATGCAGTCATGATTAGAAGGAAAACAGAATGCTGGGGGATTTTGTTTTACCACGAGTGTTCTGATAAAGCCTTCATTTCTCAAATATACAGAGAACTGATTCAAATTTATAAGAATACAAGTTATTACCTAATTGATAAATTGTCGAAAGGATATGGATAGGCAGTTTTCAGATGAAGAAATAAAAGTTATCTACAATCATATGAAAAAATTATCTAAATTATTATTGATTAGAGAAATGCAAATTAAAACAACTCTAAGCTACTACTTCGTACCTATCAGATTGGTTAATGTGACAGAAAAGGAAAATTATAAATGTTGAAGATGAGGTGGGAAAATTGGGACATTAATGTATTGTTGATGGAGTTGTGAACTCATCTAACCACTCCAAGAAGCAATTTGGAATTATACCCAAAGGACAATCAAACTCTGCATATCCTTTGATCCATCAATACCACTACTAGGTCTGTATCCCAAAGAGATCATAAAAAGGCAAAATGATCTTCATGTACAAAAATATTTATAGCAGCTCTTTTTGTGTTGGCAAAGAATTGAAAATTGCAGGGATACCTAGTAATCAGGGAATAGCTGAATAAGTCATGGTATAAAAAATAAATGGAATGCTATCATGCTATAAGAAATAATGAGCAGGCAAATTTCAGAAAAACCTGGTAAGGTTTACATGAACTGATGCAAAGTCAAATGAGTAGAACCAGAAGAATACTGTAGACTGTAACAACAACATTGTGCAATGATCAATTATGATTGACTTAGTTCTTCTCAGCAATACAGTAATCTAAGAAAATTCGTGATGGAAAATGTTATCAATATTCAGAGAAAGAACTGATGGAGTCTGAATCCAGATCAAAGCATATTATTTCAGCTTATTTTTTCATAATTTATTTTTCATTTTGTTCTGTTTCTTCTTTTACAACATGACTAATATGGAAATATGCTTTACATGATTGGAAATACATAACCTATATTAAATTGCTTATCAATCTTAGGGAGGAGAGAGGGGAGGGAGGGAGAAAATTTGAAACTCAAAATTTTATTTTAAAAAAATGAATTTTTGAAATGGCCTTTATAGGTAATTGGAAAAAAAGTAAAATAGTATTTAAAAGAATAAAATAAAACAAAATCAAATGTGGTCTTAAATCCCTTTCTGTCCAAACAAATCTAGTTTTATCTTCTGTTTTATGTCTTTCCCTCCCCTTCTAAATTAAGAACAAGTGAGCCATGTTTCCCTGCTTCCTGCAAGGGAGAATAACAATAAATAACATTTATCCTTTTACTGCAAAACTCTCAGATGGAAGAAGCCATAATTAAGAAGCCGTGGTCTTCTCTCCTCTCCCTCTTAGACAATGAAAGTTTAAGTAAGGAATAATGGAATTAACACCAGAGTTGTATTCTAAAGAAAAGGGTTCAATTGTGATTCTCTCTTTTACTGCCGGTGTGACTTTGAACATAAGCAAGCCATCTCACTTTTATGGACCTCTGTTTCTTCATTTGTTAAGCATTTTCTTCTTTTTCAAATTAATTAATTAATTAATTTTTAGTTTTCAACATTCATTTTTACAAGATTTTGAGTTCCAAATTTTCTCCCCATCACTCTCTCCTGAATCCCAGGATGGCATGCATTCTCATTACCCCTTTTCCCAGTCTGCTCTCCTTTTGTCACGACATCCCACCTTTCTTATCCTCTTTCTACCTACTTTCCTGTAGGGCAAGATAGAACTATATATCCCATTGCCAGTATATCTTATTTCCCAGTTGCATGTAAAAAAAATTAACATTTTTTTTAAAACTTTTAGTTCCAAATTCTCACCCTTCTTCCCTCCCCACCCACCCTCATTGAGAAGGCAAGCAATTCAATATAGGTCATATATGTGTAGTTATGCAAACACTTCCATAATAGTCATGTTGTGAAAGACTAATTATATTTACCTCCCTCCTATCCCATCCCCATTTATTTTATTCTGTCCTTTGACCCCGTACCTTTCCAAAAGTGTTTGCTTCTGACTACCCCCTCCCCCAATCTGTCCTCCCTTCTATCATCCTCTCCTCTCTTATCCTCTCCCTTCCTACTTTCCTGTATGGTTAGATACCCAATTGAGGGTGTATATTATTCCCTCCTTAAGTCAATTCCAATGAGAATCAAGTTCACTCATTCCCTCTAATGTCTCATCTCTTCCCCTCCATTGTAACAGCTATTTCTTGCCTCTTTTATGTGAGATAATTTACCCCCAATTTATCTCTTCCTTTCTCCTTCTCTCAATATATTCCTCTCTCACCCCTTAATTTTATTTTTTAGATATCATCCCATCATATTCAACTCACTCTGTGCTCTCTGTCAATATATGTTCCCTCCAACTCTTCTAATACTGAGAAAGGTCTCATGAGTTACAAATATCATCGTTCTATGTAAGAATGTAAACAGTTCAGCTTTAATAAGTCTCTTATGATTTTTCTTTCCTGTTTACCTTTTCATGCTTCTCTTGATTCTTATATTTGAAAGTCAAATTTTCTATTCATCTCTGGTCTTTTCATAAATAATGCTCAAAAGTCCTCTATTTCATTGAATATCAATTTTTTCCATTGAAGCGTTGTACTGAGTTTTGTTAGGTATGTGATTCTTCGTTTTAATCCTAGCTCCTTTGACCTCTGGAATATCATATCCCAAGCCCTTCAATCCCTTAATGTAGAATCTGCTAGACCTTGTGTTATCCTGGTTGTGTTTCCACAGTACTCAAATTGTTTCTTTCTGGCTGCTTAGACTATTTTCTCCTTGATCTGGGAACTCTGGAATTCGGCTACAATATTCCTAAGGAATCCTGCCTCAGTGACAGCAAAGAGATCCCTGCAATTCCCCCTCTGATTGGTCATTCTATGGTCTGGGAGCTTGGGAAGCTACCTCCACTGCCACCTCCGATGCCCTGGTGCTGGGCCAGACTGTGCTCGTTTCTCACCCAGGTCCAGAGAGACCTTTCCCACTGATCTTCTATGTAGTCTTCAGCATTTGTGGGCTGAGAAGTCTGGAAACCACCACAGCTGCCTGTGATTCAGTTCCCTGAGGCTTTCTCCAGTCCCATCTGTGATGGCCCAGCCCACAATAGGCTGGGCTTTTCTCCTAACCTTTCCTGTCAACCTTCCAGGTTGTCTTGGGCTGGAAATTAGTTTCACTCTGTCATTTTGTGAGTTCTGCAGCTCTAGAATTTGTTTAGAGTCATTTTTTACAGGTATTTAGAAGGCTTTGGGGGAGAGGTCAAGCAAGTCCTTGCTTTTGCTTTGGCATCTTGGCTCCACCACTCCCCTCCCCTTTGTTAAACTTTTAGTGCTGAGGCCATACAGTTAAAATTGCTCATGTTACCAAGAAGGAAAATGAGCTTTAGAGAAATGAAGTCATTTGTCCAAGGTCATGAAGGTAGTAATTGTCAGATTTGAGATTCATATCCAGGTCCCCTGACTCCAGAATTAATGGTTATTTCACTGTAACCCAGAATCCCTCTGCTGAAATACTATGTCTGAAAACTTAGATCAATGCAGAATGGACAAACCATAATGGGTCCTTTCCCTGACACAGGTGGTAACCCATCTATAATATATTCTTAGAAAGTCATCTGCAGCTTGGAGAAGTTAACTAAGTCTTTCATAATCACAAAACTCATAAATGTCCAAAGAAAATTTTATGCCTAGGGTCTTTCAATCCCCCTCTGCAGCAAACTATACACTACACCATGCTGCCCTTCATCATAAAAGTGGTTATATTGAATTCTAATCAGTCAATCGTTGACCAAGTGTCAATGTTTAAATCAGATCCTCCACTGTTTTGTGTTTTGATAAGCAAAATGGGCTTCTTAGCACTTAGTTCAACAAGTGCCCTTGAAGAGTTTGGCCTTTGTTTCCTTTTACTAATTCAGTGTCTTTGATTGAGTCTTACTAGGTGCTAAGTCCCAGGCCCAAACCCCTATCTATTAGGTGCTAAGCCTATGTGGGTGTGGATTGGTGACTGGGGTGGGGCCCAAGGTGGGGCTGGCTAAGGGGAGGTGCTAACTCCAGAGCCATGCCCTATTAGGTGTTAACCTAATCTATGTGGGTGTGAACATCCCAGGGTCCTAAGGGGAGGGGCCAACTCAAGAACCAATCACCAGAGCCTAAACTCTGACATTTGATGACATCTGAAGCTCTATAAGAAGGGAGGAGAGAGCCATTTGGGCAGGGCTCTGGAGATGGTGTTGATGAGGAGACTCTGGGCATCTGTAGCTAAGGAGCTACAGATTGCAAACCCGGATGCTGAGACCTTGTTGAACTCTGGTAACTGTGTATTGGGACTTGAATCAGACGAGGTCTGTCTGTTGATGTTTGTAATTTATTTGTATTTTGTCCTGAAGTTCATGGTGCTGGTTTTTTTTTCCCCTGAACTAAGTGAATGCTGTTTGTATGGTGGATTAAAGTAAACTTGTCAACCCCTTCACCTTGCTTTCCTTAGTTAAGCAGATCAAAAGAACCTGTGCTGTTGGCAGCTCCCTGGGTGCTGGCTGTGGGTGGATCTTACACCCCCACAGAAGCTGCTAGTTGAAACATTTTGATAGACTGGTTTTGAGAGGGTACAGAGAATTAGGAGACAGGAGTCTCTGAGCACCTGAATCAGGGAAAAAGCAAGCACTGGGGTGAAAGATGAAGAAAGAATCTGAGGATCCTAAAGACAAACTTCACCAACTTCACTATTCTTTTGTTTGTGGAGGTATGTAAATTTGTCCAAACCTAAGAAGAAACATGTAATGAGTCATTTCATTGTAATCAGCTTTATATGCTCAGCTCTGAGTAAGGAGCTGAGCCCTGTACTTTCAAGGAAACCTTGGAGCCTAACTAACAGCTGGATTAGGCCCCAAAGAGATTTATTACTCAATCCCTTCTACCAACAACAAAATGTCTCATACATAGAGGGCCTCAGTTGAGGGCAAATACTTTTTTTTCTTACTGTAGTTAAGAAGCTGGTGATGAAAAAGTTGCTATCCAAATAATAAGACAAAAAAAATAGATTTAAAATGCAATACGGGAGATTTACCAGAGGCAGATTTGCTGAATTGAATTGATATCCTCTTGACCTTGAAAATTGTGAAAATTTTACCAGTTAGTTCTAAAAGTTTTCCAGATCTGTTTAACCATTGGTATAAAATACTTTTAACAGTATTCTTTGGGCACAGTCCTGAACAGAGGAAGGAGAATGACATAAATACCTAATATTCCTGAAAGTCCAATCATCCCACAACATCGATATTCCTCCATGGCAAAAAGAAGTCAGCAACATTGCTACTGCTTAATTATAAATATTTTGGAACATAGTAGGTGCTGAATAAATACTGAGTGAATCAATAAATGAATAAGCAGGTAAAAGGCCTCATAAAGAAAAGGCCTTGCTCAGAGTAGTGCAAGTTGCTCAGTATAAGATTAATAAGCAGGTGACACACGCCAGCCCTAACTTGCCATAATTGTAGCAATGCATTTCACTTGGGAAAAAAAATCACCATAAAAAGATACTGCTAGTGATATAGACAATACTTTTGCTATTCATTTTGTTAGCAGAGATTTGATCATTTCCATGGTAATGACTGGTAGCTGGTATATTCTCACCTTAGGGGTTTTCTTTCTATGGGATTGAATTGGCCATCAGTGGAAACAATGCTTTGCTTTGGTGACAGTTCAACTTGAATTCCATTGCTATTATTCTTGTTTCCAATTTCAAGGGGAAAAAGCCTCATTTTTTTACACTTCACCAAAATTTGTCTATAATGTGAATTCCCAACACACCTGGCTTGTTGACAGAATCTTTTGATAAAATGCACATGTGAACTTGGAACTGAATAAAAGAGATTGAGGGAAAGGATCACCCAGGAACTTTTATTTGTGAAAGAGAATTGAACTGTCTTATTAGTGTTGGAAAAATAATGAAATCAGAAACAGCATGGCCTTTAATTGACTTTTCAACTACTTTGTGGCATCTCTTTAGTAGGCTCTCATCTCGTTCTTGTTCTCACAGTCGAGTAATTTATTGCAGGCATTTTCTACAATCTTTTAGAAAAGTTCAGAGTTTCCTTGACATACTACCATTCCAAATTCCATTATTCTGTCCTTGTACCTCTGGCATAAGCCTAAACAAAATGGATTTGACTCCTCTTGCTGTGTAGCAAGCATCATCGTATTACAAAGTCATGAAGAGAGCATAATGTTATCAGAAAGGACCCCTCTGAATTCATCTTTCTTTTTTGTCTGTCTCCCTGTGTCTCCTCTGTGAATAAGTGGTTTCCAATGGTCAGAATTACACAGGGCTCTTATAAATGGAACTCACAATAATACAAAATATCAGGTACATGAGTAAGGGGCAAGGTAGGAGTAGCCGGGAGGAGGAACCCACTAAAAACCAAAGAGTTTGATGAATATTAAGTGTCTGAGCTGAAAGGAGGTTCAAAGTGATCAAATGCTGTCAGATGCAGAAATGGCCCATGTTCTAGGAGAACATGTAAAGGGTGTGGTTCCCAGGGACAGAGGCATGGGCTTAGTGGGCACGTAGCTTGAGACAGTTAAGAGAGGGTTATTCTATGCCTATGTCCTTAAAGCCAGGGAAAATATTATTTTTTTTCTTTTTAACCCTAGCATAATGTCTTATACATATTCTATGCTTAATAATGCCTAGCATTTATATAGGACTTTAAGGTTTTCAAATCACTTTGCATATGTCATTTGGTCATTACAACAATCTTGTGAAGTAGGTGCTATTAATAGCCCCATTTTTCAAATGAAGAAATCGAGGCTGAGAGAGGTCAAGTGGCTTATTCAGTATTCCTAAGCTAATAAGTGGCTGGGAAAGGGTTTGAACTTGAGTTTTCCTCACTCTAAGTGGGAATGGGGAAGGGATAACACATAGGAGTATCCTAGTTAACACTGGAGAATGAAAGATGGCTGCTCTGGTCTCTTTCTCAAAAAAGATGTTCTCAACAATGGGAGAAGAAAGCCATGGTGATGAAATGTGGAGAATATCCTCTGATTGTAGTATTTAGTTTCCATTTAAGTCTGATTTCTTTCTTCAAATATCCCTTATGGGGATATCCTTATGGATATATTTTTTTCTGTTATATAAAATGAAAAGTGTAGTTAAGATTTCTATCTTACTGCATGCTTGACCCTCTATATGTGGCTCAAGATGTACATGTGCATGTGTGTGTGTGTGTGTGTTTGTGCATGTGCACATGCATACATTCGAATGAGTGCATAAGCCCCAGCACGAAGTCAAATTTGTAAAGTTGTCATGTTAAGCTCCTTTTAGTTCCCACTTAACAGTCACCAGGTATCTCTCATTTCCAATTATTTTAAAATTCCATTTAGGTCCATGATGTCTCTCTTGTTATATGTTAAATAAATTCTTCTGTGTCCAAAAGGGGTAAATTGAAGTCCACAACTATTTCTCCCTATAGTTCAATTAGTTTTTCTTTTAAATATTTATATTCTATGCTATTGTCTGTGAGTGAATGTTTCTATTGTATAGTAATATTATTTCATTACCTACTGTATTTTTAAACAAATTATAATTTTCCTCTTTATCTCTTTAACCTTTTCTATTTTTTTTTAATTTTTTTTTAAATTTATTTAACATATTTAGTTTTCAGCATTGATTTTCACAAGAGTTTGGATTACAAATTTTCTCCCCATTTCTACCCTCCCCCCCACTCCAAGATGGCATATATTCTGGTTGCCCTGTTCCCCAGTCAGCGCTCCCTTCTGTCACCCCACTCCCCTCCCATCCCCTTTTCCCTTCCTTTCTTGTAGGGCAAGATAAATTTTATGCCCCCATTGTCTGTGTATCTTATTTTCTAGTTGCATGCAAAAACATTTTTGTTTGTTTTTGAACATCTGTTTTTAAAACTTTGAGTTCCAAATTCTCTCCCCTCTTCCCTTCCCACCCACCCTCCCTAAGAAGTCAAGCAATTCAACATAGGCCACATGTGTATCATTATGTATAACCCTTCCACAATACTCATGTTGTGAAAGACTAACTATATTTTGCTCCTTCCCAACCCATCCCCCTTTATTGAATTTTCTCCCTTGACCTTGTCCCCTTTCAAAAGTGTTTGTTTTTGACTACCTCCACCCCCATCTGCCCTCCCCTCCATCATCCCCCCCATTTTTTTTAATATTCTTCCCTCTTCTTTCCTGTGGGGTAAGATTCCCAATTGGGTATGTATGGTATTCCCTCCTTAGGCCAAATCTGATGAGAGCAATGTTCACTCATTCCCCCCTCATCCACCCTCTCCCCTCCTCCCACAGAACTGCTTCCTCTTGCCACCTTTATGGGAGATAATCCATCCCATTCTATCTCTCCTTATCTCCCTCTCTCAGTATGTTCCTCTCTCATCCCTTAATTTGATTTTATTTCTTTTAGATATCTTCCCTTCATCTTCAACTCACCCTGTGTCTGCTCTCTCCCTCTCTCCCTCTCTCTCTCTCTCTCTCTCTCTCTCTCTCTCTCTCTCTATATATATATATATATATATATATATATATATATATGTATATATATATACACACACACATAAATATATACATACATACACATTCACCCATATATATATACATAAACATATATGTATGCATATTCCCTTCAGCTACCCTAATACTGAGGACTCATGAATCATACACATCATCTTTCCATGTAGGAATGTCAACAAAACAGTTCACCTTTAGTAAGTCCCTTGCAATTTCTTTTTCTTGTTCTTTTTCTTGATTACCTTTTCATGCTTCTCTTGATTCTTGTGTTTGAAAGTCAAATTTTCTATTCAGTTCTGGTCTTTTCACTGAGAAAGCTTGAAAGTCCTCTATTTTATTGAAAATCCATATTTTGCCTTGGAACATGATACTCAGTTTTGCTGGGTAGGTGATTCTAGGTTTTAATCCTAGCTCCATTGACCTCTGGAATATCGCATTCCAAGCCCTTCGATCTCTTAATGTAGAAGCTGCCAGATCTTGGGTTATGCTGATTGGGTTTCCACAATACTCAAATTGTTTCTTTCTGGCTGCTTGCAGTATTTTCTCCTGGATCTGGGAGCTCTGGAATTTGGTGACAATATTTCTGGGAGATTTCTTTTTGGGATCTACTTGAGGAGGTGATCGATGGATTCTTTCAATTTCTATTTTTCCCTGTGGCTCTAGAATATCAGGGCAGTTCTCCTTAATAATTTCTTGAAAGATGATATCTAGGCTCTTTTTTGGATCATGCCTTCCAGGTAGTCCAATAATTTTTAAATCATCTCTCCTAGATCTATTTTCCAGGTCAGTGGTTTTTCCAATGAGATATTTCACATTGTCTTCCATTTTTTCATTCCTTTGGTTCTGTTTTATAATATCTTGATTTCTCATCAAGTCACTAGCTTCCACTTGCTCCAATCTAATTTTTAAGGTAGTATTTTCTTCAGTGGTCTTTTGGACCTCCTTTTCTGTTTGGCTAATTCTGCTTTTCAAGGCATTCTTCTCCTCATTGGCTTTTTGGAGCTCGTTTACCATTTGAGTTAGTCTATTTTTTAAGGTGTTGTTTTCTACAGCGTATTTTTCAGTATTTTTTTTGGGTCTCCTTTAGCAAGTCATTGACCTGTTTTTCATGGTTTTCTCACATACTTCTCATTTCTCTTCCCAATTTTTCCTCTACTTCTCTTACTTGCTTTTCCAAATCCTTTTTGAGCCCTTCTATGGCCTAAGACCAGTTCATGTTTTTCTTGGAGGCTTTTGTTGTAGGCTCTTTGACTTTGTTGACTTCTTCTGGTTGTATGTTTTGGTCTTCTTTGTCACCAAAGAAAGATTCCTAAGTCTGAGACTGAATCTGGGTGTGTTTTCGCTGCCTGGCCATGTTCCCAGCCAACTAACTTGACCCTTGAGTTTTTCAGTGGCGTATGACTGCTTGTAGAGTTTAGAGAACTATGTTCCAAGCTTGGGGGAATGCGCCAGCTCTGCCACACCAGTATTCCTCCTTGCCCAAGAATCCCCAACCCAGACTGGACTTAGATCTTCAGCAGGCTCTTCACTCCTGCTCTGATCCGCCACTTAATTCCTCCCATCAGGTGGGCCTGGGGCCAGAAGGAACTGCAGCTGTAGTTCTGTAGCCACCCCACCTCTGCTGCTTCCGGGGCAGTAGCCAAACTGCAAACTCTTTCCACTCCCACAGCTTTTCCCACTAACCTTCTCTGCTGTCTTTGGTGTTTGTGGGTTGAGAAGCCTGGTAACTGCTGCAGCTCACTGATTCAGGGCGCTAGGGCACGCTCTGCCCAGCTCCTGGTCTGGTTGGTCTACGCCAACCACGCTGGGCTCTGCTCTGCTCTGCTCCTGCTCCTGCTCCCAGCTCGGTGTGGGATAGACCTCACCCAGAGACCCTCCAGGCTGTTCTGGGCTGGGGCCCTGCTTCCCTCTGCTATTTTTTGGGTTCTGCAGTTCTAGAATTCGTTCAGAACCATTTTTTGTAATTTTTCGGAGGGACTCAGTAGGGAGCTCATGCTAGTCCCTGCTTTCCAGCTGCCATCTTGGCTCTGCCCTTAATTTCATTTTTGTATCTCATTTTAGCTCTTCCTGTATTCTTTCTATCCATTTTTAAAATTCCTTATAGCTAATCCAACCATTTTTTTTCCTGAAGTTTTAATTTGTGGTTATTTTGGAGTTCTTTCCTTCCTTTGGCATTTTGGGGATTCTTCTAATCCATAGTATTTCTTCATTTTTTTTTTAATAGTTGTCCTCTGTTTAATTCTGTAACTCAGTTCTTGGTTTAGTGATTGGTTTTGTGATAAGTTGGTAAGATCTGCCTTCCGTGGCAATATTTGATAGACTTACTAAGGTCAATTCTGTGGAATGCTGATGTGCTAGGACTAAATTCCTCTGGGAACACTTCTGGGTTCTCAAAGGTACTTTTCCATATTCCGTGAATGAGAAGTTTCCTGGTTCTGCCTTTTTCCCCAAACCTAGCCTAGAAACGAGATTTCAATACATCATTAGTACTGATCTATATTTTGACACTTCTCCCCATCTTAGCTAAATCCGATTCCTTGTGCTGTTACCTACTACAATTCTGCAATTTTGAATCTCAGAGCGACCTGAAAAATTCTGTCTCATCTTCCTGCCTCATCTTTGGGCCTCTTCTTGTGCAAGATTTAGTTGTTTCCTTATCCAGTCACCTACCTGATGGTTTTCTAAATTCAGAAACACCTTGTGGAGCAACACCACCAAATATGGTGCTGGCTACAAGCCAGTCTCCAATGGTATCTATCCCCAGAAATCCAAATTCACCTGGATTAACATCCTTTCTTTATATCATCTGGAGTCCTGGAGAATCCCAGTGAAGTCCTAGATTCAGGTCTGTGTGCTTATGCTATCCTTTGAGGGATAAAAATAAGTAGTATTTATCTTTGGTTTTATTGTTTCCTATCATGTCTTTCTTTACTGTGATTTTTTTTTCCTCTAGGAGCATCTTAGTTTGACCGGAATCTTTCACATCTCATCTTAGTTAAATGCCTCAGCCATTTTCCTTTTACGATCTTTTGAATGTGTTAAAAGGGTTTTTTTTTCCTTTTTTGGGGAGTGGTGGTCTTTGTTTCTAAGGATTTTGATGTTTTTAAATCCTCTGTACTCAATCTGTTTTCCAGGTCTGTAATTTTTTGATAGCATATACTGCATATGTTCTGCTAATTTTTCAGGCTTTTGACTTCGTTTTAATATTTCTTGTCTCAATGAATACTGTATGAATTATTTATAAATTGTGTATCAGTGAGTTGCTCCATTCTGTTTTTCAACAAGTTCAAAACTTGGGTCAGGTTTTTGAGCTTCTGTTCTAAACTATGTATCTTCTTTCTTTCTTTTTTAACTCAAGAACTCTAATTTCATTTGTTTCTGTCTTGAAATCCTTGTGGTCCATTTTTTTTACACATACACAGGTGTACGTATATATGTATATGTATGTGTACACGCACACACATACACACATGGATAGGCATAAGGCATAGTAGATTAGAAAACCAGACTCAGAAGTTGGAAGACCTGGAGTCAAGTCATACCTCTGACTTGTACTGACAGTGTAACTAGGAGAAGGAAGACATTTGTTGTAGGCCTGTGATGAAATGGCCTAGGTATATGGAGGGATAGAGAAAATATGAAGATAAAGCATTGTGCTTTTCAAGGCATCAAGAAGTTTCTACTTTTTGCTTATTTCTCCCACCTCAGTTTCTTGTTTACAATTGTGTTGTGGGTGTCTAGGCCCCACCACTTTTATATTCTTGAATGGGATGTATGGTCCCTACCTGGTCTCATTTCCTCTGCAATCTGGATGCCTCTGATGCTGCCTTATTGCAAGGCTAGATGTGGTACTAGTTCATATTTTCCTTCCCTGTACTCTTTTTTAAAACCTTGATCTAATACAAGGAAGCTCCTTCTGCCACATTGATCCTTGGCTTCTGTTTTAGTCTCCTGTAGGTGCACTCCTTGGTCCTATCTTCATTTATTTCTCCTTACACAACACTAAGTAGGAGCTGAGTTTGTCTCCTGCTAAGGCTCTGATAAGCCCCAACCAGACATGAGAGATAATGATGGCTTCTGGACTCATAAAGGGGCTCATGGCATCTCTGCTTCTTTGTCTGTTTGACGCCCTTGTATGGATGCCCATTACTGGAGATGTCATTATTTTCAGACTTTTTAGAGGTTCTCCTCTTATGAGTTACCAATGGCAGGCTATTTACATGCTGTACTTCTGCATTTCCCTAGGCAATACCCTACCAGAATTCATGTCTTTGGGAGGCTCCAAGGTGTGCATCTAATGTCTGAGGTATGATCTACCAGAAATTGGTTTTACCACTTGTTTTGGCTCTATTAGGATGGACTCATTATCTTAGCCATCTTTAAGACCCATATATGGGAGATCAGGCTGTCTATAGGCCTTCCTAGTATTATCCCCTTCCCAAAGGTTTTTGACCCATTTCTGTAGTTTTGGAATTTATGGAGTATTTTATGGTTTTTTTCCTCCCTTTTTTTTATTGATCATTGTTTTTTCAATTGACCTTTTAACTCTTTCCTAATGTCTTGAGGATCTGGGTTCACATTTAAACTGTCATGTCACCTAGTTTATAAGAACTTCTCTCCTCATCTTCCCTATGCCTTAAAAACATTTATATTTTCATTGGACATGCAGGATCCATTAGTTGTCTGTGTTCAGCAATATCCTCTGAAGAGGAGGAGGAAGATAGGAATACCTTCGATATACTTGTGAGTGTACTGTGGCTGAACCTCCACACTACATTGCCTGAGTTCGGAGCTGGAGAAGACTGTGCTTTACAACTCTTCTCATGCAGAACAACTCAATATGGGACTAAGTTACGGTGCTTGAAAACCAGAGTACCCCAGAACAGTTGAATGCCTCAAGTAAACATTTCATTTAGAATTAATAAGACAGTTTGTATGCTAATGAAGAGGAAGCAGGGTGTCAGTAAGGTAAAAGATCAATCTGACTGAGCTGTAATTAATGCAAGATTACATTGGGAAAGAATAAATTAAGGTCATACAACTAGCCTAATTTTTTTAACATGATGAAATAAACACCATCACAATAGCATTAAGTGCTGTCTTACTCCTTTTATCCAGAAGGTGTTTGCAGAGCAATTTAGACCCTCTGACTTTCTTAGTTTAGTTTTCACATTATGAAATTAAACCTGAGCAGACATATAAGGAATGCTCAATGTCATGGGGATTTAATTTTGAAGAAAAGTTATGCAAAAAAATCTAATAGTATTCCTTTCTAACTCTGCCCCTTTAGCTAAACACAAGATCAGAATTCAAAAGTTCTCTAGAGTGAAAAGCAGTGAATTGTTATATGTGGAAATTATATTTCGTTCTTATGTTTCTATGAACTCACATAACATTTTGTTCATACCTTCATAGCATTCTTCCCTACATTATAGTTGTTTGTCATTAATCCCTTAAAAGACTATAAGCTTAAGGCAGAGCCAAGATGGTAGACTAAAGACAGGGACTTGCCTGAGCCAGCCTGCAGCTCTGGGACAGGGCTGGGCGAGTGAAACACGGGAGCAGGAACAGGTCCAGGGCAGAAGTACTGGCTACGACTGTGATTGCACCCCAGGCCTCTCAGCCCAGGACTGGAGTCTGTCAGAGCTCAGAGCCCATGACTGAGGAAGCAGCTATCCTGGAGGCCTCCAACCCATAGTCTGAAGGTTTGAAACTTGCCTTCTTGGGGGAGGTAGGGAGAGAAGTGCACAAACATTATTCTCATTGGAACTGGCTCAAAGAGGGAATAATATACATACTCAGTTGGGTGTAGAAATCTATTTTACCATACAGGAAAGTAGGAAGGGAAGGGGATAAGGGAAGAGGGTGAGGCAGCTGATAGAAGGGAGGGCAGTTTAGGAGAGGCAAAAGTTAGAAGCAAAACACTTTTGAGAATGTTCAGGGTAAAAGGAGAGAGAGAGTAGGATAAACAGGGGAAAAATAGGATGGAAGGAAATACATAGTAATCATCACTGTAAAAAAAAATTATAATGACTTTATAAATTATAAAGACTTCATTTCTCAAATATATGGAAAACAGAGTCTAATATATTGAAATGCAAGCCATTCTTCCATTGATAAATGTTCAAAGGATATTAACGGTTTTCAGACAAAGTAATCAAAGCTATCTATGGTCATAAAATGCCCTAAATCATTATTCATGAGAGAAATGCACATTAAAACAACTTTGAGCTACTACCTCATGCCTATCAGATTGACTGATATGGCAGAAAAGGAAAATGAGAAATGTTAGAAGGGATGTGGTAAAATAAAACACTAATTACTACTGTTGAGTTGTATCCTGATTCAACCATTCTGGAGAGCAATTAGAAACTATGTCCAAAAGGCTATAAAACCATGCAAACCCTCTGAACAAGCAATACCACTGCTAATTCTGTATCCCAGAGATATAAAAGAAAGAAAAGAAAAAGTACCTATTTATACAAAAATATTTATAGTACCTCATTTAGTGGTTGCAAAGAATTGGTAATTGAGGGGAGTCCATCAATTGGGAAATGACTAAACAAGTTCTCATATGTGATTGTGATGGAATAATATTGTGCTTTACAAAATGATGAGCAAGATGCTCTCAGAAAAACATGGGAAGATTTACATGAACTGATGCAAAGTGAAATAAGAAGAACCAGGACAACATTGTGCACAGTAAAAGCAATATTGTATAATGATCTACTATAAATAACTTAGCTATTCTCAGCAATGCAATGATCTAAAACAATTCTGTAAGGCGTATGATGAAGGCTGCTGTCCACCTCCAGAGAAAGAACGGTAGAGCGTGAATGTAGATCAGAGATACTTTTCCTTTACTTTCTTTGTTTTCTAGGCTTTTTTGTCTGTTTTCTTTCACCAAAAGACTTACATGGAAATGTGTTTGCATGACTACGCATGTATAATATCTGTCAAATTGCTTGCCTTCTCAGTGGGGGAGGAAAGAGAATTTGGAATTCAAAATCTGAAGAAAAGAATGTTAAAATTATTTTTGCATGTAATTGGGAAAAATAAAATATAAAATAAGATTGAAAAAAGACTATAAACTTCTTAAGGTCAGAAGCTATGTTTTGGTATAGTGGGAAAAGTACTGGGTAAGGAATCAGAAAATTTGTGTTTGAATTCCAGTTTCGTTACTTAGTAGCAGCACGACCTTGGCCAATGAGTTTCTTCATCTGAAAAATAGGGATACCAGTACCTATACTACCTATGTCATCCTAAGAGAATGAAAGGAAGCAGCCTGTGCCAGGTGAATGAAACCATCATCACTACCCTCACCAATATCCCCTCTCAGACCAAATGGTAAAAGCCTCAGACCATAAACCTAAGAGACTTGGAAGTAGCGGTGCCCCTGGACTACCATTGCTACTTCCAGCCCATTCAGGGAAGCAATTCCTAGGGGAAAAGGATCAGCTAGCCTTCCCCAAGTGGTGGCCTCCTGGACCACCCTCTAACTTCAGACCCTTAGGGACATAGTCCATTACCTTGAAATCAAGAGCTTTGGGAATGGTGGTACCTTTCATGTCACTGTTGCAGATTCCAGCCTGTGACCAAAGCCATCACTAAAAGGAGAAATCATTCTAAAGAAAGGCCTCACCTTCCTTGTCACCACCAACACTAAGTGCTGATCAATTGCTATCAATGGATAAGTATGCCCAGAGGCCCTGGGACTGGCAATATCCCCTGGCACACTCGTCACACACTGATCTCAGCCCTCATCAGCCATCATCCTGGGAAGCCATCCCTACAAAAATGCTGCCTGGTAACTACTTTTGAGCTTACTGAAGCCATAGCTATTAAGACACAGAAAGTGGGACTCATGCCACTTAGCACTGTCGAGTTCATTATTCATAATTCAATATCAAAATTGATTTAATTTGGTCAGTGCAAATGAGATTAAAAGTGGGTTGCCTTTGCACCTTAAGAAACATCAGGACTTTCCATCTGACTTATTGCTAAAATCTTCAATTTGTGTGGTCTTCCCATTTAGAGTGTGAACTCCTTGAAAGACGGAACTGTATGAATTTTCTATCTGTATTCTCAGTGCTCAGCACAATGCTTTGCATATAGTAAGCACTTAACATATTTTTATTCATTAATTTATTCAGCTGCGAGGAAAAAATGGTTAATGGCAAAATGCTTCTTGATTCAGAAAATCAATAGATTTGTAATGATATTAATGAAAGCAGTATAACATTGATCAATGATTCAAACACTCTGAGCCTGAGCTTCTTCATCTGAAAAATAGGCATCACAGTACCTTTACTAGTATGTCCCAGCAATACCATCCATAGCTTCTAATTCTGTGGGATTCTGGGCCTGTCCTTTCATTAATCCTTCAAAGAAGATATAACTGACTAGAGTCATTTGTCTATTTCTCTAAAAATGTCTGAGTACCAATGCTGAACTTAATCTGTCCACCTCTTAGCCTTCATTCTTGCTACCTGAACACCTCACCTACTTTTATGATTGTATATTTCTCAGATGATATTTTTAGAATTCTTCATGTGTACTTGTAGACATAAACTGCTTGCATCTACCACATAGCTCTCCCTTTGAGTTACATAAAATATTGATTCTTCAGAGATAGTATTGTTCCAGGACTTGCATTTGGCATCACTGACAAATTATCATTGTTAAAAATTTATGTTTGTGTGTGTTCTGTAGCAGATTAATATCATTGAAAGAAATTACCCTTTGACTCAGCACTACCACTATTAGAATCCAAAGAGATCAAAGAAAGAGGGTTAGGACCATTGTACTTTTTAAGGTGACAAAGACCTGGAAACTGAGGGAGTAGGTATCCACCATTGGGGAATAGCTGAAATATGCTATGCGAATGAAATAAAATACTATTGTGCTTCAAGAACTGATGAAAGGGATGGCTTCACAGAAACCTAAGAAGACTTGTATGAAAGGATGCAGAGTAAATTGAGAAGAACCAGGAAAACATTTCATACAATAATAACTTTGTAAATATAACAGCTTTCAAAGACTTAATTGAACGATGAAATACTCAACAACAATTCCAAAATATCAATGATGAAATATGTTACTCATTTCCTGAAAGAGAGATGAACTCAAGGTTCAATTGAGCCATATATTTCTTGGACATCATTCTTAAGTGTGTGTGGATTTTGTTGAATCACCCTAGTATTCCAGGGATTGATGCAAAAAGCTACTTAACTATAAAATATTCTTCTTTATATCTTTATTTTTTCCTAGTACAGCTACTTGTACACAGTAAATTTCAGAAATGTCTCTTGTTGAATTTTGTTCACTTGAATGAAATTCAATTGAATTTTGACAATCTGTGAACACTAATATTAAGATGTATCGCCCTACTTCTTTGTTTTATTTGAAAAGCCATTTGAAATTATGCCAATACACTGTGTATTCAAGCATTATGTTTCAAATAACTTGACAACTGTCAATTGTTTTCCATTGCACATATTTAATTGCTATCCACTGCCTCAATTTATTCATTTTCTCTTTTCAATCCTTTTACTTCATGGAAATAAAAGCAAAATGAGTAATACATAATGGGGGAAAAAGAACATTCATGCTTTTAATTGATGAATTCCCATTCTGACATTTAAGTACCTTGTACTTGTTCTCAGTTAAGGAAAATTATAATAGTTAGATTGAGAGAAATGGGTTACTTAGTTACTTCAGGTTAGCCCACAGGGTAGACATATGTGGCAGGGTTACCTAATCCCAGGGCATGATCTTCAGCTTTGTTTACTCATGGAACTCTTTTTATCAATCATCATTGGTGACAAGGTTCTAGGGCACAGAGTCAGATGATTTATACTAACTAAAGTTTTAAGAAATTGACCAACAAACAAAATACCACCTAATCAAATTACACTAAGAAATGTAAATGCAAAATAGACCAAAATAAAATCAACAATGAAGGGGGTGAGACTAAGATGGTGGAGTAAAGGAAGGGACTCAACTGAACTCTCACAAATCACCCTCTAAAAATATTAAAATAAAAACTTAAGAAAAATTCTGGAATGGAAGAACCAACAAAAGGATGGGGTAAAACAATTTTCTAGCCCTAGACAACTTAGAAGATCAGCAGCAAAGGTGTGGATTACTGGAGTGGGAACAGAGCACAGGCCAGCACAGGTCACACTCCTGCAACCAGCAGTAGGCCTTGGGGGCAACTTAATCAGCAGCAACAGTTTGGAAGCGCTTAACCCACAAATGGTAAGGAGGTCAGACTAGTGGTCAGAAGATTAGAAGGGAACCTTTGCTGGCATTGGCCGTAGGACTCTGTTGCTTTGCCAGGACATGGTTCTGGATGCCATTCCCAGGTTGAAGGGCATATAGTCAAAGGGGACTGTGGATCCTGGTCACAGTTCCAGGGTAGAAAAGAGTGCTTGTGTATGCTCACAAACCAGAGCAAAAGCCAGAAGAGCAATAACCACCTTTAGTGGTGCTTTAGCAGTAACTACATACTACCTTGAAAGAACTGAAAACTTACAAGCCCCCCACAACTAGCTCTAAAACCAGCTGCACTAAAAAAAAAAATCATACAACAAAAAGAAAAGCTGAAGCTTGGAACAGTGCCTTCTCACCTCAGGAGCAGATCCCAACTTTAACACAAAGTTTAAGGCCAAGAAATAGGTTGGAAAATTAGCAAACAGCCATACCACAACAAAGAACCTTACCATAGAAAGTTACTCTGGTGACAGAGGAGATCAAAACAGTAAGTCAAAAGAAGACAAAAAAATCAAAGTAGCTACATGCAAAGGCTCAAAGAAAAGATGAGAACAGGTCTCAAATCCCAAAAGAATTTCTGGAAGCAATCAAAATGGATTTAAAAAATCAAATAGCAAAGGTAGAGGAAAAATTGGGAAACAAAATGACAGTGATGCAAGAAAATCAAGAAAAAAAAGAATCAACATCTTGGTATAATAGGAGGTACAAAAATTTCTTAAGAAAATAACACCTTAAAAAACCAGAATAGTCCAAATAATAAAAGAAGTACAACACTCTGTTGAAGAGAAAGACTCCTTAAAAAGAGGAACAGTAGATTTTACCAAGCTTCTCTTGATCCAGTAGTGAATGTAAAGTATATATAGCAGTATTGTTTTGATTCAGGCAGTAGAGCTCTGTCTGTTGTTCTTTATTTCTCTTCTCTGTATTTTCTCTGTTTGTATTTTATGTAATTAAAGAAGATCATTAACCCCTTTAAAGTTACTTTCATTATTAAAGCAGATCTAAGAACCTGCACTAGTAGCCATCCTGGGCATGACAGTGTGGTTGCCTTTACACATGTACATATATATATATACATATACATATACAAATATACATATACATATACAATATATGTACATATACAGAGAAAGATAGATAATACAACAGAAGGAAATATATAATCATAACTGTGAAAAAATACAGCAAGTTTCTCTAAGACCTCATTTCTCAAATATATAAAGAACTGAGTCAAATTAATTAGAATATAAGTCACTCCCCAACTGATAAATGGTTAAAGGATGCTAACAGGAGATTTTTAGATTAAGAAATCAAACCTCTGTATAGTTATATGAAAAAAATGCTCTAAATCACTATTAATTAAAGAATGCAAATTAAAACACCCTGAGGTACCACCCCACACTTATCAGATTGGCAAATATATCAGGAAAAACAATAACAAATGTTGGATGTGATGTGGGAAAACTAAAGCTCTAAATCATTGTTGATGGAGTCGTGAATTTATCCAACCATTCTAGAGTACAGTTTGGAACTATGCCCAAAGGGTTATAAAACTATGATACCCTTTGACCTAGCAATATCACTACTAGTCAGATTAGGAAACAACATTAAGATCAGTAAATGGAAGTGGACAATGTTTTCAATCTATAATAGCCAAATTCACTGTTAAACACCATAAATCTATACATCCTGAGGGAATAAGAACATTCATTTTGGCTACTGAAATTATTGCCCCTTCTAGACCTTACTGAAGGAAAATTGACAAAGTTCAACTCTTTGGATGTCCAATTTTAGATCTCATGAAGAATGTACTTACTCATACCTTTTTGGGGGGCAGTGGTTAATATCAACATGGACATTTTAATATTGCTTAGATCTTAACTACTTTCTGGATAAGATTTGCACATTTGGAACCTCTTTGGGGAAATATTCCATTCCCATCAACTTCACATTTTCATATGATTCCATAGGGAAGGTGACTTTCACAGGTGTTAATATCATCCTTTTATTCCAGTCTCAGAAGTGACTTTTTTTCTTACTTTATCCCCTTATTCTGATAACCTATATACTGTGCATTGCATTGTCAAACAGCAAGTTGATATAATCAATTTAAGCTAAATATAGGCTCAAAATAAATCAGTAATAAGATGTTAATGTCTAGGTGTATGCTTAAGAAGTAAATGGAAATTTATGAATGTCCTAAGGAAAGAAAATAATAATCTCATTAAATTTTATACTGAGAAGAAAGATGAATAGAAATGATTTTAGATACCCCTTTTCATTATAAGACTGCCTGTTGTTCAAATTTTTGCTATTGTGAAGTATCATTGTTAAACTGTTTGCTTAGTTCTGCGACCTCCCTTTGCCCTCACAGCTACCCTAGCAAAAATCTGTACGTCATTTTGTATGTATAAATGCATACCTATAGATACATATACTTACATCATATATATGTATATAAGTATATATACAATTATATGAGAGAGAGAAAGAGAGAGAGAGTCAACTAAAATGAAGTTGGACTGAAAATTTTCATAACACCTCTAGAAATAATTGCAAAAACTCTGATAAGAAATCAGTGATGGGGCCAACTGAAAACAGCATCTTGCCAGAGCTCTCTCACAAGCTCTGTTGGATACCTATAAAAAAGTGAATTTGAGCAGATTTGAGAGAGTTAGAAACCGGGAGCAGTCTGAGTGGGGCAAATTTCCAAGCCAGGAGAGTCTTAAAGGCCCACAGGACGAGTCTGTAGGCTAGGAGAAAGCTCGGCATGGGGAGCTGCTCCAGACAGCACCAAAGTGCAAGCAGCTGCTGAAACCAACCAGCAAGACAGGCTGGGAGAAAGCTGGGCATCGGAAACTGAAGGAGATCCTCAGACTTCCTGACAGGAGTCTGTGGAAGCAATGAGAGACAGCAGCGCAACGCCACCTGCCATGAGACATCAACTCCTGAGGCTTGCAGCCCAAAGGTATGAAATGCCTCTTCTTGAACTTCCAGGAGACATAATGGCCAGGTAAATGGCTCTAATGCCTCTCCCCTCCCCGCACCCCTGACCCAGAGAATTCCTCTGGAAAAAACTCTGGAATAGAGAAGGCAGAAGTGGGGCTTCAGTGGCCAAGCAGTGGGAGTTCCTGAGTCCCAGAGGGGCAGAGCCAGCAGGGGTCAACACCAGGAGCCCAGATGTACCCTTGCACACCCAGGGGAAGTGGCAGACACCAGCACAAACAACAAACAACTGAGACCATTGCTGAAGAGCAGCGGTGCTGGAGAGAAGCCCCAGGGGAAGAGGAGACTTCAGGCAGCCAGACCCCTCCCCCACACCTCAGGAAACTGAAGGCTATAATACACAAAACCAGTAACTAGACTCACAATCTCCAGAATAAGAAATCTGGAACAGAGAGCCCTGAGCTCCATTAGCAGAAATTCATGGTAAAGCCAGCAAAAAGCTAACCAATGTGAAGAAGAACACACACACACAAACACACACAAAAAAAAAAAACCGAGGACCATTGATTCTTTTTATGGAGACAGGCATGATCAAAATAACAATTTGGAAGAGAATAGCAATGACACTATACCCACATCTGATACAGCAAAAGGGAATGTGAACTGGTCTCAAGCCCAAAAAGCATTACTGGAAGAGCTAAAGGAGGATATTAAAAACCAAATTAGGGAGGTAAAAGAAAAAATGAAAAAATAAAAAAACACTGATGAAATCAAGTCCTTAAAGAATAAGATTGGTGAAATGGCTACGGAGATTCAGAATCTAAATAGAAAAAATGACATCCTGAGAGATAAAATCAACCAATTAGAAAATGAGACTCAAAAGCAAAATGAAGACAGCAAGTCATTAAAAATTAGAATTGAGCAAGTGGAAGCTAATGACTCTATGAGGCATCAAGAAGTAGTCAAACAAAACATAAAAAATAAAAAAAAAATAGAAAAAATGTGAAATATCTGATTGGAAAAACAACTGACCTGGAAAATAGATCCAGGAGAGACAATTTCAGAATTATTGGTCTACTGGAAATCCATGATGAAAAAAAAGAGCCTTGACAGTATCTTTGAAGAAATTATCAAGATAACTGCCCAGAGGATAAAATAGTCATCAAAAGAATCCACCAATCACCCCCTGAGAGAGATCCCAAATTGAAAACACCAAGAAATATTACAGCCAAATTTCAGAATTATGAAGTCAAGGAGAAAATACTGCAAGCAGCCAAAAAGAAACAATTCAAATGGAACAGGATCATGCAAGATCTTTCAGCTTCTATATTAAATGACAGGAGAAATTGGAGTATGATATTCTAAAGGGCAAAGGAGCTGGGACTACAAACTAGGATCAACTACCCAGCAAAATTAAACATAATTTTTCAAGCAAGGAGATGGACATTCAACAAAATAAGGGAATTCCAGACCTTCCTGATGAAAAGGCCAGAACTCAACAGAAAACTTGATCTCCAAATACAAAATTCAAGAGAGACATAAGAAGGTAGACAGGGGGAAAACCGCCACAAAACTTATTAATCAATAAGGGCAAATTATTTACATCTTTATGTGGGATTATACCATCTTATGTATGTTTTACATATATATATATATATATATATATATATATATATATATATATATATATATATATATACACATATGTGTGTGTGTGTCAATCTTGAGAATAGTACAGCTATTATGACAATTGAAAGGAATGCACATAGCCTGTGGATGTCTGTATAAAATAACTGATATAAGGATAAAAAATGTAATTAAGAGATGTAAAGGAAGGGTTATGGGAGAAGAGGTAAGGAGGTAGTAGAAAAGGGTAAATTACATCAAATGAACAGGCACAAAAACACATAGTAGAGGGAAAGAAGGGAAGGAGAAGAGCAGTATTTGAACTTTACTGTCATCGGATCTGGGTCAAGAAGAGACTAACATACCATGATAGGTATAGAAATCTAACTTGTCCTACAGCCAGTAGGAAGGGAATGGGGGTAAAAAGGGAGGGGGTGGTCAGAAGGGAGGGAAGAAGTAGCAAGTGGAAAACAGTAAGATAAAGGAGGGGAATCAAGAGGGAGGGTAAATCGAGGAAGGTGGCAGTCAAAAGCAAAACTCTGTTGAGGAGGGGAAGGGGAAAGGGAGAAATAAAAGCATAAATTGGGGCAAAATAGGATGGAGAAAAAGATACAGATAGAAATCATAACTGTGAATATGAATGTGATGAACTCTCCCATAAAATGGAAGCAGATAACAGAATGGATTAAAAACCATAATGTTACAATATGCTGTTTACAAGAAACACATTTGAAACAGGGGGATACACAGGGTAAAGGTGAAAGGCTGGAGTAAAATATATTTCAGTTAAGCTAAAGTAAAAAAAGCAGGTGTAGCAATCCTAATCCAGACAAAGCAAAAATAAAGATAGATTTAATTAAAAGAGATAAAGAAGGACACTACATCCTGCTAAAAGGCACCATAAACAATGAAGCAATATCGTTGTTTAACCTATATGCACCAAGTGGTATGGCATGCAAATTCTTAGAGGAGAGGTTAAGGGAGTTATAGGAAGAAATAGACAGCAAAAGTATAATAATGAGAGACCTCAACCTCCCCCTCTCGGGAACTTGATAAATCTAACCACAAAATAAATAAGAAACAAGTTAAGGAGGCAAACAGAATTTTAGAAAAGGCAGATATGATAGACCTCTGGAGAAAACTGAATGGGAATAAAAAGGAATATACTTTTTTCTCAGCTGTACATGGAACATACTCAAAAATTGATCATGTACTAGGGCATAAAACCTCACAATCCAGTGCAGAAAGGCAGAAGTAGTCAAAGCATACTTTTCAGATTACAATGCAATAAAAATGATTTGTAATAAAGAACAATGGAAAAATAAGATAAAATTAATTGGAAACTAAATAATCTTATTCTAAAGAATGAGTGGGCCAAAGAACAAATCAGAGAACCAATTAATAACTTCATTCAAGAGAATGACAATAATGAGACAACATACCAAAACTTATGGAATGCAGCAAAAGCAGTTCTTAAGGGAAGTTTTATATCTCTAAATGCTTACATGAATAAAATAGAGAAAAAGGAGATCAATGAATTGGGCATGCAACTGAAAAAGCTAGAAAAAAAACAAATCGAAAATGCCCAATTAAATACCAAATTAGAAAACCTGATAATCAAAGGACAGATTAATAAAATTGAAATCAAGAAAACTATTGAATTAATAAATAAAACAAAGAGGTGTTTTTATGAAAAAAACAATAAAATTGATAAACCTTTGGTCAATTTGATTAAAAAAAAAGAAAGAAGAAAATTAAATTACCAGTATCAAAAATCAAAAGGGTGAATTCACCTCTAATGAAGAGGAAATCAAAACAACAATTAGGACTTATTTTGCCCAATTGTATGCCCATAAATTTGACAACTTTATGGATATGGATGAATATCTACAAAAACACAAATTGCCCAGGTTAACAGAAGAGAAAGTAAAATTTCTAAATAACCCCATCTCAGAAACAGAAATTGAGCAAGCTGTCATTGAACTCCATAGGAAAAAATCTCCAGGGCCAGATGGTTTTACGTGTGAATTTTATAAAACATTTAAAGAACTATTAATTCCTATACTTTATAGACTATTTGGGAAAATAAGTGAAGAAGGAGTTCTACCAAATTCTTTCTATGACAAATATGGTACTAATATCCAACCAGGAAGAGTCAAAACAGAGAAAAAAAATTATAGACCAATTTCCCTAATGAATATTGATGCAAAAATTTTAAATAAAATATTAGCAAAAAGGTTGCAGCAACTTATTACTGGAATAATACACTAGGACCAGGTAGGATTTATTCCAGGAATGCCAGGCTGGCTAAATATTAGGAAAACTGTCAGCATAATTGATCATATCAACAACAAAACTAGCAGAAACCATATGATCATCTCAACAGATGCAGAAAAAGCCTTTGACAAAATACAACACCCATTCCTATTAAAAACACTAGAAAACATAGGAATAAATGGAGCCTTCCTTAAAATTATAAGTAGCATCTAACTAAAACCATCAACATTATTTGTAATGGGGATAAGCTAGGTGCATTCCCAATAAGATCAGGGGTGAAACAAGGATATCCATTATCACCCCTACTATTCAATTTGGTACTAGAAACGTTAGCTGTAGCAATAAGAGGAGAAAAAGAAATTGAAGGAATTACAATAGGCAAAGAAGAAACTAAATTATCACTTTTTGCAGATGATATGATGATTTACTTAGAGAATCCTAGAGAATCAAGTAAAAAACTACTGGAAATAATAGACAACTATACTAAATTTGCAGGATATAAAATAAACCCACATAAATCCTCGGCATTCCTATACATTACTAACAAAGCCCAACAGCAAGAGATAGAAAGAAAAATTTCATTCAAAGTTACTGTAGACACTATAAAATATTTGGGAGTCTATCTGCCAAGACAAACCCAGGGACTATATGAACATAATTATGAAACACTTCTCAAACAAATAAAGTCAGATCTAAATAAATGGAAAAATATCAGTTGCTCATGGTTAGGCCAAGCTAATATAATCAAAATGACAATTTTACCTAAATTAACCTATCTATTCAGGGCTACACCAATGGAACTACAGAGCTGGATAAAATAATAACAAAAGTCATCTGGAAGAACAAGAGGTCTAGAATACCTAGGGTATTAATGAAAAGAAATTCTAGGGAAGGTGGCCCAGCCATACCAGATATTAAACTGTACTATAAAGCAACAGTCATCAAAACTACTTGGTAATAGCTAAGAAACACAGTCATGGATCAGTGGAATAAAATAGGTACACAAGATGGAGAAGTCAACGACTATAGCAATCTACTCTTTGATAAACCCAAAGAATCCAATGTCTCGGCTAAGAATTCACTATTTCATAAAAACTGCTGGGAAAATTGGAAAAATGGTAGGGCAGAAACTGGGCATAGACCAATATCTTACACCATATACCAAAATAAAGTCAAAATGGGTTCATGATTTAGGAATAAAGGGTGATACTATAAGCAATTTGGGAAATCCAGGAATAGTTTGCCTATCAGATTTATGGAGAAGGGAAGAATTCATGTCACAACAAGAGATAGACAGCATTACAAAATGCAAAATGAATAATTTTGATTATGTTAAATTGAAAAGTTTTTGTATAAAAAAGCCAATGCAACAAAGATTAGGAGGGAAGCAGAAAATTGGGAGAAAATCTTTACAACCAGTTTCTCTGATAAAGGCCTCATCTCTAAAATATACAGGGAACTGAGACAAATTTATAGGAATACAAGTCATTCCTCGACTGAGCAATGGTCAAAGGATATGAACAGGCAGTTTTCAGAGGAAGAAATAAAAGATATCTATAGGCATATAAAAAAATGCTCAAAACCACTACTGATTAGAGAAATGCAAATCAAAACAACTCTTAGGTACCACATCTCTCTTGTCAGATTGGCTAACATGACAAAGCAGGAAAATGATAAATGCTAGAGAGGATGTGGGGAAATTGGAACATTGTTATGTTGCTGGTGGAGTTGTGAACTGATCCAGCCATTCTGTAGAGCAATTTGTAACTATTCGCAAAGGGCTACAAAAATGTTCATACCCTTTGACCCAGTAATACCACTTCTAGGGCTGTATCCCAAACTGATCACACAAGTGGGAAAAGGACCAATATGTACAAAAATATTTATAGCAACTCTTTTTGTAGTAGCAAAGAATTGGAAATCAAGGGGATGCCATCAATTGGGGAATGGCTGAACAGGTTGTGGTATATGAAGGTAATGGAATACTATTGTGCTATAAGAAATGGGGATGATACGGACTTCATAACAACCTGGAAAAACCTACATGATACAATGCTGAGTGAGCAGAGCAAAACCAGGAGAACATTATACACAACCACATATATATGGATTCTGTGATGACTAACCCTGATAGACTTTGCTCTTCTCAGAAACACAAGGTGCAAAGACAACTCCAAAGGACTCATGATGGAGAATGCTATCTACATCCAGAGAAAGAACTATGGAATCTGAATGCAGATTGATGCCCACTTTATGTTTGCCTTTTTTCCCCTTTTTTTCTTTTTTGTTTTTATTTTTGTTTTGGGGGTTTTTTGGTGCTGTTTCCTCTTTCTCAAGATTCATTCCATTGGTCATGGTTCTTCTTCATGACTTGACTAGTGTGTTATACGTAGAAGATATATCAGATTCCATGCCATCTTGGGGAGGGAGGTAGGGAGCGGGGGAAGAAAACCTGGAACTCAAATTTACATAGAACCACGTGCTGTAAACTAAAAATAAAGAATCTTAAAAGAAAAGGAAAGAAATCAGTGATGGCAAGAATCATATCAAGTCTCTTCTAGATATATGATGACCTACCTATGTTCCTCTTACTCCTCAGATACAAGAATTCCATCATTGGAAATAATATAATGATGTAACATAAGGAGAGGACGGTCTATTATAAAGAACAATAAAGGTGGTTTTTTTCTGTATGATGTACTGGTTTAAATTAAAAAAAAAACATTCTGCCTTTTACTTCACAACAGAAAAGAAACAAGGGTAACTGGTGACACAGTATGAAGCTTTTTCATGGGGAGAAGTGGATCCAAGATGGCAGAGAAAAGGTAGGGACTCACATGAGCTCTCCCTCAAACCCTGCCAAATACCTTTAAATAATGCAAATTCTAGAGTGGTAAAAAGCACAAAAAAAATCTATTGGTGAAGTTGTATTCAAGCATTCTGGAGAGCAATTTAGAACTCTGCCCAAGGGACTATACAATCATGCATATTCTTTGACCAAGCAATATCACTACTAGATCTGTATCCCAAAGAGATAAAAAACAAAATTTTTAGCATTTCTTTTTTATTTTTCTTTGTTTTTTTAGTCTGTGTTTCCTTTCATAGGATGATTTATATGGAAATATGTTTTGAATGACTACACATGTTTAACCTATGTATGTGAGATTGCTTGCCCTCTCAATGGGGAGGGGGCAGGGAGAAAGGTAGGGAGGGAGAAAATTTGGAACTCAAAATTTGGGAAAAAAAGAATGTTAAATTTGTTTTTACATGTAATAGGGAAAAATAAAATATTAAATAGGATTTTAAAAAATTAAATTATTTCATAGTCTTCAGAATATCTGAGGAACTGTAATAAATAATTTATGGTGTAATTTTTAATATGAATGATTAATATTTTAACTGTTAGTGCATCATATGCTTTCTCAAAAGGGGAGGCTTTAAAGACCCTTTTATGGAAACATGAGGGGAAGCTTATTGAATTTCTTAAACATTTTTATTACATTAAAAAGAGGTTAAGGAAATGTCAGCAGCACTGTCAAAAGAAAACACTGCAAACATCTCATGTTACAATGATTATTGAACTAAAATGCTTCAAATTCTAAATATATGTTTTATATCCCCTGGGAGATAAAAATATACTTTTGAGGCTTTAAAGTTAAGCTCTTTTAATAATACATATGCAATTATATTGGTATCCTTTGGCTATATTTGTTAGTGAAAATCAAATTCTATTCATATAAAAAGTTTTTTTAGCAAAGTTCCTTCGGTTGTCACTCTCTAGCCTTTCTATGCTGAGATGATTCAAGGATATTGTTGAAGCCTGACTAATTTTAAATATAGTAATAGAAAGAGGGGGAAGAGACATATCTAAATTAATGAAATTTGAAAGCAGAGATTTTTAGGTAAACTTAGAGAGGTAGCTCAGAGTAATGGAAAAAACAATATACTAGATATCAGAAGGTCTAGGTTCAAATTCTGGCAAGTCACTCAACCTCACCACTAGATGCATATTCTTCTTGATATACAGAGTTATTTCTGTGTGTGTGTTTGTGTGTGTGTATTTTCTGAATTTGACCAATACCAACAAACACGAATATTTCCTTGAAGCTTTTTCCTTTCTCTTCTTTTCCTTCTCCTCCTTTCAGTTTATATATGGGGCCATTACCATCAATACCATCAGGATCCCCTCCAACTTACCACCTCTTCCCAATAAAAGCACTCCCTTGTAGGAATTTCTCTCTCTCTCTCTCTCTCTCTCTCTCTCTCTCTCTCTTTCTCTCTCTCTCTCTCTCTCTCTCTCTCTCTCTCTCTCTCTCTCTCTCTGTCTCTCTCTCTGTCTCTCTGTCTCTCTCTCTGTCTCTGTCTTTCTCTCTGTCTCTCTCTGTGTCTCTCTCTGTCTCTCTCTCTGTGTGTCTTTCTCTCTCTGTCTCTCTCTCTGTCTCTTTCTCTCTCTCTTTCTGTCTCTCTCTCTCTCTGTCTCTCTGTTTCTCTCTCTCTCTGTCTCTCTCTTTCTGTCTCTGTCTCTCTCTGTCTCTCTCTTTCTCTCTCTGTGTGTCTTTCTCTCCTCCCTCTCATCCGCCACCCTGTAATAGTAGTTAGGGCAAGGTTTTTTTGCTGTTCTTCCTTTAAGTGCCTTTGATGATTCTGACCTTTATTTGAATGAGAGAGGTAAAATGGGATCTTTTGTCTCAGAATGTTTCTCAGCACTAAGGCAATCAGGAGTCATTGACTTGTATATAATTGTATTAGGGATTAACTTTCCCACATCCTAAATGGGATTTTTCACTGTTCTTTGTTTGATTGCTTTTCAGCACTGAGGTAATCAAGTACCCCAGGATTCAGAGATGCTTATATACAAGATCCAAGTTTGGTGTTTGACTTTTGGGGCACACTCATGGAAACACTGTTGAGACTCTGGGCAAGCTGTAACTGCTCCCCAGCTTTGTAACCCAAATAGATGTTGATGCTTCCCTGGTAACTATGAATTGTGATTTGGTCTGTTTATATTGTGTATGTTTGTAATTTGTTTGTATTTTTTATGAAGTTCAGGGTGCTGGCTTTTCCTCCTGAACTAATTGAATGCTATTTGTATGTTTAATTAAAGTGAGATTGTTAATCCCTTACAGTTACTTTCCTTAGTAAAGAAGATCAAAAGAACCTGTGTTAGGAGCCTTCTTTTTGCTGATTACTGTTGGTCTTTCACAGCCACAGTAGCTACAAGCCAGATTGTTACTATTTCCCCCTCCCCCTCTCTCTTCCTTCCTTCCTTCCTTCATTCCTTTCCATCTATTTATTTATGCAAAACATATCTACACAATGGCTCAGATTTAAAAGGTAAGTTTCATTCTACAGCTATAGTCCATTACCTCCATGGCAAGAAATCAAAACTACATTTCATCATCAGTCTTCTGGAGAAATAATTCACCATCACATTGATCAGAGTTCTAATATCTTCACAAATCCTTTAGAATTTTCTTGTCACTGTATGAACTTTTAAAAATTTATTTATTTGCTTGTTTTTAGTTTCTAACATTCACTTTTATAAGACTTTGAGTTCTAAATTTTCTCCCCCTCTCCACTCTCCTCTCTGGAAGACAGTGTACAATCTGTTATAGACTATACATGTACAATCATATTAAACATATTTCCACATTAGTCTTGTTGTAAAGGAGAATTAGAATCAAAGGGGAAAAGCATGAGAACGAAGAAATGAAAAAAAGTGAAAATGGTATGCTTCTATCTCTACAACCCTTTTTTGATTGGCTTACTTCACTCTAACAGTTTATTCAAAGCTCAGTCTTCTCTGGGTCTATCACTTTTGCCATTTTTTATACTATAATAATAAACCATGATATTCATATGTCAGCTTTATTCAGTGATTCACCAATTCAGCCATTCTTAAACTTTATGAGTTCAGAACCACTTTTATCCTCTTAAAAATTACTGAAAACATCAAAGAACTTTTGTTCATATGAATTATATATGTTAATATTTAGCATACTAGAAATTAAAATAGATAAATTAAATACTTATTTAATTCATTTAAAAGTAACAATAATGAACCAATTATATTTAAACAGAAATAACATTTTTACGAAAAAATTTTTTTTTCAAAACAAAATTAGTGAAAATAATGCTTCTACTTCATTTACTTTTGCAAATATTTTTAATATCTGGCTTAATAGAAAATTCTATGTTCCTATTTATTTCTGCATTAAATCTGTTTGGTTGACATACATGAAGAAAATCCAGCCTTACACAGATGTGTAGTTGGAAAAGGGAGGCATATTTGCCATCTTAAGATATGTTGTAAATGATTTGTACTTCATACATTCTCTGAAAATGTCTTGGAGGACCCCCAAGTGTCTTTGGACCATACGTTAAAAACTACTGTCCCAACTGATGATACGTCCTTTGTTTCCAGGTCTTTATTATGTCAGAAATGCTATTACAACTTAGGAGCTTCAAAGAAAAGGGATGTTTTGAATACTTTTCCTTTCAAGAAAGTGCTGCACCAGCACTCTAAATATCAATCATTCATGCATATATTTTGGCCACATTCTATTGGTTATAACCATAACACTTATTATTGATATATTCATATCAATTATTTATGTAGGGCATGTGCAATGTGTATGTGTTTGCATGTGTGTGTTTCCTTCATGTAAGTCATTTGTGTCCATATGGGTCTACCCAGATAGTGTTTTACAGGGAGGCAATAATTGATATTTCTAGGGTAATTTCTCCTCATTGCTTTTCAGTGAAGAATTTACTTCCTGGCAGGAGGGGAAGCAGGTGGTTGAGGTCAGAATCCGGCCCCTCTGCTATCTTTGGAGACAGAAAATACTGGGCTAGACATATATCTATCTGCTCTCTTAAATATTGTTATTTTAAGGGAAACACTTTGTATGTTTAGGCTGAATTTCCAGTCACTATCCCTTAAGAGGAAGTAATCAATCTCCACCAAATAGGAGAGTCTTATGAAAATGGTTCTTTGATGCAAGGGTTATATTTATATACCTTAGACATCAGACTTTCAAAAGAGAAGTATGCTGTAACTTTCCCAGTTAACTATTTCCTTTCTAATTTTTACAGTATTGATTTTATTTATTCTTTTTTTCTTAATTTTATATAATTAAAATTGTCTGTTTTCTCTTGTGTGGACATACTTCATTTAGTCAATTATTTTCCCCCATCCACAACAGTGAATTTTTTTTTCCATTTTCCAATTTGTTTAGGATATGCATAGGTCATGTATACATTTGGAGCTTTTTATAACATGTGCTGTGGTTTATTTCTCTGACCCTAAGTTCTTGCAATGTTAAGTAAATCATTTTTCAAAAGAAGAAAAAAGAGAAATTTTACCAGTTCCCTTCTCCAAGTCAAATTTCTTTCTCAAATTGGGTGAAATAAGGCAGAGGATGGGAAAAAAAAACAATATCTTTAATGCAAGTTGATACAAAAATATTGAATAAAATATTAGCAAAGAAGATATAGCAATTTATCAAAAAGATTATACAAGGTAATCTTTATTCCCATAATGTAGAGGTGGTTCCAGCATAGGAAAACTATTAATATAACAGAATATATTCATACCAAAAACAATAAATGCCACATAGTTATATCAATAGATGCCTAAGAAGTCTTTTTTCCCCCAAAAGTACTAGCTAAGTTAAAAAATCAGTAAGTGCATATTAAGCCCCTACAATGGCAAGCACAGTGCTAAGCATTGGGTATACTAAGGAAATCAATAACAGTTAATTATAGAAAATAAAGACACAAGTTGCATCCAGACAATGATTTATTTAGCAAGACTTGTAGTTGCGAAAAGAATTGGGCCCAAGGCTCTTTCTGGAAGGACCCAGAGCTTTATGGCTCTTTGGCTTTTATATGATTTTTACATAGTTGCATGAGGGGAACAGAATTGCATCAGCCAAACTCCAATTAGTTCAGGCATAAGCTGATATCTCAGGAGGGGGAGATTTTACAGAAAATATTTGAAGGACACAAAAGTCAAAGATGTCGCTGTTGAGAGGAAAAACTTAAAGTCACAAAATGGAGGACTAGTCACATAATGGAGTCACTCTCGAAAAAGGCTCTGCCCTTTGAGCATTTTCAATCCAATAGCAGAGAAAGCAAACAAATATCTGTATGCCAACAAGACATAAGAGAAATTTGAGATCATTTCCAGGGAAGGCACACATTAAGGAAAATTGTGAGAAGCTTCTTACAAATGGTGAGATTTTTGGTAAGATTTGAAACAAGCCAGAGAAACCAAGCAGCAGAGGTGAAGAGGGAGAAAATTCCAGGAATAAGTTACGGTCAAATAAATTACACAGTTGAGATTTACAGTCTTATGTATGGAACAGAAAGGAGTACAATTCCCTTAAGATAGAAGTGAGGGAATAATAATGATGTGTAAGAAGACTGTGAATGTAGGAAGGAGGCAGGTTTTAGAGGATTTTAAAAGCCAAACAAAGAATTTTATATTTGATTCTGGAGTTCATAGGGAGACATTTGAGTTTATTGAATAAACATGAGGGGAAGGTCATATTTATGCTTCTAGAATTTCCTCTACAATGTCTCCTTCTCCCCTTTTTTCCAGTGGCTATGAATATTTTTTTTTGCTCGTAGAGAATCTTTTCCTTTTTCTTTGGTCTCTTTGGGGTGTTCACCTAGTAGTGATATTGCTGGCTAAAAGGGTATACACAGTTTTATAGCCCTTTGGGCATAATTCCAAATTGCTCTCTAGAATCATTGGTTCTATTCACAATTTCACTAATAGTTTATTAGTGTACCTATTTTTCTTCATCTCTGTCAGCATTTGTTGTTTCTGATAGGTATGAGATGGTACCTTAGAATTTTAATTTGCATTTCTCTAGTCAATCATGATTTAAAAGATTTATTTTTCCTTATGACTACAGTTTGCTTTGATTTCTTCTTCTGAAAACTGTTCATATTCTTTGACTATTTATGAATTGGGGAACAGCTTTCATTTTTTATAAATTTGACTCAGTTCCCTATATATTTGAGAAATGAGGCCCTCTTCAGTGAAATTTGCTTTAAAATGTGCCTATTACTTCATTTTCTATAATTCCTTTAGCAAAATGGAGTCTCCAAGATTATCTCTTTTAATTAGGTTTATTTTGGATTTTGCTTTGTCTGAGATTATGATTACTACCACTGCTTTCTTTTACTTCAGCTGAAGCATCATATATTTTCTCCAGCAATTTAACTCTGTGTGTTCTTTTCTGTTTCAAATGTTTTTTTCTTTTATCTTGTTCTTTCTCAAAAGTCTGTTTTACTTCTGACCACTGCACCTGTTAATCCATCCTTCCCTTTGTCATATGCTTTTTCTTCTCTTATCCCCTTCTCTTCATATTTTCTTGTTGCATAAGATAGATTTCTGTACCCAAGTGAATATATGTATATGTAAGTATATACATACACACACTCACATATATATACATGTATATGTATGTATATGTATATACACACAGAGAGACAAACATATGTGCCTGTGTATATATACATTATATATACATATGTACATGTGTGTATGTATGTGCATATATGTATACACACACACATATATACACACTTCCCTCTTTGAACCGATTCTGATGAGAGTTAGGTTCAAATACTGCCACCATTTTCTGTTCCAATATAAAAGCTCTTCCTTGTGTTCACCTTTTAGATGAGAAAATTTCCCCATTCCACCTCTCCCTTCCCCTTCTTCTAGTGAATTCCTCTTTCACATCCACTCATTTTATTTAGGATCATACCAACATAATCCACTCATACCCATTACCTCTGTCTATGTAAACTAACTACCCTAATTATGGTAAAGTTCTTAAGAGTGACATGCATCATCTACTCATAGATGAATGTACACGGTTTGACTTTATTGAGTCCTTTATGATTAGTCTTTCATGTTTACATATTTATGTTTCTATTAAGTCTTATGTTTGAATGTCAACTTTTCTATTTAGCTTTAGTCTTTTCAACAGAAATGCTTGAAAGTCCTCTATTTCAATAAAAATCCATTTTCTCCCTGAAGGATTATATTCAGTTATGGTGAGTAAGTGATTGTTGGTTGTAATCCTATCTCCTTTGCCTTCTGAAATATCATATTCCAAGCTCTCTTATTCTTTAAGGGGAAACTGATAAATCTTGTGGGAATTTGACTGTGGCTATATGATATGTGAATTATTTCTTTCTCGCTGCTTACAATATTTTCTGCTTAACGTAGGAGCTCTAGAATTTGGCTTTAATGTTCTTGGGAATTTTTATTTTATGATCTCTTTTAGGAGGTGATTGGCAGATTCTTTCAGTTTGTATTTTATCTTCTGGTTCTCGAATATCACGGCACTTTTCCTTGATAATTTATTTGTTTAATTAATTAATTTATTTTTAGTTTTCAATATTCACTTCCATAAGATTTTGAGTTCTAACTTTTCTTCCCTTCCCTCCCCTCCCCCTTCCTCAAGATGGTATGCAATCTGATATAGGCTCTACATATACATTCATATTAAACATATTTTCACTTTAGTCATGTTGTAAAGAAGAATTGGAACCAATGAGAGAAACCACAAGAAAAAAGAAATGAGAGAGAGACAGAGACAGAGACAGAGAGAGAGACAGAGTCAGAGAGAGAAAGCAAATAGTATGTTTTGATCTGCACTCAGACTCCATACTTCTTTTTCTGGATGTGGATAGCATTTTCCATCATGGGTATTTTGGAGTTGTCTTAGATCCTTACATTGCTGAGTAGAGCTAAGTCTATCAAAGTTAGTCATCATGCAATGTGGCTCTTGCTGTGTACGATGTTCACCTGGTTCTGCTCACTTCATTCAGCATCAGTTCAGGTAAGTCCAGGTTTTTGTGAAGTCCACCAAATTTGGGCTTTGCTCACCTGGGGATGGGGAGGCAGTGTCCCAAGCTTCAGGCTTTTTCATGCTGCTCTTTTCTGAGCTAATTCTGTAGGTCTGGATGTTTTTGGTCCTTCCAAAGTAGTGTGATCCAGGGAGAGTTGTGATCACTGCTCTCTTGGTCTTGGCTCTGTTCTTTCCCCAGGAAGGGTCTTTGCTCTTTTGTAGCTGCAAATACTGCAGCTTCTTTATGCCTTGGAACTGTACCCAGGGCCTTTCTACCTTGTGAGTGACCACAAGTGTTCCTCTCTATCCTGGAACTACAACCCAGAACAGCATATGGGTAATAGGGTTGTCAATCAGCACCAACTACATCCAGTGCCAATAAAGGTTCCCCTCTAAACTCTTTCTGACTAGTTGTCTTACCCTCTTACCATTTCTGGGTTGAAAGCTCCCAATGCTCCTATTGCTGATGCTGTGACAGCTACCTCCAAGGCCATAATCTGGGGCTGTTGCTGCATGAACTCTGAGATAACCCCTACCCTGGTGCTACAGACTTCTACTGCTGACCTCTTAAGTTTTCTTAGGCTGGAAAAGTGTCTACTCTAACTTTTTATTGGTCTCCTGCGACAAATTGTGATTTGAGGAAATATTTTAAATTAGTTTGGAGAGGGATATCTGGGACAGGTTTGCTGCCTGTCCTCTGTCATCTTGGCCTACATAACTTCTTTCAAGGATACTAATTAATTCAGACTATGCTACTAAGAATAGAAGATACTTTTGGACTTATTTTGCTTAATGGATCAGAATAACATTTTCTACATATGCTTGAGTATTAAAAGCTGCCCCCCACAATATTGTTGATGGCAATTTCCCATTTGACTTAACTAACCTTTCTCAACTTCCATAGATAATGCAACAAAAATAACAAAAAAATCAATTCTGTGCTTTTATTAATGGTTACAAATTCTAACTGAGTAGAATTTGAACTTTAAAGACTGCATTTTACTATTAGCATGTCATCTTCATCAGGCATATCTTATTTGGATGAAAACATGCTCATTTGCTACAAAAGCATGTGAGGCATATTCTTACTCCCCAAACTCACAATTAAAATGCCATTTAAATTAGTGAAAGTTATCTTGAAACATATTTTTTTTCCTTTTGTTAGCTGAATTTACAAATTAGGAAGCTGTAAATCAACACCTGACTAGTATTGTTATCAGCCTTGCAATTAATTAAAGTTCAAACTAGATATATTTATGCAAACTCTCAAAGGTTAAAATTCAAATTTAAATCCAACAATTAATTGATGTATGACTCATGCTCATATATAAATCCTCCTAGGTTGGCACTTCAAATGGGGCCATAAGTATGCATGACATTGATACATTGGAATCTCTTCACCTCTGATTCACCTTGAATTCCAGTGAGTATAAAGAAACTCTCAAATGAAAGATTTACTAAAATGATTCGACATAAAGTAGTCCAACTGAAAATTTATTTCATAGTACTAAAATACTGGAGTTGGTACTCTTTCATTAAAGTTATTTCAGGAAAAGGTTGACTACTTGTCAGGTATGTTGTACATTATTTTTTTTATGAATGGATTAGACTAGATAATGGTAGATATCTATTCCAATTCTTAAATTATATCATAATATAGCTTTATAAACTCCAAATACCTGGGTTGTTAATAACTAATGATAAGGTACTTAAAAGTTAATTCCTGATTTCAGGTTTTGGAACGAACAAGATGGTAGGATAGAAATTTTATCTAGGCTTCATTTATTCTTGAAACCTTTATAAAGGTGGAATTAGGTACCAGATTCAGAGGTACAGGAAGAAAAAAGAAAGGATATTGACAAGAAAATATCTTTATGAATTAACATTGGCAAGCTTTAATCTTCAGAGGCTTTACTCAGCCTGACTACATCAGCAGACATCATTTTCCTGGCAGGATTGCACCAACTGAACAGTGGATTTGGACCTGGATGGCATTGATGTCCCCCTAATGTGCAGAAACACTGCCAGTACACATCCTATCCATCTAGACCCTGCAACAAGTGACAAACAGTGACTCTATTCCAAGTACGTGAGGAATAATGACATTTGAAAAGATGTGGTTTTCTCTCTGGGGTTTGGAAATAAATTTTGTAATATCTATGATTTCATGTCCTCTAAGTTGTGATTCAATCCCTTTACATTCAAGCCAGGTGCAGCTACCTGTGCTGCCCCCTTACTCTCAGTAGATTTAGAGTTTACTGATCCACCAAACATTGGAGCAATCTGATGTAGCTTGGTAGTCAATCCTTAGTAAAGAGAGAGGAGTCAGAAAGAAGGAAGAGTGAATATGAAATTATCAAAGATATTACAAAACTCTCAACAGATATTCCAAGACAAATGAAACAGAACCAGAGCTTTAAAAAGTACAGAATACTTTGAAATCACAAGGAAGCAAGAAAAAAAGAAATTATTATATTCCATGTTTCATAGAAATATAGCAAAACTGGTAGAATGTCAATATTTTAAAAGGATCTTTAATTTCATGGAAAGTTTCAGGGCATGAAATGAGCTTAGAAATTTCCCAAAGGCAATTCAGCCCATTCTCTTCCTCATCTTCAATTGTGGGTCCAATTCATCATCTTGCTGTACTGTTTGTCCTACATATATACGCTGATGTATAAGGCTCATATAGATTATCTCTCTAAATTCATGTTGTAATATTAACAATAGATATTCATCATCTACTTTTTTGTTGTTGTTGCTCTCTCCCTGGTTGCTTAGGTCAACATATTTCAAGTTATTATTTGGAACCTTTAAAAGAAGTAAGTTTCTAAATATTCCAGGGATTGATGTAATCAGCATAATGTTATACAAAAATAAGGGTATGTGGAGAACCTCACCATCCACAGAGATTCCCTTTTCACCTTGAATTCTTTGTTGTACCTCCTCAATTACGCTGTTAAACAACACCAAGTTTGCATTATATGTCTTTTTTTTTGGTTATTTATGATATGGTAAAGATTAGGGTCAATGTTGAATACTTGCTAAATCGTACCTACCAATAGTCTCATCAAAGTTGTTTTCAATTCACCTACATGTGAATCAGATTGGAGCAAGTGGAAGCTAGTGACTTTATGAGAAATCAAGATATTATAAAACAGAACCAGAAAAATGAAAAAAATGGAAGACAATGTGAAATATCTCATTGGAAAAACCACTGACCTGGAAAATAGATCCAGGAGAGAGAATTTAAAGATTAATTGGCTACCTGAAAGCCATGATCAAAAAAAGAGCCTAGATATCATCTTTCAAGAAATTATAAAGGAGAACTGCCCTGATATTCTAGAGTTTCCAGGTCAAGGAGAAAATGCTATAAGTAGCCAGAAAGAAATAATTTGAGTATTGTGGAAACACAATCAGGATAACACAAGATCTAGCAGCTTCTACATTAAGGGATCGAAGGGCTTGGGATATGATATTCTGGAGGTCAAAGGAGCTAGGATTAAAACGAAGAATCACCTACCCAGCAAAACTGAGCATCATGCTCCAAGGCAAAATATGGATTTTCAATAAAATTGAGGACTTTCAAGCTTTCTCAGTGAAAAGACCGGAGCTGAATAGAAAATTTGACTTTCAAACACAAGAATCAAGGGAAGCATGAAAAGGTAAACAAGAGAGAGAAATCATAAGGGACTTAGTAAAGTTGAACTGTTTTGTTTTCATTCCTAAATGGAAAGATGGCATGCATAATTCATGAGACTTTTCTCAGTATTATGGTAGTTGAGAATATACATACATATAGACAGAGGGCACAGGATGAATTGAATATGAAGGGATGATATCTAAAAAAATAAAATAAAATTATGGGATGAGAGAGGAATACATTAAGAGAGGGAGAAAGGGAGAGATAGAATGGGGCAAATTATTTTGCATAAAAGTGGCAAGAAAAAACAGTTCTCTTGGAAGGGAAGAGGGGGCAAGTGAGGAGGAATGAGTGAGCCTTGCTGTCATCAGATTTGACTTGAGGAGGGAATACCATACACACTCATTTGGGTATCTTACCCCACAGGAAAGTAAAAAGGGGGCATGATAGAAGGGAGGGCAGATAGGGGGAGGAGGTAATCAAAAGCTAACACTTTTGAAAAGGGTCAAGGGAGAAAATTGAATAAAGGGGGACAGAATAGGATGGAGGGAAATATAGTTAGTCTTTCACAACATGAGTTTTGTGGAAGTGTTTTACATAATGATACATGTGTGGCCTATGTTGGCTTGCTTGCCTTCTTAGGGACGATGGGTGGGAATTGAAGAGGTGAGAGAATTTGGAACTCAAAGTTTTAAAAGCAGATGCTCAAAAGAAAGAGTTGTTTTTGTATGCAAATGAGAAATAAGATATATAGGGAATGGGGCATGGAAATCTATCCTGCCCTACAAGAAAGTAAAGGAAATAGAGAAGGGGTGGTGGGAGTGGGGTGATAGAAGGGAGGGCTGACTGGGGAACAGGGCAATCAGAATATATGCCATCTGGGAGTGAGGGGGAAGGGTAGAAATGGGGAGAAAATTTGTAACTCAAAATCTTGTGGAAATCAATGTTGCAAACTAAAATATTAAATAAATAATAAAATAATATTTTATTTTTTAAAAAAAAGCTATTCATTTCTACTACCAAATTGAATAATAGGGGTGATAATGGACATCCCTGTTTCACCCCTGATCTTATTGGGAATGGATTTAGCGTATCCCCATTACATATAATTTTAGGTTTTAGGTAGATGCTACTTATAATTTTAAGGAGGACTCTATTTATTCCTGTGCTTTCTAGTGTTTTTAATAGGAATGGATGTTGTATTTTGTCAAAAGCTTTTTCTGCACCTGTTGAGATATTCATGTGGTTTCTGCTAGTTTTGTTGTTGATATGATCAATTATGCTTATAGTTTTCCTAATGTTGAACCAGTCTTGCATTCCTGGAATAAATCCTACCTGGTCATAAGTGTATTATTCTGGTGATAAGTTGCTGCAATCTTTTTGCTATTATTTTATTTAAAATTTTTACATCACCATGGTTTCTTTATGCTGGTTTTACTCTTCCTTCTTTTATTCTACTTTGTACACTAATCCTGGTCATAATGAAAGGCTATCTTCCTTCAAATCGTCATATTTTACAAAGTGCATCATTTTATGATTCAGTTTTGCTTTTGGAAGCTGTTATTTTCATTTTTTGGAAAGTACGTCAGATATTTACTGATATGGCTATTTCTAAGTTGTTTTTTCAGTTCATCACTATTAATTTATATTGATTAAACTTCTGTATAAAATGATGTCATTTCTGCTGTACAATTGCAACTTATGTATGCAAATTACTTGCTTAAATAGCTAATGTTTGTTATTTCAATTATATGCCATATCTTTTTTTCTCAATATTATTCTTCCTTGTTGATTTCATTGTTGTTTTACTCATTGTCATCTTGGCTCTGACAAGTCAATGGTAAGACAATGAAGAGATAGTGGGTTCAAGGATGACTCCCATATCAATGTCTTTTTTTCTGTCTGTGAGTACACAGTTCATCTCATTTTTATGCTCCTATTTGGTGCTTACCATTTTTAATTCCTACCAATCATATTCTGGAAGAAAATATTCCTGATTGATATAAAGGAATTTGGCTTCAATGTATACTGAATGTCTTTGGATTCTCTCATTCATTCTTCAAAAACTGTGCTTCCCCATAATTTTTTTCTCATCTCCACCTTTCTCCATTTTTTGCATTGATCTATTAATGTATAAGAACACATATTAATTCAATTTGGACGATCTTATCAAGCTCATAGAATGTTTCTACCTCTTAACCCTTAGCAACTGATGCTGATGCATAATACAAAATTATTTTCATATTCATGGTTTAAAAATATTTATGCTTTGGGGCAGCTAGGTGGTGCAGTGAGTAGAGCACCAGCCCTGAACTCAGGAGGACCTGAGTTCAAATCCAGCCTCAAACACTTGACACACTTACTAGCTGTGTGACCTACCTTAGGCAAGTCACTTTACCCCAATTGCCCTGCTTTCCCCCCTGCAAAAAGAAAAAATAAGTACATAAATAAAAATATATTTATCCTTGATACAGCAATATGTAATAACAAAACACAAGATAATTTTTATGCATAACTTTTGGCTTACAATAAAATTCATTGCTCCAACTATTTTCTTTGCCTCTCTAAGGAATGGCAGTATAATACCCTTCTATTTAGCTGCAACTTCCTTCTCCCTTCTGGTTTTGTTTATAGAAGGAACATCAAGATTAATATGATTCAGATCTTCCAATAGAATAACTATTTTTTGGCCATTGGAAAACCAGCTCACATTTAGAATGCCAATATTTATACTTAAATTAATAGACAGTCTAAAACAGCATTACTCTTAGAATACTCTGTTCCCAATCTTATAACAAGACCATTACTGCGTAAGCGTAGTGGAGACACATAGGACTGAGGATCATTTTGTATTTTTTTCTTGCTTATTTAATGACTTTCCATGGCTAATGACAATAGCAGTAGTCCCCAGTTGCCCGGTCTCATGATGATATGCCACTCCACATGTAGCTGGTCTGTACTAAGCAAACAGACAGCTTATCACCAGAGCCACAATACCGAGAAACATTGTGTATTTTTCCTTCTTTATTTCATAGGTTTCTATAGTTAATAACAATGATGATGATGATGATGATGATGATGATGATGATGATGATGATGATAACAATTCTTATGATAAACAAGTGGCCAGTCTACGATGAAATGCCTTTCCACATACAGGTGGTTTTTCCTGAGAAAAAAGACTTAATCTATTGCTATAGTCATACTTTATTTCTTTCCAGCATGGCAGAACCTAAGAGTGCTTATGCTTTACTTGCATATATCCAGAGAACCTAGACTCATATTCACTCCCAATAATGTATCTGAGTAGGGAGATTTCATATCACAAAATGTATATAGCTAAAACTAAAAACTAACAATATTTGTATAGGAGAAAAACTAGAAATTCTAATAGATGAAGAGCAAAGCAAGAATTTAACATCTTCTCATTATTTGACAATTCTAGAAATGCTGTCTAGCAATGACAACAGAAAAAAATATAAAGGCAGAAAATGTAAAGGCAAAAGAGGAAATAGAAATTAGCCTTCATTCAGAAATTATGGTTAACATAAAACCTGAGAGAACTAGCCAAGAAAGTAATTCAAATAATCCATTGCTTTAAGTACCATATTCAAAACAAATTATTGAAAGTATAAATATCTCTATGTAATATTAACAAAAGCTGGAAATGACAGAATGAGAAGTCCCACTTAAAATAAGTATAAAATGAATAAAATATTTTATAATTAATCTACTAAGATGCATCCCAGACATAAAGGTAAAACATGCATTAGAGAAATAACAATAGGCTTAAATAATTGGAGAAATATCTGATCATGGCTGGGCTGTTATACTTATTTAAAATTACAAAATTGTCAAAATTAGCTGTCCATATTTTTGCCATGCCAATCAAAGCATAGGATCACTTTTTAGATACAGGACATTTGATAACCCAGTTAATTTTAAAGAATCAAAGGTGTAGAATCTAAAAAGAAATAATGCTGGGGGGAGAATTGGAAGTAGGAATGAAAGAGTAAAATTTCCAGTCTTTAAAGTATATTATATAATAGTAATCATCAAAACTATTTGATATTGTTTAAAAATAGAATGTAGGTGAGTGGAACTAACTATATAATCAAGAATTAAAAGGTTATATTCAATAATTCCATGGTATAATGAACTGAAAAATATAAAATACTTAAGGAAAGACTCCTTATGCAATAGGAACTATTAGACAACTAGGCAGTATATTAGCAAAAATATGTTAAGACAAGTATTCATGCCACACATCAAAATAAGACTCAAACGGATACTAAATATCAAACCGAAAGAAAATATTTGTGTGTGTGTATATGTATATATATATATATATATGTATGTATATATATATATATATATATATATATATATGTGTGTGTGTGTGTATACATATATAGAGTGCAAGGGCGGGGGGGAGAGAGAGAGAGAGAGAGAGAGAGAGAGAGAGAGGGAGAGAGAGAGAGAGGGAGAGAGAAATGATCAATGAGTGAAGCAAACTTTCAAAATTCTGGACTGGGGAAGGGTGATTCTTAACCAAATGTGGATAGTTGATATCACAAAACAAGATAGATTTCATTATATGAAATCAATTTTTTAAAATATTGAAATATTTGTTTTACATCATCTCTATTTCCACATGTATATCTCTCCATCTTCTACCCCATCAGTAATATTTTTAACAAAGGTTGACAATAAAAATTAAAATAATGTAGTTCAGTAAAACTTATCAGCACCTCAATTGCATATGACAGTATATGCCTTGTTCTACATCCATAGTCTCCCCCCAATTCTTTGAAAAAAAATTCTATTTTTCTTAACACTTCTCTGCAGTGATTAAAATTTAAGTGTCAAATTTCTTTTCTATTGTTATTGTCCTTTCAATTTACAATGTGTGTATGCACAGATTCATGCAAACATATATAAGTGTGTTAAATATACATATACACATATATGTAATTTTCTAAATTTGGCTTATATCATTCTGTATCAATTTTAAAATTATCCTATCCTCCTCTAAACTATTTATTGTCACAGTTACTTATGGTGTAGCAATGATTCATTATTAAGATGACACAAAATAGAAAAAGTTTTGCTCAGACAAAATGAATGCATCTGTCACAAGAAGGGTATCTACAAATTGCATCAAATTGCATCAAATATGAAAAGGCAGATAAAAATATTGATATTTCTACTTATGCATATATCCACACATACATGCAAACATACACATGCATGTGAATTTATGCACACATGTGAATACATGTAGATATAGGTTGTCCAAAATTACTTAGTGCACTTTTAGACTATTAAAGATGGGACATCTCATCTACATATACACATATATATTCATTGCAGGGAAGTATATAATAATAGACATTTATCAGTCAATATACATTTGTTAAATAACTACTATGTGCCAATATGTAGCACGGTACTGGGGATACAAAAAGAGAAGAAAGACAGCCCCTGACCTCAAGGAGCTCACAATCTAATTGGGGAGACAACAAGCAAATAAATATATACAAACAGGCTAGATACAGGATAAGTAGAAAATAATTTTAAAAAGCAAGGACTATAATTAAGAGGGGTTGGGAATATGGGAGCTTGAGACTTAAAGGAAGCCAGAGAAGCCAGATCATGAGAGAATGAAGAGTGATGAGGAGGCAAAGCAATCCAAGCATGAAGGACAGCCATAGAAAATGCCTAGACCTAAGAGATATAGTGTCTTGTTGGAACAGCACAGAGGCCAGTGTTACTGGATCAAAGAGCATGTGATGAGTAGGATATTAGAAGACTGGAAGGGGATGAGGAAGTTAGGTTATGAAGGACTTTGAGTGCCAGACATTATCCTGAAGATCATATGAAGAGACTGGAGTTTATTGAGTAGGGAGTTCCCGTGGTCAGACCTGTGCTTTAAGAAAATCACTTTGGTGGCTGAATGGAGGATAGAATGGAGTGGGAAGAGCCTGGAGTAAGGTAGTCCCACCATGAAGCTATTGAAATATTCCAGGAATGAGGCATGAGGATCTGCATCAGAGTGGTGGAAGTGTCAGGAAATAAGGCAACCATATTTGAGAGATATTGCAAAGGTGAAATTGATAGGCTTTGGCAATGGATCTCTTGGGGGGGGGCAGTGAAAGACAGTGAAACATTGAGGATGTCACCTAGTCTGTGAGCTTGAAGGCTTGGGAGAATGGTATTGCATTTACAGCTATAGGGAAGTTGGGAAGAGGGTAAAGTTTAGGTGAAAGAATAATGGGTTCTGTTTTGGACATGTGGAATTTAAACTGTCTACTGAAAATTCAGCTCAAGATGTCCGCAAGGCAGCTGGAGATATAAGATTAGAGGTTAGCAGAGAGGTAAGGGTAGGAAAGAAATTTAAGATATCAAAGATTTTTAATGTGATTTCCCCAATCCATGATTTCTTCTCTAATCCTTGCTGCAATTTTCTGGTTTTGTGTGTAAAAGTGTTTCAATTTCATGTTATCTGAATAATAGGCAATTTCTGTAGTATAAGAAACAATGAATATGAAATATTAAGAGATGTTGGTGAATCATATATCAACTGATGAAGAGAGAGGCAAATGAAACCTTTTTGAGAGTTTTATAGTATATTTTCTTTAAAAAAAACATTTCATTTTAATTTATTTTTAGTTTTCAACATTCACTTCCACAAGATATTGAGGTCTAAATTTTCTCCCCATCTCTCCCCTCCCCCCACCCCAAGACAGTATGCATTCTCATTATCCCTCCCCCAAATCTGTCCTCCATTCTATCAATCCCCCACCCCTTTTTATCCTCTTCCCTTCTATTTTCCTACAGGGCAAGATAGATTTCTATACCCCATTGCCTGTAAATCTTATTTGCAGTTGCATATAAAAAACAATTTTTAACATTTATTTTTGAAACTTTGAGTTCCAAATTCTCCCCATTCTTCCCTCCCCACCCACGCTCATGAGTAGGCAAGCAATTCAATATAGGATATGCATGTGTAGTTAAGCAAAAAATTTCCATAATAGTCATGTTGTGAATGACTAACTATATTTCCCTCCATCCTGTCCTGCCCCCACATTTATTCTATTCTCTCCTTTGATCCTGTCCCTCCTCAAAGGTGTTTGCTTCTGACTTCCCCTTCCCTCAGTCTGCTCTCCTTTCTATCACTCCCCTTATCCCCTTCCTTCCGAATCTCCTGTAAGATAGATTCTCATACCCAATTGAGTGTGTATGTTATTCCCTCCTTAAGCCAAAACCAATGGAGAGTAAAGTTCATTCATTCCCTTTCACCGCCCCCCTCCTCCCTCCACTGTAAAAGTTCTTTCTTGCCTCTTTTATGTGAGATAATTTACACCATTCTACCTCTCCCTTTTTCCTTCTACCAGTAAATTCCTCTCTAGCACCCCTTATTTTATTTCCAGATATCATCCCTTCATATACAACTCACTATATATATACATACATACATACATATATGTATGTATACATAAGTATACACACACATATATACATATATATGCACATACACATATATGTGTATATATGTGTATAAATACATATATGTATGTGTGTATATAGAGAGAGATATAGATAGATATGTAGATAGATATATAGATATTCCCTCTAACTACCTTGAAACTGAGAAAGGTCTCATGAGTTACAAATATTATCTTTCCACATAAGAATGTAAACAGTTCAACTTTAATGTTTCTCTTGAGTCTTGTGTTTGCAAGTCACATTTTTTATTACGGTTTGGTCTTTTCATCAAGAATACTTGAAATTCTTCTATTTCATTGAATGTCTATTTTTTTCCTAAAAGATTATACTCAATTTTGCTGGGTAGGCAATTCTTAGTTTAAATCCTAGCTCTTTTGACCTCTGGAATATCATATTCCAAGCCCCTCAATCCCTTAATATAGAAGCTGCTGGTTCTTCTGTTGTGTGGATTGTGTTTCCACAATACTGAAATTATTTCTTTCTAACTGCTTGCAGGGTTTTCTCCTTGATCTGGAAACACTGGAAACTGGCTACAATATTCCTAGGACTTTATCTTTTGGAATCTCTTTCAGTTAGTGATCTGTGGATTTTTTCAATATCTATTTTCTCCTCTGCTTCTAGAATATTAGGACAGTTTTCCTTGATAATTTCTTGAAAGATGATGTCTAGGCTCTTTTTTTATTATGGCTTTCAGGTAATCCAATAATTTTAAATATATCTCTCCTGGATCTATTTTCCAGGTCAGTGGTTTTTCCAATGAGATATTTTACATTGTTTTCTATTTTTTCATTCTTTTCCTTTTTTATTCTTTCTTGATTTCTTATAAAGTTATTAGCTTCCATTTGCTCCATTCCAATTTTTAAGGAATAACTTTCTTCAGTGAGCTTTTGGGCCTCCTTTTCCATTTGGCCTATTCTGCTTTTTAAGGCATTCTCCTCCTAATTGTCTTTTTAGACCTCTTTTGACATTTGGGTTAGTCTATTTTTAGAGGTGTTATTTTCTTCAGTATTTTTTTTTATCTCCAAAGCTGTTGACTCATTTTTCATGATTTTCATAATTTTCTTTCACTCTCATTTCTCTTCCCAATTTTTCCTCTACTTCTCTTACTTGATTTTCAAGCTCCTTTTTGAGTTCTTCCATGGTCTGTGACCAATTTGTATTTTTCTTGGAGGCTTTGAATGTAGGCAATTTGACTTTGTTATCTTCTTCTGATTGTATGTTTTGGTCTTCTTTTCACCAAAGTAAGATTCTATAGGCCAAGTTATTTTTACTGTGTTTGCTCATTTTCCCAATTACTTGACTTTTTAATTCTTTCTTAAGATTAGACACTGCTTGCAGTGCAGAGAATATACTGTCCCAAGCTGCAGTTGTTTTATGCAGTTATTACCAGAAATACTTCTTGGGGCCTGTAAATTTCCAGTTCTTTCAAGGTGGTATGATCAAAAGAGAGGTGTATGCTTCTTTCCTGGCCTGTGTTCTGGTCTGTGAGTAAGCACAAGCACTCTTCTGTGCCTTGGAACTGTGATAAGGATGCCCGCTCCACTGCCTCCATAAGCTCCAGACTAGCACTCCTCCTTGCCCCAGGAACACAACCCAGGACTGTGATCCAGATCCAAGCATGGCAAAGCAAGAGAATCTTGCCTCATCACAAGCTAAGAGATCTCTGCAATCCCCCTCAGATGAGCAACTTAATCCCCACACCATGTGTGGGCCAAGAAATCTGGGAGTAGTCGATGCTGCAGCCGCTGCCTCCACCACTTCTGAGTTGGTGCTGGATCATGCTCCTCTCTCACTCAGATCTCAACATACCTTTCCTAGTGACTTTCTAAGTTCTTTTTGATGTTTATGGGTTGAGAAGTCTGGAAATCACCACAGCTGCCAGTGATTCAGTCCCCTGATACCTGCTCCAGGTTTGCTGAGGTGGCCATCTATGCTGACAGAGCTAGCGCTGGTCTATGCTCCTCTCCCAGCCCAGTGCAACAGACCATTCCCATTGATCTTGTGGTTTTCTTGGACTCAAAATCTGTTTCACTCTGTCATTTTGTGGGTTCTGCTGCTCTAGAATTTGTGCAGAGTAATTTTTTACAGGTATTTGGAAGGGTTTGGGGGAGAGGTCAAATGTCGCTGCATTTACTCTGTCATCTTGCTTCTGCCTCACTATCATATGTATACACACACACACACACACATACACATACATATATGTATACACATATATACATGTGTACGTGTGCGTATGTATGTATGTATGTGTGTATACGTATATGTATGTGTGTGTGTGTGTGTATGTGTATATATATATTTTCAGTTTTCAACATTCACTTCCAGAAGATTTTGAATTACAAATTTTCTCCCCGTCTCTCCCCAACCCCCACCCCAGGACAGCATGCACCTGACTACCCCTCCCCCCAATATGCCCTCCTTTCTGTCACCCCCCCTTCTCCCATCCTCTCCCCTCTATTTGCTGTAGGGCAAGATAGATTTCTACACCCCATTGCCAGTAAAACTTAATTCCCAGTTGCATGCAAAAACAATTTTTTAACATTCATTTTTTCAAGAGCTTTGAGTTCCACATTCTCTCCCTTCCTCCCTCCCCACCCACCCTCATTGAGAAAGCAAGCAATTTGATACAAGTCAAACATGTGTAGCCATGCAAAACACTTCCATAACAGTCACGTGGCAAAAGACTAACCATATTTCTCACTATCCTGTCCTTCCCTCCATTTATTCCGTTCTTTCCCTTGATCTATCCCCCACAAAAGTGTTTGCTTCTGATTACTCCTTCCACCAATCTGCTATCCCTTCTATTATCCCCTCCTCTCTTATCACCTTCCCCCATGCTTTCCTACACGGTAAGTTAGATTTCCATACCCAATTGAGTGTGTGTTATTCCCTCCTTAAGCCAAATTCAATAAGACTAAGGCTCACATATTCTCTCTAACCTCCCACCTCTTCTCCTCCATTTTAAATGCCCTTTCTTACCCCTTTTACGTGAAATGATTTACAACAATCTACCTCTCCCTTTCTCTTTCTCCTGGTACATTCCTCTCAACAGTTAATTTTATTTTTTAGGTATTATCCCTTTATATTCAGCTCACCATGTGCCCTCTGCCTGCCTCTGTCTCTCTGTCTCTGTCTCTGTCTCTCTCTGTCTGTCTCTCTCTCTCTCTCTCCATATATATATATATATATATATATATATGTATATATGTATATATATATATATATATAATGTATACACACATATACATATATACACATGCATACACACATATACATACACACAATTACATATACACATATCCATCCATACATGTGTGTATGTGTATGTGTGTATATATACCTATACATACATACATGTATATGTACATATATGTATTCTCTCTAACTACTCTAATACTGAGAAAGGACTCGAGTTATAAATATCATCTTTCCATGTAGGAATTAAACAAAACAGAATTTTAATAAGTCCCTTATGGCTTCTCTTTCCTGTTTAACTTTTCATGCTTCTCTTGATTCTTGTATTTGAAAGTCATATTTTCTATTCAGCTCTGGTCTTTTCAACAAAAATGCTTGGAAATCTTCTATTTAATTGAAATTCCATTTTTACCCCGAAGTATTATACTCAGTTTTTCTGAGTAGGTGATTCTTGGTTTTAATTCTAGACGCTTTGACCTCTGGAATATCATATTCCAAGCTCTCTGATGCCTTAGTGTAGAAGTTGCTAGATCTTCTGTTATCCTGATTGTGTTTCCACAGTACTTGAATTGTTCTTTTTCTGGTTGCTTGTAATATTTTCTCATTGACCTGGGAACTCTGGAATTTGGCTACAATATTCCTAGGAGTTTTCCTTTTGCTGTCTCTTTCAGGAGGTGATCACTGGATTCATTCCATTTCTATTTTATCCTCTGACTTCAGAATCTCAGGGCACTTTTCCTTGGGAATTTCTTAAAAGATGATGTCTGGGCTCTTTTTTTTGATCATGGTTTTCAGGTAGACCAAAAATTTTTAAATTATCTCTCCTGGACTTATTTTCTAGATCAGTTGTTTTTCCAGTGAGATATTTCACATTGTCTTCCATTTTTTCATTCTTTTCATTTTGTTTTACAATTTCTTGATTTCTCATAAAGTCATTAGCTTCCATTTGCTCCATTCTAATTTTTAAGGAATTATTTTCTTCAGTAGTTCTTGGACCTTCTTTTCCATTTGGCCACCTCTGCTTTTTAAGGCATTCTTCTTCTCATTGGCTCTTTGGACCTCTTTTGACATTTGGATTAGTCTATTTTTAAAAGTGTTATTTTCTTCAGTATTTATTTGAATCTCCTTTAGGAAGTTGTTGACTTGTTTTTCACAATATTCTTGTGACACATTCATTTCTCTTAATTTTTCCTTTGCTTCTCTTGTTTCATTTTCAAAATCCTTTTTGACCTCTTCCATGGCTTGAGATCATTTCATATTTTTCTTGGAGGCTTTGGAAGCAGGAGCCTTGACTTTGCTGTCTTCCTCTGGTTGTCTGCTTTGATCTTCCTTGCCACCAAGGACATAAGAAAATACTTTTTCACCAAGAAAGTAACTTTCTATAGTCTTATTTTTCACCTGTTTCCTCATTTTCCCAGACAATTATTTGACTTTTAAGATCTTTGTTAAATGGAGCATGTGCTGCCCCCAGTTTCAGGGGTTTTGGGCAGCTGTTTTCAGAGATATCTCTAGGAAACTGTCAACTCTCAGTTCTTCCAAAGTGGTATGATCAAAAGAGAGGTGTTTACTTCTCTCCTGGCCTGCCCTCTGGTCTGTGAGCAACCACAAGTACTCTTTTCTGCCCTGGAACTGTGAGGAGGGTTACCTCCGCAAGCAACCATCAACTCCACCATGTCAGCACTCCTCCTCACCCAAAATCCACCACCCAAACTGCAACCCAGATTAGCCTCTTGTCTCCGCCAACTGTCTGTAGGCAGAAAGCTCCAGAAGCAGCAGCTGCTATGGCTGTGGCTGCCATCACCCTGGGGCTGAGGCTGGGTCTGTGGCCTGATTGCTGTCCTCTCTCACTCAGGTGAGAGAGCTTTTCTATTGACCTTTGAAGCTGTCTTTCATGTTTGGATTGAGAAGTCTGGAAATGGCTGTAGCTGCCAGTTATTCAGTGCCCTGAGGCCTGCTCCAGTCTTGTCTGTGCTAGTGTAACCCACACTGGGCTGCTCTCTGCTCTGAGGCTGGTGCAATAGACCCTTCCTGTTGGTCTTCCAGATTGTCTTGGGATGGAAATCTGTTTCCTTCTGTCATGTTGTGGCTTCTGCTGCTCTAGAATTTGTTTAGAGTCATAGAGTCACTTTTTACTGTTATTTTGAGGGATTTTGGGGGACAGCTCAAGCAGGTCCCTGCTTCTAGTCCACCATCTTTATAGTGTTGATAGACAGATAGATAGATAAGTAGGTAAGAAGTTTTTAGTTATTAATAATATGCAATGGAGGGGGGTTGTACATAATCACACCTCATATAGTTTTTGGGCTATTAGTTTACAGCGTACATTAACGTATCTATATCCATATCTATTATATATCTTTATTGTCTACCTACATGTGTGTAAGTATGTATAAAAATGTATTATATGTTTGTATATATGTATCATCTATAAATCTAACAATGTATATGTCCTTCCATAAGAAATTAACACAAATACAAAATAAGAACCATTACTTCATAGACAAGTAGTCAAATGATATGAGCTAGCAGCCATCTAAGAAGAATTGCAAGTAATTAACAACCATAAGAAAGACTGCTCTAAATCATTAGTAAGAAGCAAATTAAACAACTCAGAAATTTTGACACAATACCAGAAAATTTCCAGTGAGCAAGAAGTGGAAATACTCAAAGGCAGAGGGGATATGTGATATTAAAAAAATTAGCATAAAAAATTATTTTCTTTTTAAAATAATCACATTATGATATAACTTATGTAACTACTGTGTTTTGAAAATATCTAGAACTCATAGTCTGCTTTACTTATTTTTTTATGTAGGAAATAGATGCTTTTCTAAACATGTGAGTTCATATATACCTATGTATGATCAAAAACATATTAATCCATAATGTAGTGATGCCAACATTTTCAATATATCAAGCTGGTCTCTTAACTTCATTGTATTTTTACACTGTAGATTAATTTGGAGATAGATACTCATTTTGTGTTACAAAATTATAACTTATAATAAAGTATCAATTCAATTCAACTCCACTCAACAAATATTTAGAATTTAGCTGCTATATGTAAACCATTGCACTAGATTCTATGTATATAAGGGGAAAAGCATTATTGTAAGCTTATATTCTACTAGAACCTTACATTCTAGTAAGGGGAGGGAGTTTCTAATATGTTTACAAGTAAATAAATAGAAATCATTTAAGAGTGAGAGAAGTCTAACTCTTGGATATGAGAGATTGTGAAAGACTTCTTATAGGATGTGTTCTACACTTTGAAGTAAGTTTGAGAAGGAGGTGGGAAGAATCTAAATTCCAGAATTTGGGGAATTTGCAGAATTTTGGGAAAGACTTTGCAAAATCTCCTTAAATCTTTCAGCTGTTAATGATATGTAAATTGGGTTGCACTAGATCACACCTCTTGTGTGTGTGTGTGTGTGTGTGTGTGTGTGTGTGTGTCAAACCTCATGTACACAGGGTTTAGATTATAAGATCCATGCCACAGCTGAGCTCCCCTGACCAGTTCTGATGACATGTATGTTCTGGATGGTAAAGTAACCACCTGATTGATGCCTTGTTCTCCCTGATGGCATCATTGAATGTGTGTTTGTGTGTGTGTGTGAGAGAGAGAGAGAGAGACAGACAGAAAGAGAGAGAGACAGAGAGATAGAGAGATGGAGACACAGAGAGAGAGACACACAGAGAGAGAGAAAGAAAGAGAGAGAGAGGGAATCTGTATGTTTTGTAGTACGTCAAAAAGGATTGAACACTGATCAAGAAAAGATATCTACCCAGAAGATATTAGCAGGAGAAAAAAAAAAAGCTCCTGGGATGGATCTCTCTTTCTTTCTCTTTCTCTTTTTCTTTCTCTCACTTTCACTGTCTCTGTCTCTCTGTCTCTCTGTCTTTCTGTCTGTCTCTCTGTGTCTGTCTCTGTCTGTCTCTGCCTCTGTCTCTCTCTCTCTCACTCACACACACATACACACACACACACACACACACACACACACACACACACACACATCAGTATGCTTTGAGCTCCAGTTATCCTTTTTCCTCCCCCAGCAGCTGCAGTAGCTGATTGGACATGGCAGTAGAAATATGTGCTATTGAGGTAAGTCTGAAACTTTAACTCAGCTATTTGGCTGCCTCTTCCTGCTTAGTGTTTCTTTTCTTGAACACAGGTGACCGAACAGTAGTAGCAGTTCTGAGATGGATTTTCCTATCCTTCATAGCAAGCTTGTGAGTTTGAGAGGTCATGAGCTCCTAGGTCTGGTTGCTAGTTGCTCAACTGGAGGTCACCTCTTAAACAATTTATTAGAGGAGAATATGACCACTGCCAGGAGGAAGAGCCCAAGCCATGCCCTGGCTTACTAGGATACAGGGACTTTGAGTTAATTGTTTGGTCATTGAGAAACCAAAGTAAAGCTGAAATGCCAGTTCAGCAACCCTACAATACGTTTTTATATTTTCATGCTTTAAGCATCAACCTCCCTGGTAGAATATAATAGGACTAATGCATTATTCACATTTATTAGTGAGGTTTTATATATTTTTCAATGCATGTTTATGAAGTTTTTTCTGTTTTAATTTGTCTTCTCTTTTTCTTTCTTTTTTTTGGTAATTGCAAATACACATTCCATAACTGATCTACTTCATATACTGTCTTCTAGAAGGCATCCAGACAATGCCTTAGGGGAGACCCTAGATATGAGCCAATCCTTATATTTCTGAGTTTTTCCCTGGGGCTCAGTGGTATGTATGCAAGAAGCCAGAAAATTTAAGAAGATCCTGCTTGTTCTCTTTGGGGTCAGGTTTCCCCAAGACTGAACACAGTACTCATGATACCAAAGCAAGGTCCCACTGACGAGAGAGGACACCCCTATCTCCTTGCTGGTCTTATGGAGGGAAATGACATTTATTGAATTATTGTCAGTATGAAGAGATCATCTCTTCCCTCACCAGGGCATAGGCATAACATTTTTGGACTCCCCAGATATTTGTCTCAAAAACATGTTCGCTTGGTGGGTAAAGGAAGGAGTGAGAAGAATCAAAATAAAACATGAGATGCAAACAATTAACAGATCCAAGAAACAAATCAAAGATCCTGGGATCTTGGAAGGAAACTACTTCCTGAAGTGGCATTGCTTTCTTTCTTCATACTGAATCAAAATTGATAGTAGTTAAGAATTACTCAAGCAGTGACCCTGTCTATTAAAAGAAAAAAACAGCATTGCTTGCCACTGGAAATATATGGGCAGAAAGACTTTCTGGCATGCCGGATCAGTAGTTCTCATGAAGGATTTGCAAGAAAGACACTATTCCATTATTCAGGTAGTGATCTCAGGGATTTAGTTTCAAGGTTTCAGTCATCAACAAGGAAGGCATTTAGGCACAAAGCAAATGTAGCTTATAGATCTAATGCTGGACAGGGGAACTCAGAAAGTCATCAGAATATCTGAGAAGAGCTGTCAAAAGAGGTGATTTAAATCATACAACTTGTGTATTGAGAGAAATGGACAGAGGATGCACCAGGGAAGTTTTGATGGATTTTCAGTTGCTGATTCAATTTGTTGGCATAATGCCCTGTTTTTAAGAAGTGCCAGTCGGCTCCACGGGGCTACCAACACTCCTTCCTCTCATCCCTGGCATTGTGTGTGTGGTGGGGGGGAGGGGGTGTGATAGACACAGTATGTCAACAGCAATATGATGTTCTCAGCCTGTACTGCAGGATTTTCAGGTTTTCAAGGAGGTGGCTTGCAGCATCGGGGCAAATGGAGGATACCATCAGACAAAAGCAGTATATTATAAATGAAGCCAGAGTGTTGCTCCAGAAAGAAAATCTTATGGATTCAGAACTAATTAAACAGTGCATAGATGAATACACAGCAAGAATTAAAATAGGATTGCATTATCAGATCCCATATCCAAGGCCAATTCACCTGCCTCCAACGGCTCTTCATTCCCCTACAAAGTCTTGGACTTCAAATCCAGGAAGAACTAAGGAAACTTTCCAAACCATTATATCTCAAGTCTCACAATGAAATTTCATAATCTAAGAAATAGTTCCTCTGTATTATCTGTAAGCCAGGCAGGGCCTGAGCACAAGCCAGATGATGAATCTCTTCTTATTTACTTAAGTTCAGTCAGAGAAAGGAAGGAAAAAGAATATAGTCGTTGTTATCATTTCTCTTAAACACTCCAAGATTTGGGTCCTTAATCTCATAACACTAATTTATATGTTCTTGAATGTATCAGTATCAGTATGTTGCTACTAGATAGGAATATACTAACTCCCAAAGATGATTCCTAATCACTATCTTAGCAACTTCTTAGATCAGGCCTGCACAACTTGAGGCCTGCCAAAAGATTTCAGACAGCCTGTGAAAAACAGAGGAAAACATCCTTTGTATGTAAAGGAAATCTTGTGGAGTGCCACTGGCCTTAAGTAAGTAGCCTGCGGGCAACATATTGTGCAGGCCTGTCTTAGATGAAAATCTGAACATAGCAAGAACTGGTTTTAAATTTAAATTTTAAAGATTATGTGTGTGTGTATGTGTGTGTGTGTGTGTGTGTGTAAATAATGTTCCTGTATACACAGAAGAAGCTGCAGAGGAGAGATATGGCAGTACCTGTTAGCCGCTTCTCTTACAAGCTCTTAAAATTACTATGACAATCAGTTACTAGCCTCAGACTTGTAAATCTCTTGTCAGCTTGATTTTACTTTGTGTTTCAGTTATGGATATATTTAAAATAAGACCTTTTGTATTTTAGTTGTTCTACTGATATCCTTTTTTGGCCCTCTTGACTCAAAGATAGACTTAAGTAATAAATTTATTTTTTTTTTATTTTCAGTTTCTAATACTCAGTTCCACAAGTTTTTGGGTTCCACAAAGATATACTTTTCATCAATATTCAAGTAGGCTAACCCAAAGACTCCAGCTTCTGGGACAAGAACTCACTATTTGACTTAAACTGCTGGGAAAACTGGAAAATATCATGCAGAAACCAAGCATAGACCAACATCTTAAGCCCTATACCAAGATAAGATCAAAATGGGTACATGCTTAAGAAATGAAAGGTGATACCATAAGCAAATTAGGAGAGCAAGGAATAGTTTACCTGTCAGATTTATGGAGAATGGAGAATTTGTGACAAAATCAGAGGTAGAGAACACTATGAAATGCAAATTGGATAATTTTGCTTAAATGAAAAAATTTTGCACAAATACAGCTAATGTAACCAAGATTAGAAGGGAAGCAGAAAGCTGGGAAACAATTTTTACAGCTAGTGTCTCTGATACAAAGAGCTCATTTCTAAAATACATAGAGAACTGAGTCAAATTTATAAGAATACAAGTCATTCCCCAATTGATAAACGGTCAAGGGATATGAACAGGTGATTTTCAGATGAAGAATTAAAGCTATGAAAAAAATGCTCTAAATCACTGTTTATTAGTGAAATGCAAATTCAAACAACTCTAAGGTAAGATATGACACCTATCAGATTGGTTAATATGACAGAAAAAGGAAAATGATAAATGTTGGGAAAGATGTGGGGAAATTGGGGGCATTAATGTACTCTTGGTAGAGTTGTAAACTATCCAACCATTCTGGAGAGGAATTTGGAACTATACTCAAAAGGCTATAAAACTATTCATACCTTTGATCCAGCAATACCACTTCTAGGTCTATATCCTAAAGAGATTGTAAAAATGGGAAAAGGACCTGCATGTAAAAAATATTTATAGCAGTTCTTTGTGTGGTGATCAAGAATTGGAAATTGAAGGAATGTCCATCAATTGGGGAATGGCTGAACAAGTTGTGGTATATGAATGTAATGGAATGCTACTGTGCTATAAGAAATGATGAACAGGTGGATTTACAAAAAAAAACTGGTAAAACTTACATGAACTGATGCTGAGTGAAGTGAGCAGAACCAGAAGACTATTGTATTCAGTAAAAGCCACATTGTACAATGATCAACTGTGATGACCTAGCAATACAATGATCCAAGACAATTCCAAAAGAAGCATTATGGAAAATGCCATCCACATCCAGAGAAAGAATTATGGAGTCTGAATGCAGATCAAAGCATATTGTTTTCTTTTTTGTCGTTTTTTACTTTCTCATGTTTTTTCTTCTTTCACAACATGACTACTGTAGAAATATGCTTTATGTGACTGTACATGTATAGCCTATATCAGATTACATGTTATCTTGGGGAGTAGTGAAGGGATAGAGGGAGAAAAATTTGGAACTCAAAATCTTAAAAAGTGAACATTGAAAACTAAAAATAAATAAATGATTTTTAAAATAAAAATAATACATACTCCTTCAAAAAATATTCAGAAAGGCTAGTTTCTCCTTTAAGAGACTAGTAAGCTTCATCATGTATACTCTAGTCCCACCATCACCTTAACTGCTAATGGAAGATGTAATAACATCTCAGAAATTTTGGGGAGGAGGGACATATCTCAGACTTTCAGGAACTCCTGTAGTGTATTTAATTCTGTGCATTAAATGCATAAAATGTGCAAACAAATTCTAAAGCATTTGACTTATAATTCTAGCCTCAAAGGCTCACTGTATAATCATACTACAATAGATAAAAGTAATCACTATTTCTAATTGACAACAAAATTGGACTCTAACAAGCAGAAGGATATGCTTTATAAATCACAAGGCTAGGCTGATTTTAAAATTATATACAAACAGGAAAAGGAAAATCTAGATCAAAAGGAGAAAGGACTGTGCCTTTGTGATAAGCCAAGGGAAAACCTCACCGAGAGTCACTGTACATCAGTGTTTTCTTTTGTGTTCAAAGATGATTAAAATCTTCAATCGAAATTTTTGATAAAAAAAGAAGTACCAGTCCAGAAAATCAGATCACTGATAAAATAATCATATACCTTTGTATTTCTGTTGCTCACTTCTATATTTCTCTGGAAACATATGAACAAAAAGTAGAGAGACAGAGGGTGAGGGGAGGAAAGGAGGAGGGGAGAAGGAAAGAAGGAAGGAAGGAAGGGAGGAAGGAAGGAAGGAAGGAAGGAAGGAAGGAAGGAAGGAAGGAAGGAAGGAAGGAAGGAAGGAAGAAAAAATGAAATAAAAATCTATAAAGCTATTACAATGAGCCAAGCAATGAACTAAACCCTTGGGAAACAAACAAACCAACAAAGCAAGATAGTCCCTACTCTCAAGAAATGCACATTTAAACAATGAGAAGCAACACACTGAAGAAGTACCCAGTTTGCAAAATTATTTGTAATTTCTCATTTGTATTTTTACATTCCGTATCCAATTGCTTGCCAGTTTTTATTATTTTTTTACTTCCACAAACCCTCTCATATCTGTATCTGTTCTTCTAATCACATTTAGGCAAACCTAATACAGATCATCATTCTCTTTTATCTGACATATTGCAATACCCACCTGATTTTTCTTCCTAACTTAAATCTTCCCCTTTTCCAATCCCTCCTTTATGGATCTGCTAAAATGATAACCCCTAAGCAAATGTTGAAAGACTGTATTCAAGAAACTGAAGAAAAGCCAGTGGCTCCTTCTTAATGCTAGGATAAAATACAAAATTCTCTGTCTGGCATTTAAAGTCCTTTACTCTCGGGCTCCAACGTACTTTATCTAGATTATTGCATATTACTCTTCCTTTTCACTCTATGCTCCAGCCAAGCTATCTCACTGTTCCTCAACCATGACTGTTTAACTCTTTACTCCATGTCTTTGTAATGTTTCCATGCTCCCAGCACATCTTAGAATCTCTTCCTTCCTTCAAGTCTCAGTTCAAGGGACACTAGAAATCAATCAAATTTATTAAACCCTTCAAATATGCCAAGCACTGTGCTAAGTGCTGGAAATGCAAATGCAAAAGGGAAAAAAAAAGAAAGAAAGTCTCTGCCCCCAAAGAGTTTGTTGATGGTGGTGGTTGCCACCTTGTTGTTGCCCTTGTTGTTGTTATTCAACCTTTGTTCTAAAAGGAAAAATGACATCACAAGGGTGCTTTCTTGATTTAGCTTAAACTGAATTTGAGTGAGGGAGAACTGAGCAAAGTCATCAGCCTCACTCTGTCCTCCAGAGTTATCAAAGTCCAGCGGAAAGACAATAGTCAAGACTAGTGATAATGGCCCAGGATGCAGCAGGTAACCTTGGCATTTCTAAGTTAAGGTCTTTCCCAGGTATCAGTTTGCCTTTTCTGAGGGGAGGAAGTCAATACGGAAAAGGAAATGAAAAGTATGATGGGGAAAGAGAAGTTACCCTCTCTAGGGAAAATGATGGAAAAGGCTAGATTATATCTTGGAGAGAACAATGAAGGAATGACTGGTCTTGATGTCTTGCTTAGAGGTTCTTAAAGGAATCATCTGATCAAAGGAAGGGGACACATTGGTAGAGGATTCCTAAGCGATGTGAATTAATTCCAGAGCTGAAATGATCTTCCAGGATAAAAAGGTTACTGGGACATTGTGAAGAAGTCCAGAGGTTCAGTCTGGTAAAAAATGAGTTCCTTATTCCTCTCATGCTGCGGGTAGCCTCATCTTCCCAGTATTACTTCATACACACATACATGCAATACATACATACACATACACCCATATATACATACATATATGTGTGTGTGTATATGTGTATGTGTGTGTATGCATACACACACACACACATATATATATGCACATGCACACATCATATTTATATGACAAGTTGTTTTTCCCAATAAAATGTAAGACCTTTGAGGGCAGGTACATTTTTTGTTATTATTCCTAGGGCCTAGCACAGCACATAAGCGCTTAATAAAAGCATTGAAGATTGTATCAGAGCCCCAGATAAAGCTATGTTTGTCTAAGTATCTGTGATGAGAGGCAAGGAAGGGGAAGAGGAGGGGAGGGGAGGGGAGAGGAGGGAGTAGTATTTGCTGTAAAAAAAGGAAAGAAAACCAGTCTTATAGAATAGAGTGTATGATGATTACTTACCACTTAAGCTACTACACTCATAATCCATTTGAGCACTTATTGATATCATTATGGTGATTGGGTAGTGGCAGGGTACTTCTCTAATCTTCAAAGGCCATATTTAGACATGACCAAGCCCTTTCAACAAATGTCTTTTGGCACCACTATCATGGATGTAATTATCTTTGCCTGGTTGATTATTCTAATAGAGTAAGACATTTATAAAATTAACTCTAAAAATCCTTTTTCAACAACCTGTTAGATAAGAAACACCAGGCAAGAGACATGCATGCTTGCCAAAGGAGTTTGACATTGTGGTGAAAAAAATGTGGAATAGGGTCCAAGATGAAAATGGATTCTCTATCTTATCTCCAGGTACTCTGGTTTGAAGATGTTATTATGGTAATTTCATCAAGCCCTAGCCTCTTGAAACTGACTTGAAAGTACTCAAAGGAGTTTTGCTTTGCTATCCACACAGGAAAGGTCAAATGGATGAAGAAAGTCTATTACTCCAATTACAACAAGAATTTAAATGGACAACCTAAGAAGCTTATTTATACGTTTGTTCATGTGGAGCAAAGATAACAAGTTGGACCCACAGTTGTGCAAAAGGAGTATGGGCTGGATGACTTTTGGGGAATTTCAAAGAACCCAGACTTTCCATGAAGACACAGAGTGATCTTTTTATATCAATAGTCTACTATTATTGGTCTATGGCCAGGAATCATGAAACACAGTATTCTCCAAATAATTAAAAAGAAATATTACAAAGAAGTCAATGGAAAGGTATGTGGTTAGAAGGTAACTAGTACTAGGCCTGGAGTGAGGAAGGCCTGAGTTCAAAGCTGGCCTCCAGCACTTACTAACTGTTTAGTTATTTAAATTAAATTAGTTTAGTTTAGTTTAGTAATTTAACTGTTGTCTTGTTCCACTTCCTCACTTGTAAAGTGGGGAAAATAAGACTACTTACCTCCCAGGGTTGCTATGAGGATAACATGGGATAATTCTTATAAAGTGCTTAGCAAACAATAAAACACTAAAAAAATGCTAGGGATTATTAGATATCTACTATCTATGTCATCCTGAGCTAATCATTTAATCTTTCTCATCCTCTCTTGCCTTATCTATAAAATGGGGGAGAGGGTTTTATAATACCATCTAGGGAACAAAGTTGTTATGAAGATAAAATGAAATAACAGATACAAAGGTGCCTTACAAACCTTAAAGCTCTATAGAAATGTTAGCTGTTATTGCTGTTATTCAGGTTGTGACATAGCTTGTGAAGGACTTTGCAAAAGAATAGGAGTAAAAATCATAACCTAGGAATTGTACAGCAGAAGATATATAAGCACTGGTTACTCGGTAAAGGAAATGACTAACAGATGGACATTCAGAGTCAGAGCTTCACTGATATCCTTTTGGCATCAGAAGAAAGTGAAAAGGCCTCCAACACATAGGGTGGATACTCTATATGGAATGTACAGGAGGATATGAACAAGATTCGCACAGCATGGGGCTGTGACTTGCACCACTGGAGGGAAATGTTAAATCTGAGATCACAGATCCCAATAAGAGTCCTTGTCGATATTACTAAGGGAACTGAGCAGTCATCAGTGTACATCTCTAAACTTCGAAGACCTATGACCATGCATCTCCCTAAACATCCCTTGGTGCCAGTGTCAGTGATGGAATTCTGGTTTGTCTGAATGATTGTTCTAACCCAGTTCATTGTTGTTCACAGGTCAAACAACTTATATTATCCCCTCAAGAAACTAATTTCAAAATAAGGGCACTGGATTCAGGCCTTCCAGTACTTCCCTGTCACAATGAAGGAAAAGGAGACAGTGTGCTTTCTGATTGCAGCTGCTTGGGATAAATGACATGAGCCAAAATGGGGAAAAATAAAACCATAAAATCCAATGGGCATCAATAAGTAAGAACAACATGGAAAACCATCATATTTGTAATTATCTCAAACAGATAAAGCTGCCCACTGTTATTCTTTGGCCTCATACGACCCATTTAGAGAAATTAAAAAAGGAAAAGGAAGAGGCAATACAGGAGAATTTATTACCTTACAGAACAATTTGTGGTTTGGAATCTACAGCCAATTCTGTTTTTATAAAGTATCTGACATAAATTGTCTCTTACACCATATTGGAGGGTGAAAGCACATGCTAATACCAATAAATTGGATTTGAATTTAGGAAATTTATGTGTGCATACTTAAAATAATTTGCATACATATCCAGATGGAGAAGTTAACAGAGCATGAACTTTAGTTAGGAGTATAACAATGTGTACATTATATCCAGAGATACAATTTATGCATAAAACAATTCAACTACCTATTATGAGAGTGACATGTTTTAGGATGATGTGCTTTTTAAATCAACAGTAAACAGGAATATGGGGTTTCTGCTGCTAAAACATTATCAACAAACCTAGTTTGTTCCCATTTATGTTTTTTTTCAGTAGCAATGATACATTTGCTTTTCTAATTGTTTACCTCTTTCAAAATAGCAATAGGCATTTAATAAGCACCTACTGTATATAAGTCATTGTTGTCAAGTCATTCGAAATGGATTAAAAAATTCACACCCTCAAGGGTATATAATCTGCTATGTAAACATTTGCAAGTTCTCATTTTAAGTACTGTAGGGAATATAATACTGCATTGGATATACCTGGAGAGGTTTACTGTCTAAGCCCTGTGGTCCTCCCAGATTATGCCCACTAAGGTGGAGATTCTCCAAGACTGTGTCCTGTGCCATCTTTACTTCTCCCTCTATTGTATCTCCCTTAATGATCTGATGAGGTGCCATGAATTCTTCTGACCTCTGGTCTTGCATCTTCAACTTCTTATATATCTCAAAACGGATGTCCTGTAAGCATCCCAAATTTAACATGTTCAAAACACAATTTGTTATCTTTCCTTAAAAACCTCCCCATCTTCTGAATTTCTCTATCCCTCTCAAGGATACCTAGGCTCACAAACCTCTGTTTCATCTTCACCTCCTCACTTGAACTCACACCACATAGTCAATTAAATGTCAAATCTTGTCTTTTCTACCTTCACAATAGTTCACAACAGTCACTTACACCATTACCATCTGTGCTGGCCCTAATCACTTCATACCTGAGCTCTGGTATTTCATTTGTTCATTTCAGTTGTTCTTCCCACCTCAAATCTCTCCCTAATCTAATCTAGCCTCCTCTCAGCTGGTAAAGCAATCTCCCTAAGGCAGTCTGACCCTGTCACCCCAACCCTCCCAAATAAACTCCAGTGGCTCCCTATTACCTCCAGTGCAAAATAAGAAATATTCTGCTCGGTTTTTAAAGCTTTTCAAAACCTGGACCTTTCCTACCCATCTAGTTGTAAGGGCAAGCAAAGTGGGACTTTTTGTTGTCTTTTGTTTTGGAGTGCTTCTCAGCAATCAAATGCCTTTGATTGACTCTTACATTTGTTTGTAGAAAGGCCCACACCTTTCTGCTAGTTAGGTCACATGAGGTATGAATCCCTCAAGAGGTATGAAACCCTTGAGAGGTGTGAAGCACTCTGACCTTGAAGAAGTGTATATTTACTCTGATGTTAGCATTTTGTTTGAGGCACACTCACTGGAAGAGTGTTGGTGATTTGGCCAGACAAGACTCTGGGTAGCTGTTGGAGTGCCACCCCCCACTTTGAAAACCCAGATGTTGGTGCTTTTCTCTCTAGTAACTATGTAATTTCCTGGTCACACACATAGAGGCCTGTCTGTTGATTTCTATGTGTGTTTGCTCTGTTTATATAATGTATGCTTGTAATTTCTTTTTGTATTTGCTCTGAAGTTCAGGGTATTGACTTTTTTTCTGAACTAAGTGAATGATATATGGATGTATAATTAAACTGAGATTGTTAACCCCTTAAAGTTGCTTTCCTTAGAAAAGCAGATCAAAGAACCTGTGCAAGCAGCCCTCCTGTGTGCTGGTGTTATCAGCCCTGCACAGTCACAGTATTAGCAAGCAGCATTATTGTTACACTACTCTCTTTACATTTATTTACTTTACACTTTCACTTATAATTCTTATACTTTACTTTCTAATTTGTCCTCTAAGATCTTAGGACCCTGGCCTTCTTGCTTCTCTTCCCACATGATACTTCATCTTCCAAGTTTGCTTTTTTAGTGGCTGTCCCTTATGCCTAGAAGACTTTCCCTCGTCACTTTCATTTGCTGTGTTCCTCTATGACACAAATCTAACCTTCTGCAAGAGATGCTTCCTATTACGTTCCTCTGCTAGTGTTTTCCCTTTGTGACTATCTACCATTTATACTGTATATATCTTGTCTATACATAGCTGTTTGCTTATTGTCACCCCACCCACATAAAAATGTTAGCACCTTGAGAGCAAAAATAATATTATTGCCTTTCTTTGTGTTCTTGGTGCTTATCACAATGCCTGGCACATGGTAAGGGTTTAATACAGACTCATTGACTAACTTGGGCAACTGTTGAGCTTTTATTTTTCTCCATAATTAGTAGGGAAATTCTAGGCTATAGGCAAGAAAGGCCTGGGATTAAAACTGATTTCTGATGCTTAATAGCTGTGTGATCATGGAAAAGCTACTCAACCTCTCTAGGATTGAATTAGATTCCTAATCTGCAAAATAGATATCATAGTACCTGCTTCGCAGCATTTGTGAGGATCAAAATTGACAGTGTATGTATAGCATCCTTGCCCCAACCCTCCTTTTATGTAGCTAAAGGAGGAGGAGATGGTTGTAGGTAGGTACTGTTTGACTTCTAGAGGAGCAAAGGAGGAAGGATGGGTAGTGAAAGAAACGACATAAGGTAAAGCAGGAGCATGGGACTCTATTACATCTTACTCCCCTAATTTGGCTTAAGGGAAATAGAACTGATCTGGGAGAAGGGTGGAGTTTCCCTCAGCCAAGATTCTGATGAGATAAATTTACATTAACCATACAACTTCTTCCTATTAAGTAGCCACTGCCCCTAAAAGGATAAAATTGAGGAGAGAGGTTTCTTGTCTCTATGAATCACTGAGTAATTGGCATTTTTCCCAAGTGTTCAATTTTTCTGGAGTCCTATACAATTGTGAGCCCTCCTACCCAGCACCCCTTTAGTACTGAAAGGGTGACATAACTAACCTGAGTCAAATATATATTTTTTCCAAAATTTAAAACACTACATAAATAACCAAGTCTTCAGCTATAACTATACTGTCACCCCCAAAGTGTTCCCAACTGGTTCCTGGATAATGACAGGTAGTTTGAGGTTTAAAAAAAAGAAGACTGAAATTTTATTAACAATATAATGCATTTATACAATGCTCATGAGGCATCGTCTTAGTCAAACTGTCTTTCTTTGTACATACTTATGTTGAAGCACCAACTCCAAAAACTTTTGAGGGTCACCTGCTACCAAGAACTTTGCTTCTTGAAAGAACAAATATCCCATGTACTCCACTTAAAGTGTGATAACTAAGTATAGTGGAAAGTAATCCAGAAATGTTAACTGTCAAGAGGAAAAATGTTTTGATAAAACGTGTTGCAGAGGCAAGCTAGAATGAAAGACAGAGGCAGCAGCAGCAGCAGCAACAGTAGCAACAACACCAAATTGAAAACACTTAAAATCACTGCATAAAAAACAGATCAGTGATGTTCAGAAGCTGGTGATAAACATGTATGTAAATGACAAATGTCATGGTATTTTTTTTCCTGCTAAGAATTCCATTCCATCACAAAGATAAACAAGCAGTGGCTCTGGGGAGAAAGTAAGAATATTTATGTTGAAAATAAAGCTATAGGTTTAGCAACTGGGATAACCAATTCCTTTTACTAGTTTAAGCTGAGGTACCTTACATACAGAAATACACCTTTAAAGGGAAAAAAACAAATGTTGTAATCCCATATGCTTACAAAGCCACTGAACCAAGACTATCTATGAGAGATCTGGTTCGTATCTACAGAGATTTCTCAGAATGAATTAAATGTCCATCCATCTGCATAGCATAGTATGAACAAGTGGTATTTTCCTTAAGAAAAAAAAAATATTGATATCATTTTTGACCTCCCATTTCTCTTACATTGCCCACTGAGAGAGAGACAGAAATGGACAGACACACACACACACACACACACACACACACACACACACACGCTGATTTTGGAGAATATTAGCCTTGACTAATCCAGTGCCCCCCACCCTGGTCTCCACAATTTTCCTCCTTGCTTCAGGTATCCCGATTCCAATTCATCCTCTCCACAGCTGCCAAAGTTATTTTCCTTAAATGCAGATCTCACTATGTCAGTTCCTAATTCAGTAAATTCCGGGGGCTACCTATTTGCTCCAAGATAAAATAAAACTTATGTTTAGCTTTTAAAACTTCAGAACCTAGTCCTAGCCTATCTTTCCAGCCCCATGCACTACTCTTCTCGTACTCTAGGACACACTCTAACTGGCCTTCTCTTGTTCTTCTTCACGTATGGCACGACTGTTTTCTATCTCCATGTCTTAGCCACGTCCTATGCCTGGAATGAACTTACTCCTGACCTCCCCCTTAGAGTCCCTCTACTCCTTCAAAACACAGATCAAAAAACACCTTCTAATTTTAGTCTTTCCTGATTGTTAGCACTATCACTCCCAAAAGATCGTCTATTTATTTTGTACTTTTATTTTCATATATATATATATATATATATATACATATATATACATACATATACATATATATGTATATATATATATATATATAATCTCCTGCATGTATCTAAAGATATACATGCTGTATCCCCAACTAGAACTAGTTATATTTGTATATTTAGCACATTGCCTAACAGATAGTAGACTGAATAAATTCTTGCTCTTTTTTTTTTCCCTTTGATTCTATTGATTTTCCATTTTGGGGAAGACTATCATTTGTGATTTTTTCCCCCATTAATGTGGAATCTTTCCCCCACAGAAGTATCTTGATAGTTTACCTAAGTGCTTTTTGAATTACATTGTCTCCAGCACAGATTTCTTCTGTGATTACTTGGTCTCGTCCAGGTGCTCTTAACAACTTCATTTTCTTGAGTATAATTTCTCCTTCTTTAAAAGAGAAATATTCTCATTGGTGGAGTTGTGCAGTTCTTTCAGTTATTCTAAGATGCTCTGAGTCTCAAAACCCTATCATTTTTAATGTTAATATTCTGTTACTGTGTGATGGTGGACAATGGAACACCACCATATCTGAAGAATTAAAATCATGGGTAACCTAAAGGGCTTTGGAGAAATGCAGGATGGCCATAAATAGGCTGCAACATATCTCTAATAATAATTTCCATTCAAGAAGTGGCAAAAAGGGCCTTCATACATGAAATTAATGCTTAGAACAGAGGGGAGGTGGTTGTTGTTGTTCATCCTTCATTTTGGTCTTGACTTGTGTGTAAATGGGATTTTAGTGAGCAGACTTGTGCAAAGTCATCAGCCTCACTCTCCCGTTCCAAGTCATCAAAGTCCAGTGACAAGACAAAAGTCATGATGACTGGTGATGGCCCAGGATGCAGTGAATGACCATGGCATCCAGGCTAGTCACATAAAGGAAACGAGAAACAACAGATTGAAACCTGAGGTGGTGAAGTGGTACTGACAAAATATTAAAGGACATAGAAGAAGACCTTTGCCATAGATAGCTATTCTGTAGAGAGTAAACAGCGAGACCAACACAAGGTGAAAATGTGTGTAAAAATCACAATCTGTGACATTGGAGGGCATATCCATATCAATGAGGTTATAAATTCTTTGAGGTACAGAATCCACATCAATTCTAGGCTATTATACATTTCAAGTATAACTTTTCCATATACATATATGTATGTTTATGTGTTTCTTTATGTATGTGTGTATGTATGCATGTATGTGTATGTATGCATGTATGTGTATGTATGTATGTATGTATGTATGTATGTATGTAAATCTCTCATCCCTGCTTGGCCCTTCCTGCCTTGCCAGCTTTCTTGGATTCCTGACCCTTTGACTGCTCTGCTTTTAGTGATCAGTCTAACCTCATAAACTGTTCTGAATATATGGGCTTTTAGTCCTCGGCCAGCCTTATTTCTGTCACCATTGGGGTATAATAATTTTGCGTGTAGATATAGAGATATATAGATAGATTTACACATAGATATATGTGTGTATGTATTATATACACATGCAAATATGTTAATATACACATGCATATCATATAACACACATATATATTGAACATGCATATACATGTAAGTGTATTGCTAAAGATTAGATGATTTTTCATTTGATGAGTCCTACCTCATGAATCCCTTAGAATTTTGTGACAAAAGATATCAAACAAATGGACGTTTTGAGTTAAAAACATGCAGTGTGAGAACTTAAGTAAAAGAAGGACTTTCACTAAGACTCAAAAGCCCCCAAAATGTTTTCACTTAACCCTAGGACATGTATAATAATTTAGAGCAGGTGTCAATTTCTATTCTCCCAAATGGATAGTTGATTTACTATTGTACACAATGCAATGCATGTACATATACTCATATATACATATATACACACACAATATACATTAATATGTGTGTATATATATATATATACACAGATATTTGTATATATGCACACAGAGAAAGAGAGAGAAAGAATACTAGGTAGAGATTGCCTTTTGCCTATTTTTGTACCCCTAGTACTTACTACCAGGGCCTGGAACATAATAGACACTTAATAAATAAATGTCTATTGATTGATTGATTTAGTTTGATTGTTTGATTGACAGTTGAGTAGAGTGTAGGACATGAAGTTAGGAAGATTTGAGTTCAAATCCAGTCTCTGACACTTATTTGCTGTGGGATCCTGGGCAAGTTATTTAATTTTTGCCTCAGTTTCTTCATCTTTAAAGTAGGGAAATAATTTTAAAAACACTTTGCAAACCTTAAACATGAATTTGTATGTATATGAATATGTGTATGTACATGTATGTATAATTCTCATGTTATTGTTAGCAGCAGGGATTATTGGGCAGTCCCAGAAGTAGGAGCCCATATATTCAGAATGCTGTAAGAAATTGGGCTGGTACTTAAAAGCAAAGCAGTTCAAGGGTCAGGAGTACAGGAAATCTGGCAAAGCAGGAAGAGTCAAGCAGGCATAAGAGGTCTGAATAATCAATGGAGTGTCTCTAGGGAATCAGGCCATGAATGAATATTACAGAAACTGTTCAAAATATCCTTCAGAGATATCATAGCAGCAGCTGAAAAGAAACCTCTACATGAGCCTGTTCATAAAGAAAAGATTACTGTTCTCCTTTTTACTTTTTCCTAGTTGCAGGTAAGCCTGATTTCATAGATAGAGAAGCAAAGCTGAAAGTTAGAAACCTGCAGGTACATACTGATCTTGAATATGGGAGGTGCAGAGGTTCTTGGATGAGTGGAAAGTTCTTACAATCATGGAAAATAAAATCAGGCCGTCTCCTTTGTCCTTTGTTATCAGGATGTAGGGAGGAATCATGCCAGCAGTTCCTTCTAAGCAGGGTTTTTGAATTTGGAGTCACAGCATTTGAAGCAAATCCATTATTTATTATCTGAGTGACCTTGGAAAAAAGGCATTTAACCTTTCTGAGCCTTGGTTTTCTCATTTATAAACTTGAAGTGTTTGATGAGCTTCTGATGCCCCTGCCAGCTCTAAAGCTAGGATGCTACTAAAGGTTCTATGAATCCTAAGGATTTTTCTTAGAAAGATCAGCTAGAATTGAAAGATATTGGGATGGGGGATGAGGGAGGAGGGAGCCAAGATGGCAGAGTAAAGGCATGGACTCTCCTGAGTTCTTCTCCAAAACCCTCTAAATACCTTTAAAAAACTACTCTAAACAAATCCTAGAGCAGCAGAACCCATAAAAAGAGAGAGTGAAACAAATTTCAAGCCCAAAATAACTTACAATATCAGTAGGAAAGGTCTGTTGCACCAGGCTGACAGAGGAATGCAGTCTAGTACGAGCTACACCAGTGAGACTGGGTCCCAGCGAGCCCAGAGCAGGCCTTTGCAGTGACTGAATCAGCATTGGCAATGGCAGCAGCAGCAGTCCTAACTGCTTCCAGGGCTCCCAGCCCACAAACAGTACAGGGTCAAACAACTGGTCAGAAGGAGATTATAGAAGTCTCTTTGCTAGCACTGAGGCAGGACTCTGTTGTTTTGCCCATACTCAGTTTCAGGTCATAGTCCTAGGTGGCAGTCCAGGGCAAGGAGGAGCACTGGCATAGCAGGAGAGGGACCGTCCTCATAGTTCCAGGGCAGAAAAGAATGTTTATGTTTGCTCACAACCAGAACACAGATCAGGAGAGTAGAAAACACCTCTCCTTAGATTATACCACCTTGGAAGAACTGAAAACTTTCAGATCCCTAGAAGTGTCTCTGAAATAAGCTGCACAAAACCCTGAAGTTTGGAACAGTTGCCCCTCCACCCTGGAAGCAGAGTCATACTTTAACAAACAGAAGTCCAGTAATTGTCTGAGGAAATGGGCAAACAATGGGAAAAAAAAGAAAAAACAAACAAACAAAAGAAAGGAACCAAAAAAACCAAACTTCTGACTATAGAAAGATATTATGGTGACAAGGAAGATCAAAATACACACTCAGAAGAAGATAGAAAAGTCAAAGCTCCTACATTCAAAGCCTCCAAGAATAATATGAATCAGTCTCAAGCCATGGAAGACCTTAATAAGGATTTTGAAAATCAGGAGAGGTAGAGGAAATATTGGGAAGATAAGTCAGAGTGATGCAAAAAAATCGTGAGAAAAGAGTCAACAGCTTGCTAAAAAAGACCCCCAAAAATCCTGAAGAAAATAACACCTTAAAGAACGAACTAAGTGAAATGGCAAGAGAGGTCCAAAAAGGCAATGAGGACAAGACTGCCTTAAAAATCAGAATTGGTCACATAGAAAAAGAGGTCCAAATGCTCACTGAAGAAACTAATTCCTTAAAAATTAGAATCGAGCAAATGGAAGCTAATGACTCTATGAGAAATCAAGAAATTATAAAACAGAACCAAAAGAATGAAAAAAATAGAAGACAACATGAAATAGCTCACTTGAAAAACAACTGACCTGAAAAATAGATCCAGGAGAGATAATTTAAAAATTATTGGACTACTTGAAAGCCATGATCTAAAAAAAAGGCTACACATCATCTTTAAGAAATTATCAGAGAAAACTACTCTGATATTCTAAAACCAGAAGGTAAAATAGAAAGTGAAGGAATCTACCAATCACCTCCTTAAAGAGATCCTAAAAGGAAAATTCCCAGGAATATTGTAGCTAAATTCCAGAGTTGCCAGGTCAAGTAGAAAATGTGGCAAGCAGCCTGAAAGAAACAGTTCAAGTATTATGGAGTCACAGTCAATATAACAAAAGATTTAGCAGCTTTTACATTGAAGGGTTGGAAGCCTTGGAATATTATATTCCATAGGGCAAAGGAGCTAGGATTACAACCAAGAATCACCTACCCAGGAAAAATGAATATAATCCTTCAGGAGAAAAACTAGATATCCAAAGAGATAAAGGACTTTCAAGCATTCTTGATAAAAGACCAGTGCTGAACAGGAAATTTGACTTTCAAATACAAGACTCAAGAGAAGCTTGGAAAGGTAAACAGGAAAAGGAAATCACAAAGGACTTAATAAGGTTAAACTGTTTACATTCCTACAGGGGAAAATTATATTTGTAACTCATAAGACTTTTGTCTTCATTAGGGTAATTAGAAAAAGTATATAAAGATAGGGCATAGGTATGAGTTGAATATAAAGAAATGATATCTAAAAAATAAAATTAACAGGTGAGAAAGGAATGTCCTAGGAGAAAAAGAAAGGCATAGGTAGAATGGGGTAAATTATCTCATATAAAAGAGGCAAGAAAAAGCCTTTACAGTGGAGAAGAGGGGGGAGATGATGGGGAGTGAATGAACTTTATTTTCATCAAAATTGGCTCAAAGAGGGAATAAGATACACATACAATGGGGCATAGAAATCAATCTTACCTCACAGAAAAGTAGAAGGGGAAGGAGATAATATGGAAAGGGGGTGATAGAAGGGAGGGTAGATTGGGGGAATGGTTAATCAGAAGCAAACACTTTTGAGGCAGAACAGGGTGAAAGGGGAGAGAGAATAGAATAAACTGGGGTAGGGGTGATAGGATGGAGGGAAATACAGTTAGCAATAGTAACTGTAAAAATGATTGATGCAAATTTCTCTGATAAAGCCCTCATTCCTCTAACCTCTAGAGAACTGTGTGAAATTTATAAAAATAAGAGCCATTCCCCAATTAATAAATGATCAAAAGATATAACCTATTGTCCAACTTAATTTCTATTGGGATTCATGACCTTTCCATAAAGCACAAAGCTGAATCAACTCTATCCATTTTGTGAGAATTGAGCTTTTCTCCTATTCTGTAGTTTCACACATGTGCTAAGGTTAAGTGAAAACAGCTTTTGGGTTTTTGAGCCTTTAGTTGTCATCCTTCCTTTCCCTGCATCATGTACTGAGGCTCTTACACTCTACATTTTACCTAATGGTATCCCTTTCTTCTGCCTCTTTTGGGTCAAAATACTAAGGGCATCTTGGTATAGCAATTAGCAAATGGAATGAGTATTCTGGTTTTTAGGAGAAAGGAAGGAAGGAAGGAAGGAAGGAAGGAAGGAAGGAAGGAAGGAAGGAAGGAAAAGAAGGAAGGAAGAAACAAAGGAACAAAGGAATGAAGGAATAAAGGAACAAAGGAAGGAACAGACATAAGCACCTACTATGGCCCAGGAACTGTGTTCTGAACATTACAAGTATTTCATTTGATTCTCCACCAGTCTGGGAGGTAAGTGGTATCATCTTCTCTATTTTATGGTTGGGGAAAGCGAAGCAAACATTAAGTGATTTGTACAGGATCACATAGTTAGTGTCTGAGGCTGGATTTGAACTCATATCTTCCTGCTTCTAGGTCCAGTACTCTAACCACTGCGTGACCTAGCTCTAGAGATAAAGGCACCTAATTTTTATGTAGTTTTTGGCTTCTTAGCAGCTAACATTTATATAGAACTTTGAGGATGGCAAAGTGCTTTTCATATGTTATTACACTTGATCCTCACTATAACCCTTTAATATAGGTACTATTATTATCCCCATGACTTGCCCAGATTGCAAAATTCTATCTACTGCGCAACTTATCCAACTTTCCCTCTCTCTGTCTCTCTCTGAATCTATAGCTCTCTGTCTCTCTGTGCCTGTCTCTATCTCTCTATCTCTGTCTCTGTCTCTCTATCTCTTTCTGTCTCTCTCCATATCTCTCTGTGTCTCTGTCTCTCTCTCTCTGTCTCTCTCTCTGTCTCTCTCTCTCTCTGTCTCTCTGTCCCTCTCTCTCTGTCTGTCTGTCTGTCTGTCTCTCTCTCTCTCTCTCTCTCTCTCTCTCTCCTCATTCCCCCTTTGCTTTAAGTGTTATATTTTGTACAAGAATCCATAGGGAAGAACTGAGGCTTCTTGAATAGGGGAGCAATATGGTAAGATATAAATTGATAAATTAGGAATTTCAATGTTACTTTGCCTGATGTATGGAAGATAGAAAGGAGAGGAAATATAATACAGAAAGGGAAATTATTTAGGGGCCAGATTCAGATAGTGATTTTGGCAAAGGAAATTGATAAGGGGCAGGTAGACATCTAGGTAGGCAGAAAATCAGGAGTGAACAGTCATAAAAACCCAGAGAAAAGAAAGTCATCCAGAAGAAGGTGACAGTTGAGAGTTTCAAGACATGCAGAGAAATCAAGAAGGATATAAACTGAAGAAAAGCCATTGAATTTACCATCTCCCACTCCAGTTTCTTGTTTTAATGTAATGATCTTCTGTTTACCAGGTTTTATGCCTGCGTTCTTGCTTGTCCTTGGGGGCAGCTATGGAGCACAGTGGATAAAGTACCTAACCTGGAGTCACAAAGACTCATCTTCTTGAGTTCAAAACTGGTCTCAGACACTGGGCAAGTCACTTAGCCCTGTCTGCTCAGTTTCCTTGTATGTAAAAACTGAGCTAGAGAAGGCAATGACAAACTACTTTGATATCTTGGCAAAGAAAACTCCCAATGGGGTTACAAAGAGTCAGACATGACTGAATAATAATAAAACCATTTCTTTTTTGTAAGATCTATATTGATAGTATTTATTTTTATATAGCCTTCATTTTTGAGTATATCCTTTCTCCTTCACCTACCTAGGAAGCCATCTTTTTAAACTACTAATAAAAAAAAGTTTAGCAATACTAGCAAAACATCAGCCAAGTCTAGCAGCATATGTCAAGCCCCACACTCAATGTCGACATTTCAACAAAGGAGGGAATGAGAATCTTTTTCTCCTCTCTTTCTGGAGACAAACTTCTCTTGCTTAGCAGGGTATTCACAGTCTAGTGGAGTAGTCTGGTGCATAAAACTCACTGGTGCCTATGAGCTACAAGTAACCTCAAAAAACATCTAGTCCAAACTTCTTGTTTTAAAGAAATTAAGACACGGAGACACAAAATCACTTGATCCAGGTCACACAGCTATTAAGCATCAGAAAGAGAATGCCAATCCAGGTTTCCTGACTAGAACAATAACAACAATAAGAAAGAAGAGGATTAATAATAATAACTGAAATAATAGTTATAACTGAAATGTATTTAGTGCCTTAAAGTCTGCAAACTTAAACGTGCACTGAGACTTTTGGGACACCTTGTATTGCTTAGCGTCATAAAATAATACCTGTCCTCCTAAAACAACTAATGCCTTATTTTGTAGCTTTTCAAGTTCATTCTTGACCTTCCAGATTGCACTACTGACATAGCAATATGTCACAAATATTTGAAGTTTGTTAAAAGGAGAGAGTGTAAATAATAGCTTCAAGGTCATGATCTATTGACTGTATTATATTGACATTTTAATTATCATATACAACGGTGGCATGCTTTATTGTATCAAATATATTTAAGATAAAATTTTATTTTCTGGGGAACTGAACATTTATATGAAATGATCAGTCAAAGCTTTCCTTGGTATAAATTATTCCCTGAGGAATTTGGCTGATAAGGAACATACAGACTTGGCTATTAGTTCTTCATTAGGCATACCAACAGCAGGAAAACTCATTCACTGTTTGTTGTAGTCAAATACATGACATTTGTTATCTTTATTCTTCTTTTCCAACATGGTTATTTAATCTTTCCCTGGGGAAAATGGTTTTTACTTAATAATAAGTATTGCTAAGTCCATTTGTAACTAAAGTAACTATATTTAAATATTGAGCTTCCTGTAGTTCCTATTTAAAATCTGATTTTTTTTGTACTCATCTACCACAATACATGTCTTGACTTCTTGTCCCAAAGTGCCTTGCTGTGAAAATTCTACAAGGTGGTAGTTCTAGAAATAACATTAAACTTCGCATAATTCAGCATTTTTGGCATTATCACCTCTTCCCCAATGTGTCATTATCCAGAGGACATCGTCTTGTGAAGAGTATCAGTAAACGACTTCTGCATACCCATAAGCGGTAAAAGGCTGTTCCCTAGGTGTTTATGGGTATGTTTCTCACTAATAAGCAAGGACAGATTTTAACTCAAAATTATGCCTATTCAACACCATCTGACCTAGTAACAGTGAATATAGGACAATAATGTGATTCTGTGTACAAAGTTAGATTTATTTATCAATCACTCAATTCATACTTTCCTTGTTTATAGCAAGGGCTATGGGATAGAAGATTATGAGAGTAAGAATAGAGGTGTTTAAGGTTGGGGGGTCAAAACTCAGGATAGGGTATGAATTGAAGAAATTGAAGGAAAGGAATAAGAAGGAAGGAAAAAACATCATTTATCAAGCACCTACTGTTTGTTAGGCGCCGTGTTAATTTATAAGTATTATCTCTTACAATTCTTACAACAACCCTGAGAGGTGCCATTATGATTCCCCTCTTACAGCTGATGAAACTGAGGCAAAAAGAAATTTAAAAAACTTCCTCAAGGTCACATAGTTAGTGTCTCAGGTTGGATTTAAACTCAGGCTTCCTTGACTCCAGGCCCAGGCTTCTCTCCTCTGTGCCACCTAGCTGCCTCACCTATCTCATAGAGGGAAAGGCTTCTTCTGGTACTGCTGCCCAGTATACCACATCATAAGATCACCTTCCTAAATGAAAGGGAAATGTGTAAATTAATGATTTCCATTTTTAAATGTCATGTTCTCTCTACCATACAGCTTCTTTAGCTTTAGCTTTTGTTCTATGTGATATATACATGGTATTTGAAACTGGGACTATAAGCTATGGCAATGTTGGAACAATTTGTTCAGAGATGCACAAGGCCTATGTCTTTTTGAGTGATCCTCTATAGCACCCAGCAGAGTGCCAAGAGGTATCTCATAGTGATTTCTATTACTTTAGTCCAACTTTTTGGCCTCAGTGGCATTTTTTGTGGCCTCACATGCAGAGTCTGGCCAAAGCAAGGCTTTCAACTTTTAATCTAGTGTTTTAAAAAGTTTATTGAACTCCTGAATGTCAGGTGTTATCATACTTTGAAGCATCGTTTCATCGTTTCTACCCTGCTTTTTTTGGATTCTTCTATTCATGGGCTATATATGACTTTGAGCCCTCAGCAGGGTGCTGCAATATCTCCAAGACAAAGACATAAGAGGAAGAAAAAGGAAGAATGAGGGCATGGAGGGAGGAGATAGGAAAGGATGGCGCATGTATGTGTGTGTGTGTCTGTCTGTGTTTATGTGTGTGTGTGTGCAAGAAGGTGGCTTCTCCCAAGCAATACATTGAGCGTCTTGCTTATACTTATCAAAATACACAGCTCCATGTATACACATGGGTCACTGAATATGTCATAGAGCATGAGGATGCTATGTTTCTTTTATTTATGGTTCAGTTACATTGTGGTAACTATAGCTTAAATAGTAATAAATTGCTTTAATTTGGCTGGTAACAACAGAAATGAATAAGGTTAATTAAGGTCCTAGAGATATGAGTAACATGTTGGAGACTTAGAAACCAAAAACCTTTGCCCTATCCAAACCAATGAATAATTACTAGGTCTAAGAGATAAGAGCATGATTGCTACATAATTGCAAGTCTGTACTGTTAATTATTTCAACAAGTTTTATTGACCACCCCTTCAGAAACAATCAATATGTCAGCAATTGGATATACTGTATGCTATGAGGGAATACTATAATGGAGTCTCCCACTTGACAAGAAGAGAACAGATGTTATTGCAAATAATTAAAATATTTCCATTAATTAAGCTACAATGGCAGATCCTGTTTGCCAGGGTGGCTTGCACACCCATTCTCACTAAGATGCTCTTATAAGTGTGTACCAGCAAAGACATAAAACACAAATCAGAAAATCACAACTATAATATTCTCTCAGAGGATTAATGCTTAGAACGTCAACACTTGAAATAATTTGTGGGACTGGGAAACAGCTAATAAACCTTGATCTTGACTATGCACTGTTTGAACAGCTCCTTTAACATCTCTCTCTTTTGGCAAGCCACACATTTCTTGGGCATCACCTTCCTATCAGTGGCTGTCATTTCCAAGAAGGTTGTGATGGCAGAAAACTTCTGCTATTGGTCTACTGCAACTCAAGAATCTATATTTGTTACTGACAAGAGCCAGGATTGCTTCGCTCAACTCCATAGCAAATAATCAGTGATACCCCTTTATTTCATTGTTCTCCCACTGGGCTTATTTGGCACATATGTCCATATCTTCAATGCTGGAAAGTTCTCTATCCACCTAGAGAGACTGACGTATTGTCATTTTGAGTGCCTTCCCACAGATTTGCACTAAAGAGTAACAAAGTCAATATGGTGCAGTTCTTAATGGCCCCGAATTGCCATATAAGGAGTTCTAATTGGTGCATTCAGCTCTGCTCTTAGGCAATCCCAAAATTATGTCTTTTGTCAGGCCCAGGCTTCCCATAACTGGTGGGCCTAGAGATTACAATAGCTCCCAAATACAGTGTAAAAACATCCAATTATCAACCATCATTTAGTTAGTGCCTACCCCATGACAATGACTGTTCGAAGCACTTGAGATGGATATAAGTGAAACAAATGTTACTTTGGAAAGTTTGTCATAGGTTGCCACCTGCCCAGTACTTTGAAGTGTTTTCAAGTAACTAGGAAAAATCACAAATCGAATTGAAATAAAACAAACAACTAACAAAATAAGTGTGGTATGTACAGGATTATGAGTCAGATTCTGGCTTTACTTTTTGCTGTGTATTTGAGTAAATTACTTCCCTTCTTTGTACCTCAGTTCTTTCATCTACAAAATGAGGTTTAGACAATGTGATTTCTTAGATTTGTCCAAATATTTATGTGAATTCTTTCTAATCCACTTGGCATCTTCCTGAAGAGGATACCTGGATATGCATGACCCCAAACAATTTCAGAATGACTTTTCAATGGGAAGCCCAGGAAATCAAGTCAACAAACTCTAAGGGATGCTGTAACAGTAACCACACTGGCACAGCCAGGATGGCTGCTAGCATAGGTTCTTTTATCTGCTTTACTAAGAAAGCAACTTAAAAGGGTTCAATGGTCTTTTTTAATTAAACAGAAAAAATACAAAGAAGAGAAATAAAGACCAAAAGACAGGTTTCTACTGCCTGAATCAAATCTTTACATCCACCACTGAATCAAGAGAGCCTTTACCTCTGAGGATTCGGGGGATCTCTGAACATATGGCTACTCAGAGTGTCAACCAGGGAATCACAATATCTTTCTCGTAAGTGAGCCCCCAAAGCAAAAGCTCATCTCTCAGAATATATACTCTTTAGGCTCAGTGCCTAATTAGAAATTAACTAAAGGTGTGTAAGTGTTCCTTCCTATAAGCAAGCAAGCTTCCCTTAATGGGATCCACGTGAGGCCTATTGATGGGTGGGGAAGATATTATTCCCCATTAACCTTATAGATACCTTTCATAACTCTACATCATGCCATAAAATGAATTGTAGCTTTAAAATATCATATTGGTTAAATGTTTTAAACTTGTGAGATCATCGGTACAGAAAAGACAGAGCTCAATTCAGGGCACTAAATTTGGTGTCAATGACACAAGTTAAAATTCTGATTCTTCTATGTTTCTTTTGGGCAAATCATTTGATCTCTCCAGGTCTGTTTCCATATTTGTAAAATGAAAATAGTGGTCTTTGTGGCCTGTGAGGTACATTACAATTTTGGGTTTATGCTACAATGAGCCTTCATTGGAAGTGGATTTTTTAAAAATTCTTTATGAAATATGAAAGCCAGATCACAGATTAAAATGATGATGATGATGATGTTGATTTTTGACCAATAATTAAGAGGCAGTGGGGAATAGTTGGAGTTGCATTCAGAGACCTTGCAGTAAAATCCCTCCTCTCATCTAGTACCTAGATGAGTTGGAGCAAATAACTTCACAGCTTTGCCTCCCAGTTTATTCTTTTGCAAAATGGCAGTGAAAGATTAGATGACCTCTAAGGTTCCTTCCAGTTCTAAATCTATGACCCCATGCTTAATTTCAAATGTACAAGTCCCTACCTTTCAACTTCCACTATAACTACCTTTAGTCAGGCCCTTATTTCATTGACCCAGACCAGTCCTACTTCATTATCTGCCATCCTAAACAGTACGTGAACCAGATAACCCATAGGCATCTCGAACTCATCCAAAACAGAACTCAATATCACTATTCTCTTCCTCTTCAAACTTACCTGTCTTCTGAACTTTCCTATTACTCGTAAGGTTACCTGGCTTACACCCTTTGGGTCATCCTCACTCTCACACATCCCACATATTCAATAAGTTTCTAAATCTTGTTATTTCTGTCTCTACTACAAAGAGGCAACGAGATGGTATAATAGATAGAATACTGGACTGGGACTCCGAAAAAAGAATTCATATCAAGCAGGAGATACATCCTAACTACGTGACCCTGAAAAAGTCATTTCTGTCTCAGGATTAAAGACAAATTCCTCCACTTCACATTTAAAGCCCTTTATGATTTGCCCCTTCTCCACATATCCAATCTACTTACATATTATTCCTTTCCACACTTTACAGTCCAGCCACAGTGGCCTTCTTGTTGCTCATCATACATGATACTCCATCTTTCTACCCTGTGATGCCTTTGCACAGACTGTCCTGCAGGTCTACAACGGCCTCCCACCATGCTTGCAATCCCTGGCTATCTTTATGAATCAGCTCAAATGTCATCTTCTGCAAGATGCCTGTCCTGATTCTGCTACAGGCTGGCACTTCCCACTCCCAGGTTATTTGCCTTTGATTTGTATGTCTTATATATTCCTGTCTTCAGGAATTTTTTGCCTTTCCTGTTAGAATATAATAATAACATGGGTGGCAAGGACTGTTTCTGTTTTATATATGTATCTCCAGTACATAACATCAAGCCAGATACTTAGTAGGTGCTCAAGAAAAACTTGTTTTTTGAATGATTGATGTACCTTCCTGCCTTCAAATTTGCTCTTCTACTATTCACCCTCCATACTGCCGGCTAAACAATATTTCTAACTTCCTTTATTCCTGGCTTCCCATCTGCTATTTCTGTGACTTGTAAAATTAAATGTTATGCCTGGAATTTTGTTTGTCCTTCATTCTCAAAGAGGACCAATAACATCAGTCTTGATTTGTGCATGAAGTGGATCTGAGTGAGGCAGAGCTACACAAAGTCATCAGCCTCCCTCTCTCTCCTCCAGATTCATCAGTCTAGTGGCAAGACAAAGGTCAAGATAGCTTGTGATGGCTTAGACATCCACTAGACATCCCTATCTGGGAAAGGTCCTCCCAAATATCCATGAAGTCTTCCCTGACTCCCCCTGACCCAAAAGATAACATAATCTCTATGTCCTAAAATTTGTCATAGGACTTTGCTTCATCCTCTCCTTGAAATTTATCTCACTTTTCCAGGTATCACAATTAGTGTTCATTTCTCCTCCTTTCACCCTATTCAAATGTAAGCTCATTAAGTGCCAGGGTCATGGTGTTTTAATCTTTGTGTCTGTTGAATCTACTTCAATGCCTTCTATTTTTTTTTATTTTTTTCGGGACGGGGTAGGGGGAGGCACAGTGCCAGAACTGCAATTTATTAGCCTAGAATACTCTCAGTGAGGGATTACCTCTGTTAATGTAGATTAGGACCTTCTCTTCAATTTAGGGTCATAGAGAGTTCCCTAGAGCAAGGAGAGATGAAATTACTTGTCCAGGATCACACAGCCAGTGTGTGACAGAAGAATGGCAAGAAATCTATGTCTTCCTGAATTTGAGGCCATTTCTCTACCTACTATCCCTGGCTCCCTCTCACTTTTCACATAATAGACATTTAATGGATGTCTGCTGAGTAAATTGAATCAACTTTGGCACTGAATAAATAAGAAGTGAGCCATTAAAGTCAGTCAGTTATTTAGTCAATAAACATATATTTGTGTTGGTAAACAAAATGGGCTCTTAGCATTCAGTTCAAACAAGTGCCCTTGTAGAGTTTGGCTTTTGTTTCCTTTGATTAATTCAGTGTATTTCATTGAGTCTTACCAGGTGCTAAGCCCCAGGCTCTAACCCCTGTTAGGTGCTGAACCTATGTGGGTGTGAAGCTTCCAGGGTTCTAAGGGGAGGGGCTAACTCCAGAGCCAATCAAAGCAGCCTAAGTTCTGGTCATTCAGATGATGGTTGATGTCTGAAAGGGCTATTTGCTCAGGGCTCTCACTCTTGGTGGCATGCTGATGTGGAGACTCCAGGCAACTGTAGCTAAGAGCCCTCCAGCTCATAAACCTGGATGCTATGACTTTGTTAAACTCTGGTAACTATGTATTGGGATTTGAATCAGACAAGGTCTGTCTGTCGATGTTTGTACTTTGTTTGTATTTTGCTCTGAAGTTCAGGGTGCTGGCTTTTTCCCCTCAACTAAGTGAGAGATATTTGTATGCTGGATTAAAATAAGCTTGTTAACCCCTTAACGTTGCTTTCCTTAGTAAAGCAGATCAAAAGAACCTGGGCTTTGGCAGCCTTCTTGCTGTTGGGCTTGTGTTGGTCTTTCACCTCCACAACAGCTGCTAGCTGGATTGTTGAAATAATATTAAGTCCTTACAATATGCCAACACTAAGTACTAGGGATACAAATAGAAGCAGAAAGATGGGCTTTGCCTTCAAGAAGCTTACAGTCTAATGGGGGAAAACAACCAAGAAAAAGTAGCTAAAAAGGGGAAGGATTGGGGTGCTACCCAGCACCAGAGTATGACAGAGATACTCTTGTGGAGATGAGTCAGAATTACATCCTGGAGAGAGATGAAATCATAACTAAAAAGTGGAGAAGTTATGATGCCTAAAAGTTTACAGCATCTTCTAATTTATTATTGTGTTTCTCATCATGGTACCCCTGTGACATTTAGAGAGGTAGATATTATTTTTTAATCATTTATGTGACAACATCAGTGATCATAAGAACTGACCAATTACTGAAAACTAAGATGAAAATAACCTTAGGAAATCGTATTTTCATATGACAGTTTAAAATAATAATGTTACATGCCCAAATCATTGGATCATCCACTTTTACTATTCTATTGATTCTGATGGAGTGGCCTCAGGACAGTTCCATGTTTCAAAAGAAGAGAAGATTTCTCCTTGGGTCTAAGATTTATCACAAAAGGCAATCAGAGTACTGAAGCATTTGTGAATGGATGAAAAATATCAAGTATCAATCATGGTTAAAATCTTATCAACTGGGAAACTAATCCTCCAGATACGTATTCTTCCTGAAATGCTATTAGAATTGGAGCTTATAATAGGGTAGCAGAAATGAAAAACACCAAGAGGAAACTGACCATTTTTGAAACTGCACAGCACATATGACAGACCTTTCTTGGCAATCACAAGAGACATTAATTCAGCCTTCTGGATACAATACTTGGTTAATCTGAAGAAAAGTTGGGGCAGGAAAATAATGAGGACATTAATGTTTTAGCTTTGTCTGCAGACACACAAACGCAACGCTCTTCAGTAAATTGCTCTCAACTGGTGTCTCATTATTAGATTGTCAGAATCTAGTTTCTGCATAGATAGGAAGTTAAAATTCATGCATATGTCCGCACAACTCTTGACTTCTTATGTGTAATGGAAAATAATTGAAGGTTATCTAAATCATTGTCTGCCTTCATTTCAACTGGCAGTTACTTCAGTTCATTTAGTCATTTATGTTTTTTAAGAAAATCAGTTTTTTTTTCTTAAAAGCACAAATACCAGCACTCATACCAGATGCCTGGGAATGAAACTCTAGTCAAATGGGTTCCAGGAATATTATTTCTGTAGAGCCAGACAAGGCAAGTAAAAAATGGCCCAGCAAAAAAGGATATTCATTTGCATGTTTATTGCCTTAGACGAGACAGACAACACAACTTCCCTTCCTCCACAAAAAAATAACAATAATAATAATAATAAAAGAAAGAGAGAAATTACCTGTACCTAATTTCTTCTGTTTCAACTTCTCTGAATAATGAAGTTGTGAATATAATTATCCCCCTTGCTCCCCACCACTGACCCACCCCCATACACACCCCTCCCCCACCCCAGTCTACCCCCCATTCAGCTTTGGCATTAACAATGGAGACTATGACTGGAAAGTATAACATTGAAGAGGTGGCCTAATACAAAAGGATCTCTTACTCTTGAATGAGAGGACCTGGGTTCAAATTCCACCTGTGAAGCTAATTCCCTGTATGATCTTTGGTAAGTTTCTTACTCTCTCTGGGCTCCAGTTTCCTCAACTTTAAAATTATTGGATTGGAATAAATGCTCTTTCAGATCTTTTTTAGTTCTAACTCTGTACTCTTCATCCTTCTGTAAAGAGAGCCCTAAATATAATGTGGTGATAATACAAGCTTTGCCACAGGACTCTGGATTTTAAGGTCCTGGCCTTACACTCAGTCCAACCACAGCACAGAAACAATAGAGCTTAGCACTTTGTGAAGAATCACTAGTTAAAAGAGGAGATTGTTAAATAACCCAAAATTCCACGTCCCTTTTCCACCCCTCCTCCCACTGCAGTTGCTCTTGAGATGAAGTCTAGCCCAGCCATGTTCTTCCACCACCCCTCCCCCCAACCTGGACCAAACACTTAGCAAGAGCCTCATGGGATGTTGGGGTCATCTCTATCACCTCCTCCCCAGATACACTGAAAGTAATTTCTGTGCCACATATGCCAGACACAGCTTGTATTATGGTCAACAGGCTAGTTTCTCAATCTTTCAGAGCACCTAACACAAGGCTTGGTGCAAGAGTGTTCAGTAAACACTTATTGCCCTTTATGTTATACAGATGGAACCACAGCAATAAAATGTTATTAGTTTGGTGAAGGAGCTGGGTGGCTATTCAAAGCCTCAGAGTTTCCAGTGATAGCCTAATAAAAGCCATAATGAAGAGGATATTTCAAGGCACTTTTGAAACACAGAATTTGATCTTTCAATATTGTAATTGTGTCAAGAAGAGATTAAAAATAGGTCATATTTTCATTATTTCAAACTCTGCTACTGAGGCTATAGATGTTATGCTTCATTTATTTCATGGAAGTTTTTCTTAACCAAAATTTTGCTCATGTACAATATTTCATTCAAACACGACACAATTACTAAGTATCTGATCTATAGCTTCGGATTTTTTTTAAAATGTGTGAATGACTCATTCCAAATCCATACTTGGAAATGTCATATTTTCTAGAACTCAAGGGGGATTTACAACATTTTTTTAAAAAGATCAATTTCTTGGGGAAAAGCATTTTATATATAAAGAGTAATCCCTTGACATACCACACAAAGACAAAAATCTTTTAACACTGGTGAACTTCTTTTTGGTTCTGACATTTCTATCCTCTAAGGAGTTTTCTAGAAGCAATATGCTGTAAATAGCCCCAGTTGATCAGTGCTCATCCCAATTCATTTTAATTGCCCAAGTGGGAAAGAAAATCCTTCTGACCTTTAATTGGATAGCCTACAACTCAAAGTCTGACAACTGACTATTAGCTACCAATTAACAAGGCTAACTTTACCTTGGTGTCATTTTCAAGTTGGTTATACTGTAGCCATCAAATAAAAACCTATGCCATCCCCTAAATAGTGTAATAGATTTTGTCAGATTTTACTACCACATTTTGTTATTCTGATACATCCAATTCAGTGAAAAACTAGAATAAGGGTTCTTAACCTGTAGTCTGTGAACTATTTTTGCTTTTTTAACATTTTGGAAACTATTGCAAAATAGTTGGTTTCCCTTATAAACTTAGTATTTTACTTTGTGAATTTAAAATAATTATTTTGAGAAGGGCTCATGTAGGATTCACCAGACTGTCCAAGGGCTCCATCACACACACAAACGCACACACACACACACACACACACACACACACACACACTTCCTGGAGAAAGCCTAGAACACTGAAGAAAATTTCAGATGATATCCCAAGGTTCTATTGCCTCTGTCTACTCATTTCCATAGCATTAACTGCTTAAGTAAATTACCTGTGATTACAGCTAGGCCTGAGACTGCACCGTGCTAAAAACAAGGAGCTCATTCTTTCAGCTCAAAGCCGATAATTCCACGGCTTGGCAGCATTGAAACTAAACTCATTCGACAGGCTGAAATCTTTTCAATGGCGAAATTGGCAATGAAACCAAAAGTAAAAAAAAAAAAAATAAGAAAGGTTTTCAAAAGATTAGCCATGAGCTTGCTTGCTGAACTGTGTTGGCTCATCTCAGAATCACCCTGAATAGGAAACTCATGAATGAAAAAACCCCAGACAGGTCACTTATAGGAATTCCAGTGCTGTGAATGTGAGCAGTGGAGCTGCCCAGCAGGAGAGTTACAGGGATGATTGGATGTTATCTAGTTAAAATGATGCTGTACCACTTTGAATATGGTTGGTCATGCTTGCTTTTATGTGACTATGAGAAGTCACCATTTCCAGGTCACCGGCCTGCCTGTCGCTTCCAAATGATATAGCTTAGGAGACAAGGCAATGAATTTAGAAGTACTTTTAAAGTAAAAGGAGGAGGCAAAGGGAGAAGAGACCTATACATTCTTAGGAAATTCTTGTATGGGAGATAACTATTTTCTTTTTTTTCTTCCTAAAGGACAAATACAAAAAATTTCACAAGTCATCTAAGCACTGAGAAGGATACATAGAGCAAAAAAGAAAGAAAAGAAGAAAGAGAGGAAGAAATGAAGGAAGGAAGGAGGGAGGGAGGGGAGTAGGGAAAGGGAGGGAAGGAAGGAAGGAAGGAAAGAAGAAAAGAAGAATATATTTTCCTATGGGTGGGGGCCAGAACTTAGGGGAAAAGAATGTACACAAATAGGAAACAAGGAGAACTGAAGAATAAGAGAACACTAACAACTGCATTTGGGGAATGTATTAGAGAATGCTCCATAGATAAGATGATGTCTTAGATGAACCTTAAAGGAAGACAAAGAACTAGGTATGGTGGCCCAGACCTACAATTCCTGTTACTGGGGAGGCTGAGATTAGTAAATCATTTGAGCTTGGGAGTTCTGAACTACAGTAGGGCTTAAGTCAAACAATTATGTGTACTAAGACAAGCCTCAACATGGTGAGCCCTGGAGAATGAAGCATGAGGGATGGGGGGAGCTGTGGGGAGTGGGAATGAGGAATAAGTCCAAGGATAGCCTTAACTGGAAACAAAGGAGGTCAAAATGTTCTTGACAACTAGTAGTGGGATCATACTGTGAGTGGCTACTGCATTTGCAGATTGGTCAAGAGAAATGAAAAATCCCACCCTGCCCAACTCACCCCCCAAATAAATAAAATAACAAAGATTTCAAGGTAGGTGAAAACAAAGAGAAAGCATATTCCAGCCATGGGAAATGGATTATGGAAATGCACAGGGAAAGAAACTATAATATCAAGTTATGGGAATGTTTTCTGGAGGGAAAATATAAAGAAACAAAATGATTTTTCTTTAGCATCATTGTGCTTCCATGTGCCATAGGAAGAGATTGTTAGGTCCTCTTCGGCATTTCATAAAATCCTAAACTGATTCTTCACATATAGACAGAAGGTAATGTATCCATCTCCTCTAGAGTTCAATTTTTATATTTCAGTGGGCAGTGGATAGAATGCCAAGCCTGGAGTCAAGAAAAGTCCTCTTCCTGAGTTCAAATGTGTCCTCAGACACTTACTAGTTCAGTGACCCTGGACAAGTCATTTAACCTTGTTTGTCTCAGCTTCCTCATCTTTAAAATGAACTAGAGAAGGAATAGCAAATCACTCCAGTATTTCTGCCAAGAAACCCTAGCCTCAAAGAAAGGGGTCACAAAGAGTTGGACACTACTAAAACAACTAAACACCAACAATAGCAATATCATAGATGTGGATATTTGTTATTGATACAGATCACAACTTATTTGTGTCATCTTATGCTGTCCATGTTATTCCATAATTCCACAAAGCCTCATCTAATCAACTTTCTAGAAGCTTTTTACTGAGTCAGCAGTGAGAAAGGAAGAGACTCTCCACCCCCTCCTCCCAAAAAAGGAAGGAGGTAGTTAAAACCTGGTAACCAAAGCAGCTAGATGGCAAAATAGAGATGGAGTATTGGGCCTAGAGACAGGGAGACTAGAATTCAAGTCCAACCTCAGATACCGACTAACCTTTGACGTTTGGAAAGTCATTTAAATCTATGCCCCTACTTCACAGGGTTGTTGTGAAGATAAAATTAAATATTCATAAAGCTCTCTACAAACCTTAAAGCACTATATGTGTTGATATTAATTTTAGGACAGCTAAGTGGCACCAGCCCCAGAGTCAGGACAACCTGAGTTCAAATCTGGCTGCAGATAGTTATTAGCTGTGTGACTCTGGGCAAGTCACTTAACCCTTTTTGCTTCAGTTTCCTCATCTGCAAAATGAGCTGGAAAAGGAAATGGCAAACCACTCCAGTATCTTTTCTAAGAAAGCCTCAAATGGGGTCACAAAGAGTTGAATGTGACTGGAAACAACTCAACAAAAAACAACAAAATTATTATTATCATTATCATTATCACCATCACCATCATCATCATCATCAGTTAATGGGGCAACTATATATATGCATTCTGTCCATTTTAGGAATCTGGTAATTAAAGGTCAGACTAGTCTGAGCAAGTATTTACAGAAAAGAAACTGAAAAGCAGGAAAGCCTGCTGTTAAAAATAAACAAATATCTTTTAACCGCTCCCCACAAAAAGTACACCCTAGCAAATACAAAATTACCCTGGTCTTTTGGCTGTGAGCATTAGCGGCATTGAGGATCTCAGATGTAGACAGTATGGATGACAAGAAAAACGTTCTGTTACATTTGTGTTTCTGCCCTTGCAAAACAATTAGTATGAATTTTCAAATGGCAAGTTCATATTCTTGCTAGAAGAGAAGGTTGAAGGGGCAGAAAGAAGGCCTCTCTACTTTCCAGTTTATCTGGAAGGATAATGTGTCCCCTGTAGAATGGAAGAGGTGATTAATGGGAAAAAAGGTAATCTAAAGATAGAGAGGAATATTAAATCTTGAACAACATCTTGGTTTCTGAAAATATGGGTCCAAGAAAGCAAAAGGATTGAAGTAAAGCTGAATATGTGAAGCTATGTTACAAATTTGAGACTCTCTGAGGGGAGAAGAGAAGGGGTGGTGCTGACCCCTCTGTGGAGGAAACAGTCCCCATGATGAATGAGTTATCATTCAGTCCTGGTAAGAGGAAGAGAAACAAGTCCAGGTTGTTAGTGATACCTTTCTGAGTCTGATGGAAGTAGTAGTCCTATGCTGACATGCCATGCTTGCTTTACAGTTATCTTCATGTCTCTTGGCATCCGGTGGGGCACTTCAGCTCTCTCCCTGGGGCATTACATGGGCGATAGGTGAGAGGTCTCTATTCATAGCCCAGATCTAGCTGATACCACACTGTTATCACTTTTAGAGATACATGTTAGAGAGACCAAGCTTGCTAGGAAGAGAAAAATAACAGCATTAGGGAGACAAGTGCTGATTCAAGGTAAAGTTTTCAGAAGAGAAAGAAAGCTATAGAAAATAGAAGACCAATGCATTTTAAAAACAAAATATATACATATACATGTGCATGTATGTGTGTGTGAATAATGTATATAACAAAATCAAAAAATCAAAAAGTAATATGTCAGAAATTAAGTTCAATATCTTTCCCTATGTGCAAAAGTAAGCACCAAATGGATACACGACCCAAATACAAAAGCTTACATAAAGGATAAGATTACAGGAGAAAGAAAGGAGATGATTTTTGCAACGATGGGTAGAAGTAGAAATCTTGACTAAACAAGGGATAGAGACATTCAAAAAAGATAAATGGACAATGTTGATTCTATAAACTTGAAAAGATTTCACATGAGCAAAATCCATAGATTTAGAAAGGAAGCAATTAACTGAGGAAAACCTTTGTAGTCAGTTACACTGACAGAGATCTGATATCCAAAATATATAGAGAATAGATACAAATGTGTAGCCCTGACTTAAAATGCACACTCCACTCCAGAATCTATTATCAATAATATTTTAGAAGGAGAATATTTTAGAAGAATATTCTAGAAGGGGAAGAGCTATGTGAAGTTGTCTAGACTTGTTGCCTACAGTGCTGGGAGAAAGATAGAAGAAAGAGTGAGGAGACAGAGTTTGTGAATTCGACAAATATCTTCTATCTAGGGATCGTGTGGAAGATGCTGGGATCCAGGATTCTACCTCTCCCACCCCAACTCCTTCAGAAAGACGAAGATGCTGTACTGCCCTACCACTGTAGAGGCTGCTAAGGGTATTGAACAATGCTGTGGTCAAAAGAGAAAGAGATAGAGATTAATTTGGTTGTTGTGGCAGTTATAAAGACTGATGAGGATGAGGTATTGTGCTGAATGGATTGGATTTGATAAAACTGTCAGAGGTATTGTCCTTCTCCCCAAGCTGTGTAAATTACCCTCTGGTATCTAAGCAGGAAAAATAATTTTTTGCCCTTGCAATCAAAACCTCTGGCCATTGTTATAATCATAGACTGGCTTTGTTTCCCATATTATTTCTGTACTTCCTTCTTGGGACTAGATAGAGAGATAGATAGATGCACATACATATATATATACATGCATATACACAAATATAGTACATATTCATACATGTATTTATATATATATATACATGTATATGCACATTTATGAAATAGAATTGTTGTACAACAAAAAAATTGTAACCTCCCCCTTAAAATTCACATTCCAGCCCCAAATCTACTAAGCAGTAGAATACCATACTAACAACAGCTAGAAAACCATTGCTATACATTAAAAACAGATGGCCTCTTATGCTTGCACTGTATTTTATAGCGCTTGTGGTAACAGAAGTAGAGAAAAGTTTGGTCTGGGAAAAGGGGTAGAGTCCATTAATTCCTTTATTCCACCATTAGGAAAGTGGAGTGGTGGCAAGGCTCCCCCCACCCCAGAAGATCCCTGAGGTTATGGTGCTATCTATAATAGCTCTCTTTAGCCAACTAAAGGTGATAAATAGGAATTTTTTTAAATAAAGAAGGATTAGGAATTCAGGAATAAAAAAGCAAATGTTTCATAAAAGATAAATAGTCAAAGTGATTCAGCCATTAAGCATTTATTAAGCACTTACTATGTGCTAGGCCAGGGATGGAGAACCAGCAGCCTCCAAGCCACAGGTGCCTCTAGGTCCTCAAGTGTGGCCCTTTGACTGATTCCAAATTTCAGAGAACAAATCCCCTTAACAAAAGGATTTGTTTTGTAAAACTTGGATTTAGTCAAAAGGCCACACCCAGGGATTTAGAAGGCTGGCCTTGAGGCCACAGGTTCCCCACCCCTTTTCTAGGCAGTTTGGTAAATGCTGGGGATTAATCAAACAAACAAACAACAAAAAAGACAGCTCTTGCTCTCAAGGAGCTCACAGTCTAATAATGCAGACAACAGGTGTAACAAAAAAAAAAAACTATGTAAAAAGATACTGACTGGTTAAAGTGGAGATAATCAGTAGAGGGAAGTCACTAGGATCAGGGAGGGTCAGGAAAGGCTTTTCTTGGAAAGTGAGATTTCAATGGAGACTAGAAGGAAGAATCTAGGAAATAGAGATGAAGAGGGAGAGAATTTCTAGCATCGGGGATGGATACAAAAAATACAGAGAATCAAGAGATAGGGTTTCTTGAGTGAAAAACAGCAAGGAGGATACTGTCCCTAGATTGCAGAGTTCATGTTTAAGTGTAAGATGACTGGAAAGGTAGGTGGGGGTCAGGTTATGAAGGTCTTTGAATGAAGGCTGAATTGAGAATTTTACAATTTATCTTGGAGGTGATTGGGAGCCCGTGGTGTATGTATGTGTGTGTGTGTGTGTGTGTGTGTGTGTGTGTGTGTGACAAGATTGAGAGCCAATTATCAAATTTTCAGTGTGAGCATTTATATCTAAGAAATCAGCAAGCACTGCAAATGAGGACTTGATTTATTGCCTTGTTGATTGTCTAGACTTTGAAAAGTGACAGAGAAAATGTTAAAAATGTGTCATGCACAGTTGAATTTGGTGGCAATGAAGATGTGGAGGGTAAAGTTGGTTGTTAAACATTTGCCAGCATACTGTTGTAGATGAGAAAATGATAATGGAAGATGAAGAGAAGAAATAATTACTCAGTTTTACTTGCTTTCTTTATTAAAAAAAATGATCAGCAGTCTGGAACAAATAGGAAAAAAATTAACAATTATTAAAACAAATGATAAATAAGATGAAAAAAATATTATCTATCTTGCTTTCAATTAGTACAAATTATCAAGTCAGAATGAGATACATCTCAATCTAGTGGAGGAATCTGAAATATTATTGCTAATTTAATTTAAGATTTAAATGACTTTGGAAAAATCATTGAAAGCAATAGAAGTGCTACAGATTATTTTTTAGGTCCCAACCTAGAATTTCACTGGTGTAGGAAACTTGAAATGGGGCAAACTCCTCCTACTAGTACAGATCAGCAATCGTTCTACAACTGATAGCTTTTTTGCTTTGCCTGAGCGTATGGAGAAGATGAGACTTTTCCATGGTTACATAACCCATACATGTCAGAGGAGGGCCTTTAATCCAGGGTTTCCTAACTCCAATATTGGTGCTCTAATACACCATGCTGCTTCTTAGCATAGGAACAGAAATGAGCAGATAATGCCCTGGTATTAGGAAAGGAAAAGGAGGTAGATTCTTCAAACTACAGGCTATTTGAGTTTGACTTTGATTCCTGGCAAAATTCTAAAATGCATTATTAAAACAATGATTTGAGAGCACTTAAAATGTTAAGTGGTGATTGCTAGGGGCCAGCATGACTTCATCAAGAATAAATCATGGCATACTAACCACATTTTATTTTCTGATACCATAACTGGCTTAGTAGATCAGGGAAATGCTGTCAATTTAATGTAACAAGTTACATAATCCTCAGTTATGGTAACTTGAATAGAGGCTTCTAGTTAAGTACCATAAGGCTTCTTATTTTGGTCCATCTTAATTTAACTTTTTTCCCACAGATTTTGTGAATTAAGCAAAACTGGAAAATAGAATCAAGGTCCAACAAGATTTGGACAAGATGAAATGACAATGAATCATATAATAGTAAATTTATTTTATTTTTAATTTATGGAATAAAACAAGCATTTCTATACCATAGTATAATAAAAAATATGATCACAGTGAAACTTTATTATATACAACTTGCTATTCCTTTTAAATATTTAATTAAGTTATCATGTAAATTTCTTTTCTTTTTTTCCTCCGCCCACCCTAGAGACACCTACCAGCAGACACAAATAAGTGTGTATATATTTACATACATATACACATATATGTATGTGTTTATGATATGTATATGTATAGTACATGTACACACATGTATATGTAAAATTATTCTGTACAAACTTCTATTTATCTGTTCTTTCTCTGTGTGCTGATAGGATATTTTTTCATATGTCCTTTATAGTTAATTTGGAAATGTTAATAGTCAAAAGGACTTATTTGTTCAATGTCATTCTTAAAATAACATTGCTATTACTGTATACAATGTTTTTGTGGTTCTGCTCATTTTCACTCTTCATTATTTTGTGCAATCTATCAATGTTTTTCTAAGATCATCAAGTTCATAATTGCTTAATGCAAATAGTATTCCATGACAATAAAATACTACAACTTGTTCAGCCATTCCCTAACTAATACGCATGCCTGCTATTTCCAATTCTTTACCACCTCAAAGAGAGCTACTATAAACATTTTAGAATAGATAGGTTCTTTTCCTTTTTCCCTAATCATCTTTGGAAATAAACCTAGTAGTAATATTGATGGGTCAAAGGACATAGGCAGCATAATAACTTTGGGGGCAAAATCGTAGATTGCTCTCCAAAATTGTTGGATCAGTTCACAATTCCACCAACAATGAGTGTCCCAATTTTTCTATATCCCCTCTAACATCTGTTACTTTGATTTTAGTCAATATGGTAAATATAAAATATCTCAAGGTTCTTTTAATTTGCATTTCTCTAATCAATTATGATTTAGAGCATTTTTATATGACTAGAAATTGTTTTGACTTCTTCATTAGAAAACTGGCAGTTCATATCCTTTGACCCATTTATCAACTGGAAATGACTTTTATTCTTATAGATTTAACAAAGTCTTTCATATATTTGAGATATGAGTCCTTTTTCTGAAAAATTATCTCTATTATTTTTTTCCTCTTCTGAACAAGTATTAGTAATTTTTAAATACAGAAGTGGTTAGGTAACACAGTGGATAGAGGACCCAGCCTGGAGTCAGGAAGACTCCTCTTCCTAAGTTCAAATATAGCCTTAGACACTTACTAGCTGTGTGATCCTGTGCAAGTCACTTAATGCTGTTTACTTCAGTTTCTTTATCTACAAAATGAGGTGGAGACAGAGATGGCAAACTACTCCAGTATCTCTGCAAAGAAAACCTCTAATCCAGTCACAAAGAGTCAGACACAAGTGAAAATGACTAAACCACAAATTCCTAAAATTAGGTTTATAAAAAAAAATCAATTGCAGAAGAATGTTGGTAGTACAGCCAGACAAAAGTTTATTCAAATATGATCTTAAGGTTCTAGTGGACTACAAGATGCATGTGAGTAAACAGTGTGACATAATAGGATTAATTTTTTTAATGGTAATATTGGGAGTTAATTAGTAAAACCATAGTGTCAGACATGAGAAATATGATAATTCTGATATACTATTTCCAAATCAAACTATATCTGTATTTCTTTTTTGTTTTGTTTTGTTTTCTGGAGGGGGGAAGGCAAGGCAATTGGGGTTAAGTGACATGCCCAAGGTCACACGGCTAGTAAGTGTGTCAAATGTCTAAGGCCAGATTTGAACTCAGGTCCTTCTGACTTCAGGGCCAGTGCTCTACTCACTGCACCACCTAGCTGCCCCTATATCTGTATTTCTAACTTAAGTTGCAGGTACCATATCTAAGAAAGGATATAAATAAGCTAAGAGGCTATACAGAGGAAGACAACCAAAATAATAAACAATTCATGTGAATATGCATTTCAGGAAATGGAAATATTTCCTAGGCAAGTTTTGTTTGGGTATTTGGGGATGGGGCGGTGTTGGGAGGGGAAAGACTGCTGACTTAAATAACTGAAATGCTATTAAATGGGAAAGATGTTTGTTATTTTGGTTTGTCTCAGAGGACAAGATTTGGAGCCATGGGTCAAAGCTGAATAGAAGGAGATTTTGGTGCAATCTAAATAAAGACAAGTGAACAGCAACAGCAAAAGTACCTCTATGTGCCAGGGACTCTTCTAATCAATGGGAATACAAAGAAAGGCAAAAAAAGTCCTTGGCTTCAAAGAGTTCACAAACTAATGAAAATAAACTGAATAAAATTCCCAACAATTAGAGCTGTTGAAAAGTGGAAGAGGTTTGCTTAGGAGGTAGTGAGGAAACCATCTCTGACCAGGTGGGTTTACAGGAGATTTCTGATTAGATAGGAGTTGAACTAGAGGACCAATGAGTTCACTTTTAATTCAGATAATAAGACTTCTACATCAGGGTGGAGGATTGTTGAGAAGCCCTCATATGAGCTCTTCTTTCATCAGGCAAATGTCTACAATTTGTTAGGATAGTTATGGTGGAAAGCTCAGATTGAATGATCAACCTGTTCCCATCATGTAGTTAAGCTACATATGACATGGAAAATTCAAAGTGTAGTGTGTGTGTGTGTGTGTGTGTGTGTGTGTGTGTGTGTGTGTGTGTGACGAGAGAGTTAGAGAAAGAAAGAGAGAGAGACAGACAAGAGAGAGAAGCAAAGGCAGACAGAGAGAGACATTAAGAGACAGATAAAGATAGAGAAAGAAACAGAGAGACAGAGACAGGCAGAGGCAGGCATTGATAGAGACAGAGGGACACAGAGAAAGAGAAACACAGAGAGAGAGAGAGAGAGAGAGAGAGAGAGAGAGAGATCAAGAAGGACAAAGATACAGAGAGACAACAGAGAAATAGACTGAGAGAGAGAGAGACAGAGAGAGAGAGAGGGTGGGACTAACTTTTCAGTAAGGGAATCAATAGAATTAAAGCGTCCTTCCTTCATTAGGCACCATTAAACTATTAATGAGGCTGTTCTTTGGGCAAAGTATCCAAGTAGCTATTATAGCCCACACCTCTATTGCCTAATAAACTGGGCATGGTACAGCTCAGGAAATGATTTAAGGAGCACACAGAATGAATGTACATTCCCTCCCAAACTGCAGTATTTCCCCTATGCATAACCTGAATGGTTAACCCCAATTAAAAAAAAAGGAAGGAAGGAGAGAGGGAAGGAAGGAAGGAAGGAAGGAAGGAAGGAAGGAAGGAAGGAATGGAGGAAAGAAGAGAGGTAGTGAAGAAAGGATGGAAATTCCTGCACTGGGCAAGCAGGCTTTGTGATGCAATCACAGTGTCTCTGTACCTTCCTCAATCAGCTGCAAGTTTCATCTAGAGTCCACTAACCTCCTTCTAGTCCAGGTCAACAGCTTTGGGCCTAGGGACATCCAGGCCAGACAGGCAGTACAAATCAGGGCAGAGAACATATAGCCTTTGCTCCAGGATCAGTGCCTCAATTCAGTACTGCTTATTTGCTACCATCCCTCTTGCTGACTCTGTCTGACCTTCTCAACACTGCACACTGTCTGATTACACTTATGGCAGCAGCTATCTCCTCCTGCTTTGGCTAACTTTCTTAGGCTTGACCTGTTAATTTTAAATTAATTGACCTCTTATCTAGTAAACATATACACTGATTTCTTGCAGCATAGGTATACTCATAGGTATAAATTATTAAGAGAATAACAAATTTGTTTCTTATTTTTCTATAGCATATTTCACTGGAATCCCAGCATGTATAAGGATGAAGAGTGATGGATTTAAAGTCAAAAGACCTGAGTCTGAATGCAATTCTGCTACTCATCTCTGTGACCTGGGGGCAAGTCATTTAACCTCTCTGGGGTACAGCTTCCTCATCTTTAAAATGAGCAGGTTGGATTCAAAATCCTCTAAGTTCCCTTCTCATTTTAGGCCTATGACACTGTTTGAATAATCAATGTACAAGAATTGATTTGACTTTTGCTATGTTTTGTCTTCTACTATGCACTGAGGATACAATTACAATATAGTTGAAACACACCTTGCCCTCAAGGAGCCTTTACATTCTGGGAAGGCATGTGCATATATAGAGATTTACAAAAATACACAAATTGAGTGCTATTAACTCCTTTCCATTCCCATTCAGTTACCTGCGGAGGTATATCATATTTAACTTTTCTAAAAATCTATTCATCTCCATAACTTTTTTCCTATTTATTTTATAGTTAGATTTATCTGTTTCGGAGAGGGCAATTAGGTTGCCCTCTACTATACTTTACCTTGGAGAGGAAGCCATTAACAGTTGGTGAGACCAGGAAAGTAGCCATAGGGATGGGTCTCAAAGGAAGTCAGAAATTGGAGGAGGTGGGAAAATTCATATAGAGGGAAATCATTTAAGGCACAGGGAATGATCAGTACTAAGACATGGAGAAGGGGTGATGGAATATCATGTGTGAGCAACATCAAGGGCAGTAGGGCTGAGCCATAAGAAGTCTGGAGGAGTGTAATACATATGTACATCTTGAAGGTAGGGAAAGGTCAAGTTGTGAATATCAAATGCCAAAGGAGAAGTTTATTGTGATCCTAGAGTCCCTGGGGAGCCAATAAAGGGGGATTTTGCTTGTTTGTTTGGAGGTTTTTTTTTGTTTGTGGTTGAATAAAGTGTTGATGTGGTCAGACTTGTGCTACCATAACTTTGGTAGCACTAGAATAAATAGATTAGAGGAGGGAGAGGTTTGAGGCTGGGAGGCCCATCAGGAGCCTATTTTAATTATATCCAGGAGAGAGGTGATGAGGCCTTGCATAAAGTAGAGGGGTGGTTCTGAATAGATGAAGAAAAAAGGGAGGGGAACAGCCGTACCTCCTATTAAGATATTTATATTAAAAATCACAGAGGAGTCTTGATTGCCCCATAAAAACATAATAAATATGTGAAGAGGACCCCATCCATATAAAGCAACGATCAAGGAAATCAGAGAGAAATGAAAACTCCTCCATACAGTCCAAAAATACAATAACTTACAGGTTTCAGAAGTCAATAGAACCTTGGAAGTAAAACACACCAAGGAAGCCAGTGCATTCCCAGGTAAACAGTCTTGAATTCTGCTATCTCCAAGAAAGTGACCATGCCAAGGAAGCCAGAGCAAACTCTAGTAGATGGGCCTGAAGTCAGCAGGCCCTCTGAATAAGGATGTTCCAAGTGGTTTACAAATCAGTGTGAGTTCTGGTAATTAAAGAGTGAAACATGATTCAGGCCCTGGCCTTTTAGAATAGTAGAGTGTAAAAGAACCAGATCTTTATAAAACATACTATAGGGAGGCAGGAAAAATTTGTAGACATTCTATCTATATATCTCTATCTATCAATCTGGTTGTCTATCAGTATTTGTATCTGTCTGTTCATTCATTTATCCATTCATTTATTTATTTAATTCTCTATTTCTTTATTCATCCACCTATAATCTATTTATTTATTAATTTGTTCATTTATTTAATTCTTTTTTTAACCTTCTTTACCTGTTTATTATCCATTCACTCATTTATTTATTTACTTATACACTTGCTTATTCATTCGTTTGTTCATTTATTTTATTTGCTTATTTATTTATTCATATATTCATTTATTTACCTATTTGTTTATTCATTTAAGACTAGGTCTCTCTTATCTCACCCAGGCTGGTAGTGCAAGGGCCCAATCTCACTCTAATTTACAGTATGGTAGATTTGACCTGACCTTGGCTGGTTGACCCCTTACTTAGGCAATTTCAATATATTAATCCCACACCCACTGCGGATAGCCGGTTAGTTTTGCCTTCTGTAGTTTAGAACTCCTATAATCAAGATATTCACCAGCCTCAGCCTCTAGCTTATTCTGGGATTACAGAAGTGTGTCACCATGCCTGGTTAACCTGTGGACCCTGGGAACAATTAAAGCGAAAGCAAAATACAGGGACCATGAAAGTCTGCAATTCCTTGACATGGAGCCTTGCCAAAGGCCTAGGACCAACCAATACAACAGTCAACATTTTACTGTTCTCTGACAGAAAAGTAGGGAAGGACAGAACCATGCCCCCAAAAGAAATTGTTCAAGAAAAAGGTAGAAATGGAACAAAACTAACAACCACAATGGAATAAGAGACTGAAAGATAAGCTAAAAATAGATGTACTGATTATAGCCAAGTACAAGCCACCTGTATAAAATACAAAGGATAGAGGTCAAAACAGGGTCTGTCTGAGCCACCAGAAAGTTCAGGAGTGGGCAGAACCAGGCCTTGGCACAAATTCCCAATTCAAGAACATAGGCTAGGACTATGAAATAGAAGAAATCATTGAACTCAATGAATAAATGCTATGGATGGAGGTAAGCCCAAGAATTTAACCCTGAAGAAGAAAGTAATTACCCAAGAACTGTAACAAAAAGGCTCAGTTGGGGAAAAAATTATATCTTGGCCACAAGGTCTATAAGACTGGCTGAAAGAAATGAGTTAAGGGATAAAAATGCAATATGAAATAAAAGCTTTGAAAACAAGAAAAAAAACAACTGTAAGAAGAACTTTAGAATAGAATTTGGAAAATGTTACTCAAGTAATGGACTCTGAATAGTCGAGTAATAAGGGCTCAGTGGTTCCACAGAGGAGAAAAAAAAACTTTAGAACAAAATCAAGAGATTGAAAAAAATGTTTTTAAAGTATTTACTATTAAATAAGAAAAGATAACACTTGATCTGGAAAACAGGCCAAGGAGAAATAACCTAATGAATCAAACTCCCTGAAAAAAACATCCCCAAACTAAAATAATATCATACTCCAAGAAGATACTAAAAATGAAGTTAATTTGGAAATGGAAAAATCTTCCCAAAGAAGTGTAGGCTTTCCAAGAGAGATTCCAAGACAGATTCAAAATGGAAAAAAAAAAACTACAAATAAAATAGGACATGTTTTTTACCAGAAAATAAACAAGAGATAACAACTTAAAAAAAGAATTCTATAGAATCTGAAGTAACTGGCCTTGAACATGGGACATGCAGGAATTGCTTAAGGAGTATGATTAATAAAGTTTTCAAAAACCCTGAAGACCATATATCAGATAATAACAAGTGAAAGCTGTCTAGAATATATGAATATTGACAACATAGCAATAAATGGTTAAACCCATAGGTGGTCACCAGAAAATAATTCTAAGGCATGTAGCAACATTTAGCAAACTTGATAACTATAAATTCTGCAAGTAGACAGAAGTCATTCTGCTATCAAAAAATGTCCAAAGAGGGGAAAAAGACAAGACTGTCATACCATCTTAACTAATCAGAGAAAAAGATGGAATAGGATGGCCCAAAAAACAAAATAAAGGTAAAGTATAAGTTGCAATCCAAAAATAATATATAATGCAGAAATGAGACTAATCATCAATAAAAAAGTTTGGGATTTCAACAAAAGAAAATTGGAGAATCCTTATTGGAAGGAGAATCAAACATTCCAAATAAGAGAAATGGAAAAAAATGGAATAGAAATATAGGATCATATTCTCAGAAATGACAGAAACTTGGAGGTAAATAAGCATAATCATCAAGAAAAGACCAAGCAAGGAAAAATAATATTTTGTTAGTAAGAATATAAGTGTGGATAGATCATTGAATTTGGAGATCAGAGGGCCTTGGTTCAAATTCAGGCACTGTTAATACCTGTGTGACAATGGGCAGAAGGAAGGGTTTGTACTAGGTAGTCTCTTCCACTTTCTTTTTTTAAAACTAATTAATTTATTTTTAGTTTACAACATTCAGTTCCACAAGCTTTTAACTTTCAAATTTTCTTCCCCTCCCTGCTTTTCCTCCTCCCCAAGATGACATGCAATCTAATACAGGCTCTACATATATATTCACCTTAAACATATTTTTTACATTAGTCATGTTGCAAAGAAGAATTACAAACAATGGAACGAACCATGAGAAAGAAACAAAACAAAACAAAAAACAGAAAGCAAATAGTCTGCTTCAATCTGCATTCAACTCTAATTCTTTCTCTGGATGTGGATAGCATTTTCCATCGTGAGCCTTTTGGAACTGTCTTAGAACCTTGCATTGCTGAGAAGAGACAAGTTTATCAAAGTCAGTCATCACACAATGTGGCTGCAACTGTGTACAGTGTTCTCCTGGTTCTTCTCCCCTCCCTCAGCATCATTTCATATAAGTCTTTCCAGGTTTTTCTGAAGTTCACCTGCTCATCATTTCTTATAACACAATGGTATTCCATTACATTCATATACCACAATTTGTTCAACCATTTCCCAATTAATGGACATCCCCTCAATTTCCAGTTATCTGCCACCACAAAAAGAGATGCTATAAATATTTTTGTACGTATGGGTTCTTTTCCCATTTGTATCATCTCTTTGGGATACAGTCCTAGAAGTGGTATTGCTGGGTCAAAGGGTATGCACATTTTTATAGCTCTTTGGGCATAGGTCCAAATTGCTCTCCAAAATGGCTAGATTAATTCCCAACTCCACCAACAATGCATTAGTGTTCCAATTTTCCCACATCTTCTTCAGCATTTATAATTTTCCTGTTTTGTCATGCAAGCCAATCTGACAGGAGAGATGTGGTAACTAAGAGTTGCTTTGATTTGCTTTTCTCCAATCAATAGTGATTTAGAGAATTTTTTCATGACTATAAATATCTTTAATTTCTTCCTCTGAAAACTTCCTGTTCATATCCTTTGACCATTTATTAATTGGGGAATGACTTGTATTCTTATAAATCTGACTTGGTTCTCTCTATATTTTAGAAATGAGGCCTTTATCAGAGACACTCATAAGAATACTTTCCCAGTTTTCTGCTTCCCTTCTAACCTCGGTTGCATTGGCTTTGTTTGTACAAACACTTTTTAATTTAATGTAATCAAAATTATCCATTTTGCATTTCATAATGTTATCTTTCTCTTGTTTGGTCACAAATTCTTCCATTCTCCGTAAACCTGACTGGTAAACTATTCCTTGTTCTCCCAGTTTGCTTATAGTATCAGCCTTTATATCTAAATCATGTACCCATTTTGACTTTATTTTGGTATACAGTTTAAGATATTGGTCTATGGCCAGTTTCTGCCATACTATTTTCCAGTTTTCCCAGTAGTTTTTGTCAAATAGCTAGTTCTTATCCCAGAAGCTGGAGTCTTTGGGTTTATCAAATCTTCCATTTCTAAATATATGATCCTAGGTTTATAGGTTATTACATAAAAATGAATTGAAGAGTAAAAAAAAGAATAAAGTGGAATCATGAATAGACAAAAGGCATTTAAAGGGATTAAGATGTAAGGAGAACTTTCAAGAATCAGGAAAAAGGGAAAAAATGAAATTAACGTCCCCTGGACTAAAATCTGTGATTCCTTATGTATTCCTTATATTGAAGGGAGCCCAAGTCAGCAGGGTATATGGAGTGTTCAAGGAGGACTAGCACCTTTGGTGTGAGAGATTGCTAAGCCCTTTTCAGGGCTGCTCATTTACCTTTGGTGTCCACCTGTCACCCAATTCTCACATATGGCTCCAAGAAGCTGTAGCAAGTGCAGTGGCCACATCCCAGGAAACTATCTCAGGAGATGGCCTAAACCAGGTTGAGGGTAACTTAAAGCAGGTTGAAGGTGACCTATGGGCCTCAAACATGTAAGTGAGCTGAAGACGGAGTGTCTACTTCAAGCAGGCAAAGACTTCCTTCATCTGAATGGGTGGATGAAAACAATTTGTTCCAATAGCCATGAAGAAGACTAAAGCAGGCCTTGTGGAAGACTTAGAGCTTATTCAGACATGGAAGACACCAAAGTCTTCCACTGCATTCTGGGCCATCACAAGTCATCCTGACTTTTGTCTTGCCACTGGACTTCAAAGATTATGGAACAGAGAGTGAGGCTGATAACTTTATACAACTCTGCCTCACTTAAATCCCATTCCTCCAGGAGTTAAGATATCACCCTGTGATGTAATTGGTCTTTTTCAGAAATGAAGAACAAATAACAACGATGTGAATCTATAAATTTTGTGGGAGCTATAATAGTGGGAATTTGTATGGATGGAAAAAAAGGAAGAAAGAGACATTGTGGTCTCCCTAATTAGATTGTAAACTTCTTGAGGACAGGGACTATCTTTTGGCACTTTTTGTACCAGTTCTTAGAAAGGGCCTGACATTTATTAGGCTCTTAATAAATGTTTATTGATTGATTGATACAAATTTTAAAAAAATAGTCCTTGCTCTCAAGGAACTTACATTTTAATGTGAAAGACAACACACACAAATTTAGTTTTCAACAAAATGCATAAATAGTCGAAAGAAGATAACCTTACAAAGGAAATCACAAAAACCTTGGGGCATCAGGAAATACTTTCTGAAGGAGAAACATTTCAATTGAGTTGTAAAGGAATGCAGTGATTTTGGAAGGCAGAAGTAGACATTCTGGATATGCCAAGCATGGAGGAAGTCAATGAAAAGCATGGAGTGTGAGATAGAGCATCAATTTTGAGGAACAACAAATAGGCCAGAATGGCTAATGGTTAAACCAGGGGTGGAGAATCTGTGGCCTTGAGGTCACATGTGACCTTCTAGAACCTTAAATGTGTCCTTTTGACTGCATCTAGATTTTTTTTAGGATTTGTTCTGTAAAATTTGAATTTAGTCAAAAGGTTGCACTTAAGGCTCTAGAAGGCTACACATGGCCTCAAGGCCACAGGTTCCCCACCCCTGGGCTAAATTACAGAGCATGTGGAGTAGGAATATGTGAAAAAACTGGAAATATAAGAAGAGAACAGGTTGTGGAAATGATTTTATATATTTGGTCCTCAGGTACAGTAGTCAGCTGAATAGTTATCATGGTCAAGTTAGGAAAATCACTAGGGCACATGTGTGAAGAATGAATTTCAATGGGGAAAGATTTGAGGAAGAAACATAATTTATTGCAATAGTTCTGACAAGGGGAGATGAAGATCTGGACTAAAGTGCTAGTAGTATGAATGGAGACTATAGCTATACCACCCTAAATGCACCCCATTTCTTCTGGTCTCAGAAGCCAAGCAGGGTCAGGCCTAGTTAGTATTCAGATGAAAGACAGACTGGGAATATCAAGTACTGTAGGTTTAAAGAAATTAGGGAAAGTAGATGGTGCTGTGGATAGAATTCTGGCCCTGGAGTCGGGAAGACTCACCTTTGAGAGTTCAAATCTGGCCTCAAAAACTTAGTAGCTACATGACCCTGGGCAAGTCACTTCAACCCCATTTGCCCCAGTTTCTGCATCTGTAAAAAATGATCAGGAGAAGGAAATGGCAAACCACTCAAGTATTTTTTCCACAAAAACCCCAAATAGGGTTATGAAGAGTAAGACATGACTGAAATGACTGAATAACAACAAAAATGTGAACGGAAACGAGGGGACACAAATTCAACATGTTCTAGGAAAAAGAAACAAGATCTAGCAAATAGTGGGATATGCATGGTGAAGAAAAGTGAAGGATTAAGGATGAGTCCAACAATGAGGACTGTCACTGACCTCAAGGAGCTTACAGTCTAATAGAAGAGACAACATGAGACCAAATAGATACAAATCAAGATATATATGGTAGAAATAGGAAATAATTAATAGAAATAATGCACTATAATTAAGAAGAGCTGGGTAAAGCTTCCAGTAAAAAAAGGTATTTTAGTTGGGACTTAAAGGAAACCAAGGAAGTCACTAGGCAGAGGAGAAGAAATAGAGTGTTTGGGGGGTGGAATGGAGGATGGAAGAAGAGGAGATGGAGGAACAGAGAAAATTTCCAAAGCTGGAGATGGATGACAGTGAGGACAATATGTTGGAAAATAGCAGAAGGATTGAATCAAAGGTACACATAGGAGAGTTAACCTTAGCAATGACAAGGGCTACTTTTTCATCAGAAGTTACTACTTCACTGCCTCAAGGTTCTATGTGTAATTTTGAGAGGCTGTGACATATTCATGGTATAGCTTATGAACCACACTTGTAGGCTTCTGATTATGTTTATCAATCAATATCAAAAAGCCATATTTAACTCACTTTTAGAAAGAGTATGGTAGTGGTATAGCTGATGCAAAGCAATAAAAAGAACTGGAGAGAAAGAAAGTTTCAAAATTCTGGGACACATTCTCCCACTAGTATTTACAGACATTAGGGGAAAGTAAGTTCAAGCTTAGAGAGAACACTGACAAAGGGGTAACTTTTGAAGTCCTTTTCTGCAGTACTTCCTTGGCATGGGGTGTGTGTGTTTGTGTGTATGTGTGTATCATAGATAGATAGATAGATAGATAGATAGATAGATAGATAGATAGATACAGATATTTTTTCCCCTTTGCTACTTCTAGACCCTCAAATCTGTCTTTCCTAATTACATCTAATCTGTCCTTACCTCTCAATGAAGAAAATACCACCAGCTTCATCTATCCCAATGATATTAATTAGGAGGCTGGTGAAAAAGTCCAAATCCTGAGTTTTCAAGGTCCTCATAATGTCAAGGAAAGGGGTGGAGACTGAAGTTAAAGTACATTTCTTCTTACCAAGTGATTCCTTCTCAGTAGTTTGGTTGAAAGGTTTTTACCTGGCTTGATACCCACTGAAACCCCAAGTTCCAAATTATTCTGTCATTTTATAGTCAATCCATGGAATATAATTAAGTTTCCTCAACCAACCGGTGCATATTTCCTGTCCAAGTCTGTATATAATCCAGTTTACTTAATGACTTTCAAGGGTATTTAAATTTCTTATGGGCTTTTTTGCCCTTAGTCTAAAGCCTATGATTGATTGTTTCAATTGAGAAGTGGTCTTACCTGATTAACCAGGGTATAGCATCTTAACAATTATTTTAAGTGGACCATAGAAATAATTGGTTCATTAATTCAATATACACTCATCCTTACAGTACTAAAAATATGGGGGAGAAGATATCAAGAAAACACCAAATGAGTAGAAAGAGAAGAGAGGAAGCTTATGGTAAATTGTCTTATTCCTTTTTTAAAAAAAAATTATTTTTGAAGTATAAGACAAAGTGCTAGGCTGATGGAGGTTTGAAGAGAGAAGAATATATTTGGAATAATTGCCATGTTTAGTGGTATAGGAAATTAATTCTGTCACACAAATAGGTATATAAAATTAGGGAAATATTAATGCTCATGGATAGGCTGAGTCAACATAAAAATAACAATACTATTTAAATTAATTTACTTATTCAATGTCATGCCAATTAAACTACCAAAGAATTAATTTATAGAGCTAGAAAAAAAATGAATATAGAGGAAAAAATAGTTAAGAATATCAAGGGAATCAATGAAAAAAAGAAGTGAAGGAAGGTGACCTATCAGTACCAAATTTCAAACCATACTACAAACAGTAATCATCAAAACAATCTGGTACTGGATAAGAAATAGAATGGTTGATCAATGGAATAGATTAGGTACATGGTATAGAGAAATAAATGTCCATAGTAACCTAGTGTTTGATAAGCCCAAAGATCTAAGTTGTTGAGCTAAGATCTAATTATTTAACTAACAAGAACTTTTCAGGAAAACAGGAAAGCAGTCTGGCAGAAACTACACACAGACCAACATCTCACATTGTATACCAAAATAAGGTCAAAGTGGTTACATGATTTAGACAGAAAGAGTGATACAAACAAATTGGAGCATAGGGAAAAATTACTTGTCAAATCTATGGATAAAGGAGGATCTATGGATAAGACTCATGACCCAACAAGTGATACAGAGAATCACAGGAGTTAAAAATAGTGTCAATTTCAACAAATTAAAAAATGCTTTTGCACAAATAAAATGAATAAGACTAAAGTTAACAGGAAAGCTGAAAAAAAATGTTTCCTGGTAAACATCTCATTTCTCAAATAATAGAGAAATGAGTTAAATTTATAACAATAGGAGCCATTCCCCAATTTATAAATGGTCAAAGTATATGAACAGGCAGTTTTCAGAAGAAGAAATAAAAACTATCAATAGTCACTTGAAAAAATGCTCTAAATCATTAACAATTAGATAAATTCACATTAGAACAGCTCTGAGGTACTACCTCACACCCATAGATTGACCAACATGATAGAAAAAAATCACAATTACTGGAGGGGATGTGGAAAAATAGGTACATTAGTGCATTATTGGTGCAGCTGTGAAATGATCTAACCATTTTTGACAACAACTTGGCTATATACTCTTTGACACAGCAATACTACCACTAAGTCTGTACCACCAAAGAAATGAAATAAAAAAGGACTCATACGTACATAAACATTTATAGTGGTTTATGTTGGTGGTGACAAAGAATTAGAAACTGAAGGTATGCCCATCAATTGTGAAATGGCTAAACAAGTAGTGGTATATGATTGTTATGAAATTCTACTGAGTTGCAAGAAATGACAAATGAGGTGGCTTCAGAAAAACCTGGAAAGATTTATGTGAACTCATGCAAAGTGAAATGAGTAGAACTAAGAGAATATTACACTTACTAGCAGCAATATTATAATGACAGTCAACAGTGGAAGACAGCTATTCTGATCATTAGTACTCATGATGAGAAATGCTATTTACCTGTAGAGAGAGAACTGATAAAGTCTGAGTACAAATTGAAGCCTATTTTCTTTCACTCTCTGTTTATTTTTCTTTTATAATAGCTAATGGGAAAACATGTTTTGCGTGACTTTATATGTATAATAGATATCTTATTTCTTGCCTTCTCAATGAGTGGGAGAGGGACTGCAGAGAGGGAGAGAATTCAGATTTGAAAATAAAAACTTACAAAAGTAAAAAAAATAATTAATAGAAAATGGAATTATCTTCTTTCATTGAAGACCCATTTGAAATTAGATAACATGAATTTGTAGTGGACCTAGTTACCATGGTTGTGTGATTTTTCTCCAACTGTCTTTCTTAGTACATGAGTTGGAGTGAAGAGAATAATCCTGGGCTTTGGATTTGGCAAATTGTTGTTGGTGATAGGCCAACAAAACAAAATATTTGAGAGTAGGTGATTATGGAGTTAGGGAAAAGTTGAGATTTGGAAGGGAGGGGAGTGTACCTAGAGCATTTGCAATGGCTTAGAAATTTCTGAGGACTGGAAGAACTAGAGGACATGTGAAGAAGAAGAATTTGATTAAGTGCAATAAGGCATAAGGAGATATGGGATGATAAAAGGTTATGATTAGATAAAGGAATTTCAGAACCATTGATCATGAAATTGTCACAATTGTGGGTGATTTTGAGATCAAAATCCTTATTTGTAAATGAAGTAGAATGGAGGACAAAGTTAGGGTATTTGAAGGAACATCAACATGTATGTCGAAGTCCCTAGGTAGGCTGGGAGGTGGACTGAGACAGACATTGAGCTTAGGAGAAAGGAGGAAGAATATCCGGGGATTGGCAGATAACATTCACTATCTTATGTATTAAGTGATATATTTGGATAATATATACATCAAAGGAGACCGACCATGAGTAGTAGTGGAAAGAGAGTCTGAAAGTAATAGTGTATCACAACCCAACCTTTACCACCACTACCAGTACCAGTCAGTTTGTGCTGGTGCTTAAAGGTACCATAGCCAATGAAAAATATCAATAATAAATATGGATCAAATGGCATGTCATAGTATCTATATGCAAAAAGGAAAAATTAAGTAATTTACCCAAAAAAGACATAAATGACAACATAAAAATTGCAGGAGACTTTAATGTTCCTTTCAGACTCAGACAAATCCAAGAGGAAGATAAACAAATAAAAGGAAATAAAGAACTTAACAAGAATTAGAGAATTTAGAGCTAAATGACTTCCAATATCCTTTTAATTATATCATACATATATATTCCAGCACTAATGGACATTTTTTTAAAAAATAGACCAGAAAAATTACAAAGAAATATCAAAAAACCTGAAAGCTAATCATGTGTGTGTATCTATCTATCTATCTATCTATCTATCCATCCATCCATTGATCCATCCATCTATATATATCTCTCTCTCTCCCTATATATATACATACATATATATGTGTATATGTACATATATATACATTATATATACTATAATGGAAAGTGAGTGATGGCTAATTGCACTGGTACATTTGCAAGATATTTAAGGGATCCAGTTAATGGAAAGAGGATTCCTGTATATTCAACTGAACTGGCCTATGCAGAGAGATAAGAAAATATATGTAGATCATATAGAGTGTCTGTAGTGGGGAGGCTAGCTGAGGTGAACAACATGGTATACCTGTGATATTTAAAGTGTTTGGTCCTAGTTCTTTCTCCAAACTTTGTCATCATTTTTGTTAGTTGAATTTCCATGGGTTTCTGCATCTCTCAGAGGCCATGACTTATGCCTCTCCAGATTCACATACAGCATTGTCAAAAACAAAAGAAGTAATTATGAAATATACGGTTAGATAGAGCCTAAAGTTGCCTATCTGAATTATGTACCAGCTGAACTCACTTCCCCAACCCAACCCCCAAACCCTCTCCTCCCACTCCTATAGAAGAGTACTGTAGGCCAGATATTAGAAACATGACAAGTTTCAAATATATCATGATGATGCTGGAAAGCTGGTTGATGTCATTGTCACATGACAGATTTGAAAACTAAAGAAACAAATAAATCATAAGAATCACCCAAAACCACATCTTGAATAAATTATGGGGAAATTAAAGATAAAAACAAAGCAAATATCAGTCAGGCTTCTTGGTGCTTTGCAAAATTTGTGTGTGTGTGTGTGTGTGTGTGTGTGTGTGTGTGTGTGTTTGTGTGTGTTTAGAGGATGGACTTAAGTGAGTAATACTAATGTGTGGGTGGTGATTGCAAAGAATAAAATTCTCAAATTGATGGACAAAAATAGACTGCTGTTTCACAAGATTAATGCCTAGTAAAGGTTTTCAATTAGGATCTGATTTCCAAATGCAAACTTATCTAAAATCAAACAGCTCTGAGAAAACAGAGTTACCAAATTTTTAAAAAAAATGATTATACTTCATTTTCTTAATGAATCTGAAACTTCAATCAATGTTAGGTATCATGTAGACATTAACATCATGTGACAGCCACAGATCAAAATATGTTTTTCCCACTTGTCACAGGAAAAACTACGCTATTGATGATAATCACAATGATAATATTGCATGAGGATTTAAAAAGAAGAAAAAATGTACCACTTCATAAATTGTCAGGTGGGAGGAATTGCTTTAATTTGAGGCTGAATGACAATTATTAAGAGAATATAATGGAAACAAATAGTTCATTATTTTTTTTATGCTTTAATGCAACATTATCATTTAATTTTCAAAAACAATTCTATACTTTAGATCAATAGTGTCAAATTCAAATAGAAATGGGAGGAACAGAGCCAAGATGGCTCTGTGAAAGGAGGGAACTACTGGAGCTCTCTTACAAATTCTGTCAGATACCTATAAAAAAAGTGAATCTGAGCAGATTTAAGAGAGTTAGAAGCTGCCAGTAGACTGAGTGGGGCAGGAGCACCAGGTGTGCAGAGTGCCGCCAGACCACACCAAACAGGAGCAGGAGAGGAATCCAGCTAGTGTGCCTGTCTGAAAGAGCAATGGGCTCACTAAATGTGGGAACAGGAGCAGACTCAGGGTGGAAGTACTGGCTACAGCGGCTATCCCCAGGCCTCTCATCCCAGGACAGGAGCCTTTCAGAGCTAGGGGAGACACTAGCACAGAGCCTGTGGCCATGGGAGCAGCTACCCCTGAGGCCTCCAGCCCAGAGTCTAAAGGTTTGAAACTCACCTTCTTGAACTTCCGGGAGCCATGTTGATCAGGTAAAATGGCTCTCATCAATTCCTTCCTCACCCAGATAATACTCCCTCAGGAGAAACCCTGAAATAAAGAAGCCAGAAATGGGGCTTCAGTAGCCTTTTAGCTCAAGAATTTTGGGAGAGGGACCTTCTTAGGGTGGTGGAATGAGACTAGTGCAAGAAGAGAGGTGTCCCAGCAGGCCCCACCTCAGCAGAAAAGGGGGAGTTCCTGAGCCCCAGGGGGTTGGAGCTAGCAAACATAAACACCAGGACTCCAGACATGCCTTCACACAGCCAGGGGAAGTGGCAGACACCAGAATAGACAACTGCTGAGACCACCCATGTGGTAGCACAGTCCTAGGGGAAGAAGAGACTTCCAGCAGCCAGACCACCACTCCCCCACACCTAAGGAAACCAGAGGCCACAGCACACAAAGTCAGTGAGCAGGCCCACAGTTCCCAGCACAAGAAGCTTGGGACAAGGCCCCTGAGACCCAGAAGCAGAGATCCCCTTTAGAAGCCAGCAGTGGGGGAGTGGGGGGGGGAGCCTGGGGAGGAACCAAACACCACAAAAAAACAGACCAGAAAACCAAAGACTATTGATTCCTATTATGGAGGAAGGGAAAATCAAAATTCCAATTCAGAAGAGGACAGCATTGACACTATACCCACATCTGAAACCTTAAAAGTGAATGTGAACTGGTATCCAGCCCAAAAAGCATTCCTGGAAGACTCTAGGAGGACTTTAAAAAATAAAATGAGAGAGTAAAAGAAAAACTGAAAAAAAATAATTCACTGATGAGAACAAATCTTTAAAAAGTAAAATTTGTAAAATGGTTAAGGAGGTTCAGACTATAGACTGAGAGAATGTCTCATTGAAAAGTAAAAATAACCAAATGGAAAAGGAGGTAGAGAAGCTAAATGAAGAAAACTATATGTTAAAAATTAGAAATGGGCAAGTAGAAGCTAATGACTCTATGAGACATCAAGAAACAATCAAACAAAATCTAAAGAATGAAAAAAAATTGAAGAAAATGTGAAATATCTGATTGGAAAAACAACTGACATGGAAAATAGATCCAGGAGAAATAATCTAAGAATTATTGGTCTACCTGAAAGCCATGATGAAAAAAAGAGCCTGGACAGTTTCTAAGAAATCATCAACGAAAACTGTCCCAAGGTTCCTAGAACCAGAGGGTAAAATAAGCATCAAAAGAATCCATCGATCACCCCCTGCAAGAGATCCCAAATTGAAACCTCCAAAGAATATTATAGACACATTCCAGAATTATTAGGTCAAGGAGAAAACACTGCAAGCAGCCAGAAAGAAACAATTCAAATATCATGGAACTAAAGTCACAATAATGAAGGATCTTGTAACTTCTACAATGAAAGAAAGGAGCAATTGGAATATGATATTCCAAAAGGCAAAGGAGCTTGGACTACAACCAAGAATCAACTACCCAGCAAAACTGAGCATAATTTTTCAGGCAAGGAGTTGGACATTCAATGAAATAAGGTAATTCCAGACCTTCCTGTTGAAAAGACCAGAGTTCAATGGAAAATTTGATCTTTAAATAAAAAACGCAAGAGTGACATAAAAAGGTAAATGGGGAAAAAAACTATGTTATTCAATAAGAGAAAATTATTTTCATCCTTATGTAGGATTATATTGATTTATATATTAAATACATATATATATATACATATATATATATATATATATATATATATATATATATATATACATGTCAAGCTTGAGAATGATACAGTTATTATGACAATTGAAAGGGATATACATAGACTGAGGGTGTCAGTATAAAGTAATTGATGTGATGATAAAAAGCATAATTAAGGGGTACAAAAGGATTGTTCTGGGAGAAGAGGTAAGGAGGAGGTAGAAAAGGGTAAATTATGCCACATGAAGAGGCACAAAAACATATTATTGTAGAGGGAAAGAAGGGAGGGAGAAAAGCAGTGTTTGAGTTTTACTCTCATCCGATTTGGTTCAAGAAGGGAATAACATACTCTGATAAGTATAGAAATCAAATTTATCCTACAGGTAGTAGGAGGGAAAAGGGGAAAGAAAAGGTCCGGGAGTGGTGGATAGATGAGAGGAAAGAAGTAACAAGGTGAAAAGGGTAAGAGAAAGAAGGGGTGTCATTAGGGAGGGAAAATTGAGGAAGACAGTAGTCAAAAGCAAAACTCTTGAAGAGTGGAAGAGAGAAGGGAGAAATGAAAGCATGAACAGGGATGGTAGGGAAATAGGATAGAGAAAAAGAGACAGACAGTAATCGTAACTGTGAATGTGAATGGGTTGAAGAGGAGGTTGAATGGAGGCAGAAGCAGAATGGAATAAAAATCATAATCCTATAATGTGTTGTTTACGAGAAACACATTTGAAAGAGGGGGATACATGCAGGGTAAAGATGAAAGGCTGGAATAGAATATATTATGCTTCAGCTAAAATAAAAAAGAGCGGGGGTAGCAATCCTAATTTCAGACAAAGCAAAAGCAAAGAAAGATCTAATTAAAAGAGACAAGGAAGGACACTATATTCTGCTAAAAGGCACCATTGACAATGAAGCAATATCATTACTTAACTTATATGCACCAAGTGGTATAGCATGCAAATTTTTAGAAGACAAGTTAAGGGAGTCATAGGAAGAAATAGACAGCAAAACTATACTTGGGCGGGAGGGACCTCAACCTTCCCCTCTCTGAACTTGACAAAATAAACAAGAAAGAAGGTAAGGAAGTGAAAAGAACTTTGGAAAAGGTAGATATCATAGGCCTCTTGAGAAAACTGAATGGGGATAAAAAGGAATGTATCTTTTTCCCAGTGATACACAGCACAGACTCAAAAATTGACCATGTGCTAGGGCATAAAAACCTCCCAGTCCCATGCAAAAAAGCAGAAATAGTCACTACATCCTTTTCAGATCATGATGCAATTAAACTTATTTGTAATAAAGGACCATGGGAAGAGAAACTAAAAATTAATTGGAAGCTATGTAATTTAATCCTAAAAAATGAATGGGTCAAAGAACAAATCATAGAAACAATTAATAACTTCATTCAATAGAATGACAATAATGAGACAACATACCAAAACTTATGGGATGCAGCAAAAGCAGTTCCTAAGGGAAGTTTTATATCTCTAAATGCTTACATGAATAAAATAGAGAAAAACGAGAATCAATGAACTGGACATGCAACTGAAAAAGATAGAAAAAAAAATCAAATTCAAAATCCTCAATTAAATGCCAAATTAGAAATACTGAAAACCAAAGGAGAAATTAATAAAATTGAAATCAAGAAAACCGTTGACTTAATAAACAAAACTAAGGGCTGATCTAATGAAAAAAACAATAAAATTGATAAAGCTTTGGTCAATTTCATTAAAAAAAAAAGAAAGAAGAAAACCAAATTACCACTATCAAAAAAGGAAAGGGCGAATTCACCTCCAGTAAAGAGGAAATTAAAACAATAATTAGGAATGATTTTGACCAATTGTATGCCCAGAAATGTGACAACCTGCATGAAATGGATGAATATTTACAAAAATATAAATTGCCCATGTTAACAGAAAAGGAAATAAAATACCTAAATAACCCCATCCAAAAAAAGGAAATTGAACAAGCCGTCAATGAACTCCCTAGGAAAAAATCTCCAGGGCCAGATGGTTTTACATGTGAATTCTATCAAACATTTAAAGAACAATTAATTCCTTTATTTTACAGACTATTGGGGAAAATAGGTGGAGTCCTACAAAATTCTTTTTATGACACAAATATGGTACAAATACCTAAACCAGGAAGAGTCAAAACAGAGAAAGAAAATTATAGACCAATAATGCAAAAAATTAATTAGCAAAAAGATTGCAACAACTTTTCATGAGAATAATACCCTACAACCAGGTAGGATTTATTCCAGTAATACAAGGCTGGTTACATACTAGGAAAACTATCAGCATAATTGATCATATCAGCAACAAAACTAACAGAAACAATATGATTATCTCAGTAGATGCAAAAAAAAAACTTTTGACAAAATACAACATCCATTCCTATTAAAAAGACTAGAAAGGAATAAATAGAATCTTCCTTAAAATTATAAGTAGCATCTACCTAAAACCATCAACAAGCATAATATGTAATGAAGATAAGCTAGATTCATTCCCAATAAGATCAGGGGTGAAACAAGGATGTCCATTATCACTCCATTATCCAATTTGGTACTAGACATGTTAGCTTTAGCAATAAAAGAAGAAAACAAAATTGAAGGAATTAGAAGAGGCAAAGAAGAAACTAACTTACTACTCTTTGCAGATGATATGATGATTTACTTATAGAATCCTAGAGAATCAAGTGAAAAACTACTTGAAATGATAAACAACTTTAGCAAAGTTCCAGGATATAAAATAAACCCACATAAATCCTTGACATTCCTACATATTACTAAAAAAAGCCCAATAGCAAGAGATAGGAAGAGAAATTCCACTTAAAGTTACTGTAGACACTATCAAATATTTGGGAGTCTACCTGCAAAGGCAAACCCAGGGCCTACATGAACACAATTATGAAACACTTCGCACACAAATAAAATAAAGTCAGATCTAAATAAATGGAAAAAACATCAGTTGCTCATGGTTAGGCTGAGCTAATATAATAAAAATGACAATTTTACCTAAATTAACCTATCTATTCAGTGCCTTACCAATCGAACTACCAAAAAATTATTTTACAGAGCTGGATAAAATAATAACAAAATCTGGAAGAACAAAAGTTTGAGAATATCAAGGGAATTAATGAAAAGAAATGCTAGGCAAGGTGGCCAAGCCATACCAGATATTAAACTGTACTATAAAGCAGCAGTCATCAAAACTACTTGGTACTGGCTAAGAAACAGAGTGGTGGATCAGTGGAATAGCTTAGGTGCACAAGACACAGTAGTCAATGACTATAGCAATCCAGTCTTTGATAAACCCAAAGAATCCAGCTTCTGGGCTAAGAATTCACTATTTCACAGAAACTGCTGTGAAAACTGGAAAATGGTATGGCAAAAACTGGGCATACACCAATATCTTACACCATATACCAAAATAAACTCAAAATGGTCTCATGATTCAGGATTAAAGGCTGATACTATAAACAATTTGGGAGCAAGGAGTAGTTTACCTATCAGATTAATGGAAAAGGGAAGAATTCATAACCCAACAAGAGATAGAGAGCATTACAAAATGCAAAATGGATAATTTTGATTACGGTAAATTGAAAAGTTTTGTATAAACAAAGCCAATGCAACAAAGATTAGGAAGGAAGCAGAAAATTGGGAGAAAATCTTTACAACCAGTATCTCTAATGAAGGCCTCATCTCTAAAATATACAGGGGACTGAGCCAAATTTAGAGGAATACAAGTCATTCCCCAATTGAGAAATGGTCAAAGTATATAAACAGGCAGTTTTCAGAGGAAGAAATTAAAGCTATCTATAGGCATATGAAAAAATGCTCTAAATCACTATGGATTAGAGAAATGCAAATCCAAACAACTCTTAGGTACCACATCTCTCCTGTCAGATTAGCTAACATGACAAGACAAGAAACTGATAAATGATGGAGAGGGTGTGGGAAAATTGGAACATTGTTACATCGTTGATAGAGTTGTGAATGGATCCTGCCATTCTGGAGAGCAATTCGTAACTATGCCCAAAGGGCTATAAAAATGTGCATACCCTTTGACCCAGCAATACCACTTCTAGGGCAGTATCCCAAAGAGATCACACAAGTAGGAAAGGGACCCGTATGTACAAAAATATTTATAGCTCTTTTAGTGGTAGCAAAGAATTGGAAATCAAGGGGCTGCCCCTCAGTTGGGGAATGGCTGAACAAGTTGTAGTATATGAACATAATGGAATACTGTTGTGCCATAAGAAATGGGTAATATATGGACTTCATAATAACCTGGAAAAATCTACATGATATGATTCTGAAGGAAGGGAGCAGAATGAATAGAACATTGTACACAACCACAGACATATTGCTTCTGTGATGACTAACTTTGATAGACTTGGCTCTTCTCAGCAATACAAGGTTCAAAGACATCTCCAAAGGACTCATGATTTAAAGTACTATCTACGTTCAGAGAAAGAATTATTCAGTCTCAATGCAGAATGAGGCAAACTATTTGCTCTTCTTTTTTTTCTCTTCTTTTTTGGTTTTGTTTCTTCTTTCTCACGATTGGTCATAATTCTTCTTTACAACTTGACTGTTGTGTAAGTAATTTTAAGCAAAAGTATATGTGGAATATATATCAGATTCCATGCCATCTTGGGGTGAGGGTTGAGGAGAGGGAGGAGAAGAAAACTTGGAACTCCAAAACTTGTGGAACTGATTGTTGTAAACTAAAAATAAAATATCTAAAAAAATTTTAAAAAAAGAAATGGGAGCCACTGAACTATACATAGAGATCCCTGCGGGCCACATATTGACTTTGAAAACTATATATTAATATTAACTATGTTTTATTGTATTTTTATATATTAATTAAATGTTTCTCAATTACATTTTATTCTGACAAAGGACATGTTTGGGAGAGTTGTGGGGCTGCATGGAAACTACAGTCTGCATGTTAGACACCTCTGCTATAGATGGGACTGATACCATTAGTCCTGTCTTGCAGATGAGGAAACCAAGATTCAGACAGGCTAAGTGACTTGCCCATGGTCACTTAGTTCTTGTCTGACACTGGGAGAAAACTAAACAAAACCACAAAAACAAACAAAGCCACCAATCCTTTCTGACTCAGGATCCAGTGGTCCTTTATACCACATTTTTTTTATATTCATCTGCCTTAAGCCCAATTAAAGCTACCTTGAGCTTTTGGTATGAGCTTCTTAGCTACCTAGGTTTTGTCATCTTTTAATTTCAAGTAAGTAAGTGGTATAGTAGATTGATTGAGTATTGGACTTGGACTCAGTACGACTGAGTTAAAATTTAGCCTCTGACCCTAGCTGTGTGACCTTGGGAAAGTCATTTCATTTGTATTTTTTTCTTAGTTTCCTCAACTGTGAAAAAGAGATCATAATAGCACCTAGCTCACAGGGTTTTTGCAAAGATCGAATAAGACAATATTTGTAAAGTGATTAGCATAGAACCTGGCATATACTCGGCTTATTCCCTTTACTTTATCTGTTTTGAATGAGAATAGCATATTTTATAGTTGAATTAAAGAATTAGATATGCTTTTCCTCATTTGAAAAATGAGAATGTTGCACAAGACCACTAAAATACCCAAATGCATATACATTAGACAGTAGGTTCTAAGAATGTGCTGTGCCTTGTTTATATATTTCTATTAATGACGCCATCAAAAGACCTGGGGTTCACTACCACTCTTTTTCTATCCAATTTAGTGCTGAATGCTAAGGAAACAACAAATACAGTAGTTAATCCTTCTGATTTTTCCCTTAACAATAAAAGCTAAAAACAACAGGGAATGATTTTTAGTAAATCTGTTAACTAAAATGCATGGTAGCATTCCACCTAGCATTTTCATGAGGGATCTTAAGCTCTGGGACTAGTCAGATCCTGCCCAAATTATTTAATTGTATCTCAGGGCCTTGGTGTATTAAAAGTTATAAGAGGGAAGTGGAGATGCATCGTAAAGTTTGTATTTTAAGGAAATATCTAGCTCTGACTAAATGAAGGGAGTTGGGATTCAATTACCACTTGGGCATGTAATTTGAATAAATGAAAATACCAGAATAATGGAAGCTGATATATTCAGGATGGTAGAATGAGTCTGATAGAGGGTGACTGAATTTCAATAATAAGAAACAGAGGAGGATGGGAAGCAACCATACAGAATAGTTGGGGGAAGAGAGATCAATTGCAAAAAGCTCTCCTCAAACTATAAACATTGGACTGTGACATGGTGAAGAGGCAGATTCTCATAAATAGCAACACTTAAGCTACAAAGGTGATGAAGGTAGGCTCCTGTTTAATGAAAAAAGGTATGAAGTTGAACTAGATCAGAAAAAAATGAGGAAGAAAACCATCATTGAAAGGAAAGCATTATTAGCATTTTGCACAGTATAAGTGTTCCATGACTAGCATCTTAAAAAGGACTTTATTTTTGATATGACATTTTTTTTAGTGCACAGACACTGGACTTGGAGTCAAGAGAACCTGAGTTCAAATCCTGTCCCTTGCTATTTCTATAAGACTGGGTGAGTCGTTAAACCTTCCTGAGTCTTAAGCCTTGAAAATTATAAGCAAGTTGTTATCTGCCTTAGGGAAAGGAGTTCTTACACAGAAGAGATCATATATTTTTGCATATATTTGAGATGGTATTTGAGTCAAGAAAAACCTTAGATCAAATACTTCTTCTGAAACCTGTTAGTTTAGTATCCAACCCAAACATTCTGGGCTTACCCAGACCAAGTCCTATCATGGGGTCTGTTCTCAAAAGGGTTGATATCTCTTTCTTTGCCTTGCTTCCTTCACCAGAAGTCACCACCAACTCTGGAGTTATATTGAAAATTTTTGCCACAGAAAAATTTCAATATACCCCAGTGGATAACAGAGTCTCTATATCTCATTGAATTCAAATTACATGTGGATATCCAGTCTTTATTTCTCCCCAGAAAAAAAAGGAGGGCAAGATTTATCAAAATGCTTAAAGACTGTAAACAGATACAAAAACGCATGAAGCACACAAATAGTCCTTCAGGTTCCCTAAAAATAGCTGAAATTGGGGCTGTAATAGCAGCAATTCCCTGACTTTTCAATGAAATCCCTCACTCTCATAAGTATACACAGTACCTTAAATATTCATAGTGCCACCCTGTGGTTTAGACTCCCCACAGAAGGCAAATAGGAGTTACTGACTGCTGAATAAACAATCCTTTCCCCAATGAACCTATACCTTTGGAGTAACTCACAGGATTTTCTCTCCAAGTAAATGACTACACAGGAACTATGTAAATGATTACCTTCTTTCTCCAAGGAATACAAAGCATCAGGAAATTCTCTCTCTTAACTTTTTCTTTTTGCTGTCATGGACTCCTTTAGGAGTGTGGTAAAGCCTATTGAACCATTTTTAATAATATGAAATGCCTAAATACACAGGTCTACAAAGGAAACAAATTAAATTGAAATAATAACATGTATTTTTTTTCCAAGTTCATGCTGTCCTGGAACTATATCCATGAATACCCCTCTTATCCAATCTGTTGCCAAGGCCTGTCAATTTCATCTTTGCAATATGTCTCAAATAGGCCCTCTTCTGTTTCCTAATACTGCCATCAACCTGGTGCAGGCCTTCATCTCCTCCCACATCAAAGTTTTGCAATACTTGGTATAGTTGACAAAAGTCACAATCCATACTACAGTCTTCTTCTATTTAGCTGCCAAAGTGATTTTTTAAGTAAAGACCCAAACATGTTACTTCCCTAATAAGTAAATTCCTGTTGGTCTCTTTTACCTTCAGGATCAAATGCAAAATACTTAGATTGGCTTTCAATGACTTTCATAACCTAGCCCCAATACCTACATTTTCAGTTTTCTTATATTCCTCCACCCCATCCCCACATACTCTTCAATCCAGTAACACTGGCCTCCTTGCTTTTTCTTGAATGAGACACGATCTCTCAGCTCTGGGCATTTTCTCTGGCAGTCTCCCATGTATGGAATTTTCTCCTTCTTCATCTCCAAGTCCTGGCACATAATAAGCATTACAAAATATTATGGTTATTAGCACTAGTATCATTGGCAGGAATATGAATAAAGTGTTCTTTCCACTCAAATTATTTCTGGGGTACTTTAACCGGATTTCTCTTCTGCCCCATCACACTCTACCCTGTGTAATATTTATTTCTGTATGCATTCTGTATGCACTCCCATACTTTAATAGACTATAGGCTCTTTGAAGGCAGAAGTCATATCCAATTTCTTTTTACCAGTATCCCTAATACTTCCACATATCACATCACATCGTGCATAATATATGACTAATAACCACTTATAAAATATTTTAGGTAATAATTAAGCTAATAATAGATACTGATGGACTATCATACCAAACTTCTGGAATTTTAAACACTCAAAGATTTTAGTCTCAAGCATCTGGACCTGTCAAAATAGTTTGCCTGACAGAATGAAGATGGTTGTTCCAGAAAGTTCAATACCTAAAGCCGAGAGGTACAACTTCAACCCAAGCTGATGAATTATCAGCCATAGAGATGAGGAACCTGGAAGCAGATTTCTTAACTGGCAACTGTGAGAAAGATGAGTATTTATAAGAATTTTTGCTGCTCCTGTCCTTACAGAGGTAGCTAGGTGGTATAGTAGATAGAATGTTGATAGAGTCACCTAGAGTGGATAGAATCAGGAAGATCTGAGTTGAAATCCAACCTCAGACAATCACTACTTGTATGAACCTGGGCAAGTCTGTTTCCTCCATTGTAAAATTGGAATAGTAAAAGCACCTCCCTCCCAGAGTTGTTGTGAGGATCCAATGAGATCATAGTATAGAGGGTACATAGCAGGCAATTAATAAGAATTTATTGATTTGTAAAGTGCTTAGTAGAGCAGCTAAGTGGTGCTGTAGATAGAGTACTGGGCTTGGAATCAGGAAGACTCATCTTCATGAGTTTAAATCTGGCTTCAGACATTTACTAAGGATGTGAACCTGGACAAGTCATTTTACCCTGTTTGCCTCAGTTTCCTTATCTGCAAAATGAACTAGAAGAGAAAATGACAAATTACTCCAGTATCTTGGCCAAGAAAACCCAAGTAGGGTTATGAAGAGCCAGATACAACGTAAATGACTGAACAAGAAACAAAAAAGTGCTTAGTTACAGTGGTTGGCACATACCGTGGTGCTTAAAAGTGCTTGTTTCCTTCCTTTCTCTATTATAAGGGTTACATCATAGGATTTGCTCTATTTCACTTTAGGGATACTGGCAACTTTCTGATTGACAAACACTTAAATGTCAAACACTAATGGACGGCCGATATGCCATGTAAGGATTTCCATCTAGAAGGCAATAAATATACACCAAGTCACCATATATTCTTTTCATTTTAGTTATAGCATTAGGTATTGAGTCATTCTACTCATTTTACAAGGGATGAAAGAAACTAAGAGAGGAGGAAGTGTCTACGGTCAGAAACATAGAAATATTGACATATGTGCTAAGATTTGAACTCAAATCCTCTCATTCCGTAACTCATGTTCTTCCTCCTGCACCACACCATTTCCTTTCCATTTAAGAGAGTTGACTATTGCTTTGGAGGCTAGAAGGCTGGACAGAGTATTCATGTTTATTGAAAATAATAGAATTGGGGCAGCTAGGTGGCGCAGTGAGTAGAGCACCAGCCTTGGAGTCAGGAGGACCTGAGTTCAAATTCAGCCTCAGACACTTCACACTTACAGGCTGTGTGACCTTGGGCAAGTCACTTAACCCCAATTACCCTGTCTTGCCCCCTCCAAAAAAAAAGAATATAAGCACCTTGAGAGCCTTCCTCCTCAAAAAAAAAAAAAAAAGAAAATGATAGAACTGAATTGGATTGGATGGATTTCTGTTGCTGCCAGTAACTAGTAAAAAGAATGTCTTTTCTCAAAGAAGCACCATAATCAGTAGTGGTTGGCTTCCTATTTCCATTTCTCCAAAGTATTTAGAGACTCTAATCACTAAAGTCATCCCTTCCACATCGCAACTTTCCCCATTTTGGTTTCTATATATTCTAGGTCAGCATGTGAAATTGAATGGGAATGTTTTGGGAGTTTTGTGGAAGCGACAGATGACACAGGAAGGCCAACAAACAACACAGAGCCAATGACCAAATACTTAACCCAAATTTTATAAGGTTCTGTAAATACTCCATAAAAGAAAAGAAAAGCAGACCTTCTCTGGTATAAAGGGAGGGCCAAAAATTTTTTCAGGTATGTGTGGGACAATAATTCCCCCAAAATGAAATAACAATCAAAGGTCTCTCAGGGTAAAGACAGAGGCTTTATTTGCGAGTCTTGCGCAAGAACTGGGCATCATCTACTCCAGGGTGGAATGGGGTAGGGGTGCCAGTAATAGAGAGCAGAGAGGCAGTTTATATACCCATAGAAGGCAATTCTAAGAAATGCCCCTAAAAACCCCCTTACAAAACAATTCTAAGAAAAACCCCAAAGTCTGGACCTCTATCCCCATTGTTGGGAATAATTGGCCTCACATTCTTGAAACAAGGAAAGATTTTTAATCTAACACCTTAACCCCAAACTAAAAGACAGCAGTTATAGGCATGATGCAGGATTTGGGTATATGCAGTATATATGCAAGTTTAAGTGGGGAGGGGGGTTTAACTTGAAACTTTATGATATAGCTCAGGCTTTATGGAGGCTAAAATATTAAGTATTATTCTTTTCTTTAAATGAGAGACTTTCAGCCCTTCCACTCAGGTATTTTCCAAATCTCAGGGTACCACACCCCTATCCCCCATGATGTGGAAAGGATTACTATATTGATAAAGTTGCTTCTATGCAAACAAGTTGCAGGAGCTCTAAAGTGCATCAGAAACAACATGCCTTCTTCCCCCTCCCTCCTCCTTGGTTTCTCCTCACTCTGCTCAGATCCGAAGTTCCTAACAACAGACTCAGGAGTGAACTTTTAGTTCATAAACTGGGGACTGCCTCTATTATAAAATTTAAAGAAATGTACAGTGGCTGAGGAAAAGCAAGAGGAAAAAAGCTGTAAGGAATCCTCTTGTGGGTTTCATTATTTTGTTATTCTTTATTATCTTTTTCCAAGCAAGTCCTGCTCAAACAACTGCCTCACTCGCTTTTTTTTTTCCTAAATAGGAAAGGAACATTCTTATATATAAAAAAGAGGCAGCTGTTTGTTGGTTCAGGTATGAGAAGTGAGCTCTACATGGCTGTAACCTTTATACTACTGTATGCTTTTTGGTTTTAATAAGGGCTGCAAGTGCAACAGTGTTTCCATTTTCAAACTGTACACTGGGGGTGCCTGTAGAATGTGGTGAACAAAAGCTGTCCCACAAGCAACACTAATAGAAATGAAACAGAGAAAGACAGTACTGTCTCTCCATGTTGCAGGCAGGGCTCTTTCATTTGATGCAAAGACTTGTTCCTAGTCCTGCAGTGCCCAGGACCTCATTTATACCTTTTGTACATCTTAACCATTATGCTGGAATATAACATTGAGATTAAAATCCAAATGTAATCTAGAAAATTATTTACAAACAGCAGCCTGCATCTGCATTAATTGAGACCCAGAAGGCATGTCTTACATATCTTTAGGTATAATTTTTGCTTTATTATGATTGCAAGGTTCATTTAACCCCATGGATAAATTATGCCTGTTCTTTATGGCTTGGACATATAGACAGATGTACATGGGCATGTGGTAATAAGTTTATTTGTAATTATTTCTCTTAGCCCTTTTCTGTTCAAATTATCCCATTAAAAAATGGTGAGGATATGCTTGGAAATCGAATGTATCTTTTGACCACAAACTGTAACACTCATGTGTGGTAGAAATAGACGTCATGTCACAGCAGAGCTCATGTTGTTGTTAATATGTCTTTCTACTAGTAAACAAAGACAGCAAGACAAAAGTGATGCTAACATACAATACAATTTTCTGATTCTTTATTCCTGCATCTATTTTGAAAGGCAGCTCAAATGTTACTCAATTAAATTTTATTTTTCAATCACATGAGGGATAGTATAGTGTAGTAGGTTCAGCATTGGACCAAGAGTCAAGAGACCTAGATGCACATTTGACCTCAGATACTAAATAGGTTGTGTGGTCATAGTCAAGATATTGGAACTCTCAGAACCTCGGTTTTCACATCTGTGAAATGGAATAATTATAATATATATATTTTTTAGAGTTGAGGAAGGAAGGGAGGGAGGGAGGGAGGAAGGAAGGAGAAAATGAGGGAAGGAAGGAGAAAAGGAGGAAGGATTTATTAAATGCCTACCGTGTGCCAAGTTTGTGTTAAGTACTTTACATATATCATTTCTTTTGATCCTCCCAACAGAAAAACCAGGAATTAGTTGCTATTGTTATCCCCAATTTCCAGTGGAGGAAAATAGGCCAGAAAGAGGTAGATGTGCCAAGGGTCGCATAGCTGGTAAGTGTCCGAAACCAGATTTGAACACAGGAGTTCCTGACTCCAGGCCTAGCCCTCTATCCAGTGCACAAGCTGTGAGGAAAGCGCTTTGTCAACTTTAAAGGGCCATAGATATGTGAGATATTGGTATTCTTAGGTACTTTGTAAGACAGAAGAAGACCAGAAAGTGGGCTGATGAATCAAGGAAGTTACTGTCAAGTTGTTTGTTTTGTTTTTTTTTTTTTTCCCAATCGAGTGACAAATAAAGAAATTTGGGTATAAGAATTACAAGAGGAACTCAAATTCCCCACTTTAGGGCTTAGTTTCCTCATCTGTGAAAGAAGGACATTGTACGGAATGATCTCTAGGTTCCCTGTCAGGTCAAACGTTCTCTAATTCTAACCGTAATGTTACTGTGAGATAAGGAAACTACCATAAAGGTGAAACTTCATCTGAGAATACTATCAGTTGGTAAACCAGCAATTAAGTTCTTACAATGTGTCAGACATTGTGCTAAGTCTTAGAGGTGGTGGGGTAGGGAAGAAAAAGAAAAAAAAAAACTGTTCCAGCTTTCAGGAAGCTAATAGTTAAATGATGAAGACAACATGTAAACAACTGTGTGGGATACAAGAGTGTGAAAGCTTCCCTATGAATAACTTAGGCAAGGTGATACTCAAATAGTACAAATTTAGTTGGGATGTAGACCTCACTAGGCTTAAGTTTCGTTTTCCTGTAAATCATATGATTTCGGGGAAATCAGGTGGTCTCCCCCTCTCCCCCTCCGCTAGCCTACTCACAAACCGCCATCTTAACATTAACATTTCTCTATAAGGTAATTCTGTAGTTTCTGTGCTGGTATTGGGTAAACTTATTCTGGGTTAGATTGTGAGGCCACCTGTCCCCGCAAATAGGGACAGGGGTCCAGTCTCTGGGGGTGGGATTTCTTAGAATTGTTTGTACAAGGTTATATATCCCCTTGCCTGCCCTCTCCCCCTTGCCTCTCTTCATTACCATCTCCGCCCTGGTAGTGGGAAACACCCAATTCTCGCGACTTGATCAAATAAAGCTTCTGTTTTGTTTCTACCTTGAGAAAACCGAGTCACCTCTGTTTTTTTATTTGGGTCAGTGGTCTGTTGTCCCACACACAACTATGTACAAACAAGATTTATACAGAATAAAGTGGGGGTTGTTTCAGAGCAAGCCCTCCCAGAATGCAAATTTTACGTACATAATCTGGGTTAGCAGAAGTATTTCACAACATAACCAGATTTCTCTCAAAAAGAAGAACCCATTAAAAATAAGTCCAACATCTGTCATATAACCTGTGTCTAAGGAATTTGTTTTCGAGGTTTGTACTACAAGGGAGTATAGAATTGTTTTGTTCTGTCTCTACTCCCTCACTCCCTACTAGCAGCCAGTAATCTTATGGCTAGACACTTTTCACTTTAAAAAAAATCATTTTTAAGCAGGATTTCTTCTTAGAGCACTCCTTGAGCTTTTTATTAGAAGCACTATACATATTACTTTCACTCTTGATTTTTGTATTCAGAAGAACCCCAAATCCAGGTACTATATAATACCAACTAGCCTGAGCAGATTGCATGTTGTAAAGGGAATATTTGGGGATTCTTCTTGAAAAGAGCTTCTCTTGGTTCCTAGGAAACACTTAAAAGCTCCACAAAGTTTCTTTGCAAAACTCACAACTCAGCTTTAATTCTTGGAATACAGTCACAGTTGGATTTGGCTGATCTCTGCTCTAAAAATTCTGTTTCCAAAGAAGAAACAAAAGCTAGAAGTCTGAGATATAAGAGGGGGAAAAACTGCTCTAATCACATTCCTTGGAAATGACAATGACTTCTAGAGGTCACAAGTTAACTCTGATAGCAGGAGTTGCCTAGGTTCTCCCTTTGTATACTTCATTGTTCTGCTCCATGTTCACTCCCATCCTGAGTTTCTAGAGCTTAATCAAAATGTCAAGATAGTAATTCAAAGACAAAGATTTCTTCTTGATTTTGGCATCCACTGAGTGGAGTCAGTTTAAAAGTTGCAGGTCACTCAAAAGATAATGGAGTGGTGCATGGTGGGAAGACTGAGGTGCAACCTGTTACCAGTGATGAATTGCACAGGAGAAACAGTACAAAGGATATCAGTGGACAAGGTGTGACAAGAAACTAGGTCTCCTTCTCCAAATTCTGTGTTCTTTCCACTCTTGAGATCATGCTTCCTCTAAAGATCAGACGTTTCAGGTCAGGTGCCCATTAACCCCAAGTGCAGGGTCAGAATTTGGTGAGATTTAATCACCTAAGCAGATGGCAAAACAAAGAAAAACAAAACCAGCAAGCAAAAACACCTCTTTTACTTGTGTAGCCCTTCTGTGGGGGAAGGAGAAGAGGAGGAATGGCAGGGTGAAGACTTAGATAGGGGGAAGTAGAGTCAGAGATAGAGAAAGATTTAATGCAGGCTCTTGATTAAGTTCAGGGCTATTTGTCCAGAATTCTCCTTTGGCCTTCCTCCCTAGTGTGGGCCTACTAATTTATAGCTAAGACTAACTCAGAATGCAATGAAAATCAGCTTATCTTTACCTAGAGACAAAAGCCATTATAAAAGTTAAGGTAGCAAATAAATAAGATTTAGAGGTAACAGTGCCTAATCACCAGGCAGTGATAAGGCAGAGGAGGAGGAGCAAGTATAGAGCACTGGTTCCAGGGCAGCAGCAAATTCCATTTAGCTCACTTCTTAAGCATGGGGCAGGTAGGTGGCACAGGGGATAGAGTGCCAGGCCTGGAGTCAAGAAGACCCAAATTCAAATCCGACCTCAGACATTAGCTGTGTGACCCTTGGCAAGTCACTTAACACTGTTTGCCTCAGTTTCCTCATCTGTAAAATGAGCTAGAGAAGGAAATACCAAACTTCTGCAGTATCTTGGCCAAGAAAACCCCATGACAAAATGTTGCAAATTTTTAATGAAATTATGCTATATGGCTAATTCAACCCCATATGTCCCTAGGTCTGGGAAGAACATGTAGTACCCACAGATTTCCATAAGTCAGAATAATAACTATGACTGATACACACACACACAAATATATATATATATATATAGTTAGTAAGTTAGTTGTATGCATTATTTAATTTAATCCTTAAAGCAGCCCCACTTTACAGATGAGAAAACTAAAGTTTATTGAAGTAAAAAAAGGAAATAGACTATCCCCATCAATGATCATCTTTGAGCTTTCCACTTTGGTTCTGGTAGAATCCTCTCTTTCATTACTAGTTTGTGTATGCTAGCCTGGGCCAAAAATATAAGAGTTAGGGTAGTGGATCCAGTCCTGGAATCGGAATCAAGAAGTACAGTTCAAATTCTGTCTTAGACACACTCCCTGTTAGTCCTTGGGTCAACTGTTTAACCTCTTCGAGCCTCAGTTTTCTCATCTGCAAAATGGAGATAATAGCAATTATCTTATAAGGTGCTTTTGACCATTCAACGGCATAACATATATAAGTGCTTTATAAACCTTAGTGTATATATAAATACTAATTATTTTACTATTATTGTTGTTATCATTGTTATTATTATTAATTTTAGACATTTAAATTCAACCACACTAGAGATTTTTTTTCTTCCTCTAAGCTCTTTCCCAAGCGATTTGAGCTTGCCACTGCATACTTTTTCCTCTCCTCAATTTCCCAAGCTCTGTAGGAGGTTGAAAAAAGAAGGACCATTCTAAAGTCCTCCATGGGGGTGAGAGGATTCTATGCACCCATCTTGTTTCCTTGAGTTCTAGTAACATAAAATAGAATATTTCATATGAGACACAGTGTCTAGATCTCTATCCATGCGTATATCCAGTGCTTGCTGCTCATTACAGTTATGTCTGATTCTTCATGACCCCATTTCGGGTTTTCTTGGTAAAGATACTGGAGTTGTTTGCCATTTCCTTCTACAGCTCATTTTACAGATGGGGAAACTGATCCAAATGGGGTTAAGTGACTTGTCCAGGGTCACACAGCAAGTTAGTATCTGAGGCCAGGTTTGACCTCAGGAAGATAAGTCTTCCTAACTCCAGGCCCAGCACTATGTAGCAGCCCAATGTATCCAGTGCAGCTAAACATTGGTCTCAGATCAGTGTCACTTATCTTTGATTACTGTTAAATGTCTCACTATTCAATCTCTGCTGACTCTATGGGATGAATTGATAAACATGCTAAAAAAAAATCTCTATTCACCCTAAAACTTTCGGGATTAATTGCCAAGGCTAGATATTCAGGGACCTTCCTCATTCTTTTGTATTTTCAATACTACCTGGTAAGGAAAAAAAAATCCAGCAACTTCCCTGCTCACTTTAAAGCAAAGATTCTTAACTATTTTTTTTATATATCACAGTCACTATGGCAGTCCAGTGAAGCCTGTGGATTCCTTTTCAGAATAATGTCTTTAAGTGATTGAAAGAAAAGCTAAAGTTAAGTTAGAGCTTAATCAAAGTGAAGATGGAAATCCTGGATCCCCTGAAATCTATTTAACTCCAAGTTAAGAACTTCTGTTCTAAATTCACCACCTAAACACCTAAAATCACATATTCAGCACAGTTCAAAACTCAACTCTTGTTCACTTAGGTTTGTACCAAGTTCAGGTAAGCAAAGGTCCCTCCTTTATTTTTTTGGTTGGCAAAGGCCTACAGCCATGTCACTGTCAGGTCTTCAGGAAGCTGTTTTGGTGGTTGTGGTGGGAGGAGAGGGGCAGAACTCAGGGTTTCTGACTTTCCCAGAAAGACTTTATCCAGTCTTATATAGTTACAGGGCAGATAAATAATTCCTGCTAAGAAAGTTAATGAATGAATAAACAAATGAATGGGGCGGGGAAGCATTTACAAAATGAAAAGCTTGGTGCTAAGTGCTGGTGATGTAAATAGAAACATGGTTGTCCTTTGTTTTTCAAGGAGCTCTCATTTTAATGGGAGTATATAAAAAAGTATCTGCTGCAAATCAAGTGGAAAGATCCTGTGGACCTTGTAGCTGGAAACCAAATGGTAGTGGTGAAGGTGATTTTCCTCTAACTGCAATAGAGGAAAATGAGAAAACCTAGCAAGGGAAGTGGATTCTTGAACTCAGCTCTAGCTGGGTACTGCTGGGCTCCCACTAATGGGCTCTAATCCTTTTGATTTCTACTAGTCATAAAAGTCATCATACAGTTATTGACTTCTACTTATGTCCACCATTTAAGGACAACATGTCATAAGTTTGAATGAGAGACAGGAAACCAAAATGCCAATCAAAAGATACCAAAGCTCAGATCACAATTTTTGCTCTTTTGGGCAAGATATCACAGAATCACTTGCATTCCTACTCCCTCTGGTACACGTGTGAACTTATACTTCTCCAAGTCCTTTATTTCTTTTCACCTAAAATAAAAACAAAATTTGGTCAAATTCTTCTGACATTTTTTTTTTATATTTGATTTCAATTGCCTCTCAAAATAAATGATTTTGTGGGAAGTCACTGTCCACACTCAGAAAGGGAAAAGAAGATTGAGCCCCTCCACAAAACTCAGAGATATTGAAAAATATTCTTTATGGTTAAAGAAGACTTTAGGAGGACTGGAAATTGGTATGCTACAAACCTTCAAGTCAATGTCTGGCAATATTCACTTATGTGTTGGGACTTGGACGGGAATAGCAGCTCCAAACTTGGCCTCACAGGTTTTTCTTTTTCCATGGGAAAGATTCCATCTCTGGTATTCTGATAAGTATACAGTATTCCCTAGAGGCTCTAGGGAAGAAATTGATATAAGAATAAGGTATTATCTATTTATCTCCACTTGCAGATTGTTTGGGATCTTTGAGAATTAGTTAAATGGGACTGAGGGCATAATATTGGAACATTTATTTTAAAATGTTAATTTCTTTTGTCATTTGACAAGTCTACCATCTGTGATCTCAGTTGTTATAGGTGATTTCTGCTTAAGTTGTGTAATGGACAGGTCTGAGGCCACACTCCCATTAGTTTAGGATCAGTATTGGAATAAAATGAAAGAGATGGAGAGATGGAGAGAGAGAGACACACAGAGAGAGAGAGAGACAGACAGAGACAGAGACAGAGACAGAGAGAGACAGAGAGACACACACAGAGACACAGAAAGACAAAGATAGAGAGATAGTGAGAGAAAGACATTGAGTCTGAGAGAGAGAGAGAAAGAGACAGGGAGAGAGAAAAGAAGACAAAGGAGGGGGGAGGAGGAGGAAGAGAAAGAGGAGGAGGATGAAGAGAGAATGAAAATGACACTATTTATTGACTTGACTTTAATTGTCTACTACCTTCGGCCAGTCTCCAAACTTCAATCCTTTCTATAGGTATAATAAGCTTATTGTTACACACACATATACACACACACACACACACACATACATATATTCTCTTAGGGATGTTTATATAGTACTTTATAAATTTATAAATTTAGTTATCATACATCTATGAGATGATCCAGCAAGGAACTATTAGGGAGCTGGAATTGGTGTGAACATAAACATTAGGCAAAAATGTTTAATCTTTCCTCAGTGGATAATAGTGAAGCCCTGAAGATTTTTGAAAAGCACTATGTTTATGAAATTTGAAATGCATTGTATATGAGAAACTGCTTGAATACTCTAACACTGTTGTGTTCTCATTTATATAAAATATTCAAGTATTGTTCACACTTCAATATTTCAAGGATCTGTGATTTCATCAGTGTGGGTACAGCATCTACTGTTACGTATCCCTTAGGCCCTTATTTATGTGTAAGTGGAAAGAAAACTGTCCACGTGGCAGTAGACTTTCTAGTGGTAAATCACTCCATATTTAGTCAGGTTGGTACTCAGAAGACAGCCCATCCACAGGACCAGCTTGAAAATCTTTTTATCTTATCATGACCTGCCTCAACTTTGCTTTACCAGCAGAGAGTCTCTCAGTGAACTCAGGATCATCTTCATATCAAGATGAGGAACTGGCAGAACACTTTCCTGGAGGCAGATAGATAGAGATAACACACTTCAGCAAAATTAGAAAACTGTGAAACATCGTTACATTACTTTTTTTCAAGAATGAGTACCAAATCATAAATATTTTGCATATTTATAGACAATGCCATATGTTCTGTGAATAACTTTTTTTTCTTTCTCTATTAATCTCTTTCTGTATTAATCTCTTTGAAAGGGAGCATGGTACATAGGATGAAGAATTAACCTCAAAGTTAGAAACACCTAAATTCAAGTCCCACTTTTGATACATATTGGATATGTACTTCTATATAAGCCACACAATCGCTCAAAGTCTAGGCAAATCTCAAAGAGTATATGTTGATGAACAGTTGCCAATATCCATTGGTAAAACCAAGTTTTCTCACCAGGAGTTGCTTCTAACAGGTCTTTAATCAGAGGTCTGCCTCCTCCTATTTTTACATCTATATCTATCTATCATACATGTCTGTGTCTATATACCTGTGTCTATATCCATGTAGCTAGGTATCACAGTGGATAGGATAGAGCCCTAGGCCTTTATTCAGAAAGTCCCGAATTCAAAATCAGCCTCAGATACTATACTAGCTCTATGCATTTAAACAAATCACTTAACTTCTGTTTGCCTCAATTTCCTTAACTACAGAACAGGGCTAATAGTAACACTTATCTCCTAGGATTGTTACAAGAAATGGATAAGATAATATTTGTTTAACTCTTAGCATAGTGCCCAACATGTAGTAGGCAATATATAAATGTTCTTCCTATTGCTGTTACTGTCTATACATCTGTCTAGTTTGTCTATATGTATCAGTATATACCTACATATAGATATGTGTATATAGATAGATACATAGATTTCTAAGTCTTTGTGTTATAGATCTGTGTATATCTATGCGTAGACATGTATCTATGCATAGATAAATGTAAATAGATGTTGATATACATAGTTATTGATTTTTTTAATGCATCATCTCTTTCTAAATATATCCTTCACCACTCTCCAATGCAGACAGCAATTCCAGTAACAAAGAATAATAAAGGAGGAGTTGGGGTGGGAGAGAGAAGTAGCTTAGCAAAATTAACCAACATTAACCATGTCGGAGGCAATTAGGAAGCACTGAAGACAGAACATTGAAAGACCCAACTGAAATTCTACCTCAGATACTTAGGTAGTTGTGTGATACTGGGCAATTAAGTCATTGGGCTAGTCACTCTCAGCCTAAATTTCCTAACTGAAAAATTAACTGATTGAAGTGCTGGATGGGGTGTCAACTTCTTTGTTAAGTCGTGGTTACATAATGTGGACAGCTAGGTGATGCATGGGATAGAGTGCCAGTCCTAGAGTCAGGAGGACCTGAGTTCAAATCTGGTCTCATGTATGATCTGTTTGACCTTGGGCAAGTCACTTAACTTTGTTTGCCTCAGTTTCCTCATCTATAAAGGAGTTGGAGAAGGAAATTGCAAACTGCTTCAGTGTCTTTGCCAAGGAAACCCCAAAAGAAGTTACAGAGAGCTGGACGTGACTAAAACAATTCAGCAACACAGATGCTGTGGACATTATGAGGCAAGGGTAGAGAAATCCTTTCCTTCCTTTTGCAGAGTTTTCTCTATAAAGGGCCATCATGCATTCCTGAGATCTTCCTATAGCTTAGATCATATTTAAAGGTCTTCAAAGATATGTACAATAAGTTTTCTCCCTTTTATTTACTCAAGGCAACAGTTTACATCTCATAAAGGCATCACCAGGTGCTAATATCTTGTTAATACATTAACAATTTAATATCTCTATCATGGCATCAGCTAAGCTGGGGGAGAGGAAGGTGAAAAGTTCCCTTCCCCCACCTTAAAACTGCGTTCCCAAAGCCATGGAAATGCATCGAAGTTTTTGGGTTTTTTAATTGGTTTTTGCTTTTTGTTGTGTTTTTAGACTCTCTCACATGTGGATTTATCCCCAAACTACCTTGTAAATTATTTTAATTGCAAAATCAATAAATTTAGGTGTTAAGGAAGGCTATATTCCATTATTTCTAAAGTCTTTTCCCACTCTAAATCCTGCAATCCTGAAACTAACTTATTCAACATCCTTCACAGAAAAAATATAATAGGATCATAGATTTAGAGCTAGAATCTTATCATTAGTTCATCTAGTTTGACCTCTTCATTTTACTGAAGCTCAGAGAGATGAAAGGATTTGCTCCAAGCAGTAAATGGCAAGTCCAGGATTTGAATCCATGGCATTCATCTTTCGATCTAGTGCTCTTTCCACTGTCCCACGCTGACTCTCTACTGTTTATTTACTTTTTTTCTGCTTGATGCAGATATGTACAAAGCTTTTAGTCTGCCTTTTCACACTGGTAGGATAAAATCAGAGCTAAAGTTATTTTAGATACTAAAGTTAAATCAACACAGCAATGTATTGGCCTGATGATTGCTTTTACCCTGGAAATGATATATAATTTCATGCTCAGAAAATACTTCTGTAACTGAACTCTCAAAATCACACTGTGCCTGTTCTTTGAAAATGTAGCAATAGACATTGGGCAAAAGCAATGCAATCTCTCTTAAATATATCCTATGTGTATATACAGCTATCCATATACATGTATTAGCCACCCCATCTCCTATTTAAGATAAATTTCTTTCTATCAATAGGGCAAGATATCATCTACTATGTACTCAGATACTTGCCAATTTGTCAACAAGTCAACAAACAAAAAAAATTGGACTATTGTTTTGTTTTCAAAATGTATACATAGATACAGATACATCTAGAACTGGAGCCAGAGCACCCAGCCATATGGACTAACTTCATGTTTAGCTGCAAGCGCCATGGTCATGAAAGATGAGAATATCTAGCATTTATATAGTGCTTTAAAGTTTGCAAAGTGCTTTGCATATTTTATCACATTTGATCCTTGCAACAATACTGGGAGGTAGGTGCTATTGTTTTCTCCATTTTATAGATGAGGAAGCCAAGACATAGAGAGATTAGGTGACTTTCCCAGGGTCACGCAAGTAGTGAAATTCTGAGGCAACATTTGAACTCAGATCTTCCTGACCGCAAGTCCAAATTCTCAGTCCACTGAACCACGTAACAACTTAATCACCATACCTCACAGTTTCCTACTACTCTGCTGAGATAATCTTAAATTACCTGATCTCAAAAAGTTAAAAGGAATGAAGCCTCTTAATAAGTATAAATCCCATGCACTAGTATATTGCAAGTGGTGCTCTTTTATAATGTGATAGAGGGAAGCCAATGATACCTCACGGAGTGATAATAAAAGCTGATGTCTGGTACACACAATTGGATTTATCAATTGTAACTGAAAATGTCTTACTTATAGAACAAGTCTATGAAATTACTAAGTTACAAAAGATGAATTAAAAAGCTTTCTGTCAGGGTGGAGGCAAGATGTCTGGGTACAGGCAAGAACTAAGCTCAACTTCCCTTCCAAATAATCTTTAAAATAACACCTCAAATCAAATTTTGGAGTGACAGAGGAAGCAAAAGTTTGGAATGAGACGTATCTGATTAACATTTCCCTGGGTGGGGAGAGATGATAGAACTGAGGGCAAATGAGGGGAGAGCATAATCAGAAGCAAATACTTTTGAGAAGGGACAGGGTCAAAGTGGAGAACAGAATAAATAGGGGAGTGGAATAGAATGGAGGGAAATATAGTTAGCCTTTCACAAAATAACTATGATGGAAGTGTTTTGCATGACCACACATGTATTCCCTATATTGAATTGCTTGCCTTCTCAATGGCAGTGGGTGGGGAGGGAAGAAGGGAAAGAATGTGGAACTCAAATTCTTAAAAACAAATGTTAAAATTTGTTTTTACATGAAGCTAGGAAATAAGACATACAGGCAATGGGGTATAGAAATGTATCTTGCCCTACAAGAAAATAAAGAGGAAGGGGATAAGAGAAAGAGAGGTGTGATAAAAAGGAAGGCAGATTGGGGGAAGGGGTAATCAGAATGCATGCTGTCTTGAGGTGGGGAAAGGGGGAAAGATGGGGAGAAAATTTGGAACTAAAAATCTTGTGGAGGTGAATGTTGAAAACTAAAAATAAAATTTTAATAGAACAAAAATAAGCTGGAAAAATGAGTAAGGAACAACAACAACAGAATTCAATCATAAAAAGCTACTACAGTGGCAAAGAAGACCATGGCAAAAACTTAAAGATAACAACAAGAAAACAGGTACAAACAAAAACAAAGAAAAATGCTAAATTAGCCATAGGTTCAAGAAGAATTATGGGTAGAGTTAAAGAATGAGATAAGCATGGTAGGAGAAAACTTGGGAGGGAAATGAAACTGGTACAAGAAAATTATGGAAAGAGAATTAACAGCTTGCTAAAAAAAAAATACACAAGAAAATACTCAAGAAAAAAAACACCTTAAAAACAAAATTGGCCAATGGAATAAGAGGTATAAAAGCTCACTGAAGGAAATAATTTCTTAAAAATTAGAATTGAACTAGTGGAAGTAAACGACTCCATAAGACATCAAGAAACAATAAAAACAAAGCCAAAAGAATGAAAAAAACAGAAGAAAATATGAAATATGTCATAGGGAAAACAACTGACTTGAAAAATAGATCAAGGAGAGCTAACTTACAAATTATTGGACTACCCAAAAGCTAAGACAAAAGCAGAGTCTGGACAGCATATCGCAATAAATTATAAAGGAAAACTGCCCCAATATCTCAGATCCTGAGAGTAAAATGGAAATAGAAATAAAACAATTACCTCCTGAAAGACATCCCATTATGAAATTTTCTCACATAAAAGACGTGTAAAAGTTTGGTTGTCATTCTTTTTTATTCATCTCTGGTATTTTCATCCAGAATGCTTCCAAAAGTATCACATATCAAATCCTCTGCTCCTTTTACATGGAAGCTGCTAAATCATATATGATCTTGACCATGCCTCCATGATATTGAAATTGTTTCTTTCTGGCTGCTTGCAATATTTTCTCCTTGGCCTGGGAACTTTGGAATTTGCTAAAGGTTACTATAGACAATAAAGTAAAATAGGAATTTTATAGCAAGTTTCTCTGATGAAGAACTCATTTCTCAAATATACGGGGAACTGAGACAAAGTTATAAAAAAATAAGATCCATTCCCTTATTTACAAATTATCAAAGAATATGAATAGACAACTTTCAAAGGAACAAATCAAAGCTATCTATAGTCAAACCAAAAAATGCTCTAAATCACTGTTAATCGAAGAAACAATTAAATCAATGAATAAGTCTGAGGTACCACCTTAAACCTATGAGAAATGGCAAATGCAGGAGGGGATGAGGGGAAATAGGTACACCAATAAACTGTTGGTGGAATAGTGAATTGGTCCAACCATTATGGAGAAAACTTTGTAACTATTCCCAAAGGACTATAAAATAGTCTCTAACTTTGTTTTTGTTTTTTGGAGGGGGGAAGGGCAAGGCAATTGGGGTTAAGTGACTTGCCCACCCAAGGTCACACAGCTAGTAAGTGTGTCAAGTGTCTGAGGCCGGATTTGAACTCAGGTCCTCTTGATTCCAGGGCCGGTGCTCTACTCACTGCACCACCTAGCTGCCCCTAGTCTCTAACTTTGACCCAGCAATATCATTCCTACCTCAAAGAGATCAAAGAAAAAGGACCTAAACATATAAAAATATTTATAGCATCTCTTTTGTGGTGGCAAAGACTTAGAAATCGAGAAGATGCTCATGCATTGAGGAATGGCTGAACAAGTTATGCCATGTGATTGTGATGGATAACTATAAGAAATGAAGAGAGGAATGGCTTCAGGAAAAACAAACAAACAAACGAACACTGCAAGACCTATGAACTAATGCAAAGTAAAGTGAGAAGAACCAGGAAAATCTTGTGCAGAGTAACAGCAATTTTGTAATGATGATTAACTGTGAAAGACTACTCCATTGGATAGAATCATCCAAGATAATTCCAAAAGACTCATGATGAAAAAAAATTATCTATTTCCTAAGAGAGAATTGATGAACTCTGAGTGTGACTTAAAGCATGGTTTTCTCACTTCCTCTTTCCTAGGGTTGTTATGAGGATTAAATGAGACAATCTATTTGGTCACTTTATGAATGTATGATATAACTGAAGACTCTTCTCATCTTTTTGTTGGGGTTCACCTTATCTTGGGATATGCTACTATATTAGTATGATTCTTTTATATTGAATTGTCTATAGGGTTCTTCGGTTATCTTTGTTGTTGAGTCAGTTCAGTCATGTCAACTCTTGATGACCATGTTGGGGGTTTTCTTAGCAAAGATACTGGAGAAATTTGTCATTTGCTTCTCCAGTAGACTGTTTTACAGGTGGATAAAATAATTGCTTTTTGTAATTGCATAAAAGTGTTAAGATACGAGCTCATCAGCTAAAGTCTCAGTGAAATCATCTTCAATACAATCTCAGTAAAAGACAAGACAATATGCATCATGTGTCTTATTCCAACATGACTGTGATCTCCTTAATCATATCTCAGAGGTTCCCAAAATTAGTGATACTGCCCCCTGCAGGGCACTGGAATGATCTGGGTGGTGGTAGTAGCCTTAGGTGCAAGTGGGGGTGTTGAATAAAAATAAAGGGGGTGATGGAAGCGTAAGGGAAGAAGAGAAAATAAGAATTTTTTGAAAAACTGTTCATACATGTTTCATCTGTTGTATAACAGAGTTAAAGTCATAGTAATTACATTATTTTCCAAATAAATACATGAAAGGAAGGCTGTAACTGATCAATGGTCAAAGTCCTCTGACCTGTCTTAACAAGCAAATGTTGGCAGGCCAGCATGCCATGTATTGTTGGGAAGTCCAGCATGTATCAGCAGGGGTGTGTGCATGCAATGACTTGTTTGCAATATGATGCTATACTGAATTATACTATTATCTCCCTCTTATGGATTAGGAAATCAAAGCTCAGATAAGTTAAGTTACATCTTCTGAGTGACACAAATGATAAATGTGTGAGAAGAATTTGAACCCAAATCTTCCTGACTCCAATTCCAATAGTCTTTTCATACACCACATTACCAGATGTTTGAAATCACCAACTGAAACCACTTTGCATTTATTAAGATAGGGACTAGATTTGTTTGAAATCACCAACTGAAACCACTTTGCATTTATTAAGATAGGGACTAGATTTTGATTGTTTAATAGTCACACCCACTCCATGATGCCTGAGCTAGGATTAATTTCCCATGTCTGTAAAATCTTTGACCTTTATTTATGTCATTTGAATTTGCCTCATGTGGAAGTAACAAGAGACCGAGGCATCACTGTTTTTAAAATGCTTTCTTCTTTCTCTTCCCCACTCAGCAGCTTCCCCACTCAGTAGGAATCCTCAGAAGGACTTCCTTCCCTGATTCCCCCACCATACCAACAGGAAGCCCAAAGGTCCAACAAGAGTTTAGCAAGCCAAGATGGAGAGCTAAGAACCATTCTTTCTCCATCCCTATTCCACCTACTCTTCACATACCAAAGGCTGTTCTAGGGTCTTTTAGGAATAGGTTTCCCACAGTCCTTCACCTCAACCCCACCATCTAATTCCACCAGGTTCTAGAAACCCCATTCTCTGAGGCAAATTAGTTGTGCAAATTCCATATTATCTGACCCTGACCTCTCTCAACCTCAGTTTGCTCGTTTATAAAATGGCAGAAATAAAAGCACCTATCTCAGATATTTATTGTACGGATGAGATGACAACTATGCAAAGTGTTTTGCAAGCCTTGATGCGGTATAGAAATGCTAAACTTCTCTCCTCCCCACTCCCCCAACCAAAAGTGATGAAGACTTCCTGAGTGACTATACATCAGTGAGAGTCTGTGTTTCAAGGAAGCATAGCTTAGGGTTGGATGGGTCAGCACCAGGGAGCTCATTTATGTTGACTCTACTTTCTGTACTCGATGAATCAATTAAGCAAACTGACTATTCTGTGTTTGACTGTTGGGAGATACTTCCTTGGCACAACCAAGGTCCTTTATCCTTGCCAGGCAGAGGTCTAAAGCTATTGTTCTTGGTTTGCTCTGTATGCATAACGTTGTGTTCATTGTATGCGGACCCCTTAACATAGCTGCCAATATTGCATAGCAGTCATCTTTAAATTTACTACAGATGCACCATAATGTTGCTTCCAATATTGAATAGCTTTTGTTATTTGTTTGTATGTTTCATTGATTTCCCCCTGTAAAGGTGAAAGCTACAGATGGTGGTTAACTCTCCCTAGGTTACTATTTAAAGTTATATTTTTATCTCTGGCTTTCCTATCTGGTTTGAATACACATTGATTTTTAAGTGAATTCATCACAGCTTCTTGCGATTCCTCTAGTTCGCTGTACGTGGTGCTTAGTATAGCTTTATTGATTTTTCAACCAAACATTTTAACTTCACTATGTGAATATATTGAGCAGTAGGCATTGGAACATATGTTTCTATTATTTCCTTAACACTAACAGTTGGCTATGGAAAATGAGTACAAACATAAGTTTCTCCACTTGTAATTTATATGGTTCCTCAGATCCTCAATGGCTGGAAGTAGAAACAGGCACATCAATGCCAAATCTCACATTAGGTTGAAGGATGAGCAACAGGGAAATTATTCCTGACATGGAGACACTAGGTTACAGAGTAAGCTCTACCCCTAGGTCCATTCAGGGCTGGAGTTCCCATAACAACATATGAGTGAACTATACCTAAGGTTTTCAGCAGGGCACTTCTGGGAATTTCAGTGCCAAAATATTATACTACAATGTTTCTGGCAGTATAGCAGGAAGTAGTTCCCATGTAGCTCCCAGGAGGAAACAGGATCAGACTTGAAGAGGTTATTTTAAATATTCTTTTTTCTCCATCTCTACCTTCTGTTGCAAACATCATGACTATAAATACCATCTTCCTTCCAAGACTGGCCATATAGCACTCCCTAAAATGTGGTGATTTTAATGCTTGCTTTGCCTGCCAAATCACAGATTCTGTGTTTTAGAGATCCTATGAAATCTGAATCTTATATTCTGAACATATATCAGCCTTATGAATTTTGCAGATTACACAGTTGAAGCTTTCATTAGTTTTAAAAGCTAGCAATTCACTCAGCTCCCTGCAGTGTTCGAAGGGAATTCAGTGTAGGCAAAATATCTGATGAGTGGGTTCATTTCTAAATAAGTCAGTTATTTGAATACAGCAGACTATAAATGTATTGGTGGCTATCCACACACATAGCCTTTCTTAGAATATAACAAATGGATGTGCCTGCCCCATGCTTGGATTTTTGGGAGGCAAATTATAATCTCCTTAAAATCAGAGATGCTTTCATTTTTGTCTTTTTATCCCCAGTGCCTAGCACTGTGTGCTACGTGTGGATGTAGGTATCTAGACTTGTGGTTTCATCCATGTAACTCCCAACGAGGAAACCCCCTTTGCCAACAATTCGGCATCTGATCTATGTTCAGCTTAGAGAGTTCTCAAAGGCTATGGGAGCTTAAATTCATTGTTTGAGATCCTAAAATAACAATGACGATGATGAAGAATATGATGATACTACTATTTATCTAACTTTAAGGTATGAAAAACACTTTACCTGTGTTATTTCATTTGATCCTCACAACAACCCTGTAAGGTAGGAGCAATTTTATTCCCATTTTATAGGGAACTGAGGCTGAGAGAGGTCAAGTGATGGACCATGGGTCACACAATGAGTGAGTATTGGAGTCAAGAGTGAAACTCAGATCCTCTATCATACCATGCTTTTTCTCTGCAAGCCTGAATAAATGCTAAAAGATCTATTGAGACAATGCTTCAAGCTGATATGGACAAGCAAATCATAGAACTCTCTTGTCTCATGAAGATAGGATAACTGTCCTTGTATCTCCCATCACTTCCTATCTTCAGAGAGTGTGTGTGTGTGTGATTTTTTTCCTTCGTTTTATTGTTTCCAAGATCATAAAATCCTCTGTCATTCCAAGTCTTCATAACCTCACCTCTTACTACTTTTCCAGTCTTCTTATACCATATCCCCACCCCACACCATCCAATGTACTCTGTGATCCAACAACAATGGATTTTTGGCTGTTCTTCTCATATGATACTCTACTTCCCAAATCCAAGCATTTTCAGTGGCTGTCCCCCAGGCCCGGAACTCCCTCTGTCTTCATCTCCATTTCCTGGCTTCCCATATTTCCTCCAAGTTTCAACAAAACACCTACCTTTTGCAAAAATCTTTTCCTAGTCCTTCCCCCTTAATCTCAATGCCTTTCCTCTGAGATAATTTCCAATTTATCCTATTTATCACTTGTACATTGTTTGCACCCACTACATCACGAGCTTCTTTAGAGCTGGAATTATTTTTGTCTTTGTTTGTGTCCCCAACAATTAGCATAGTGTTTGGCAAAAGATGGGTGCTTAATAAATGTTAGTTGGCTGACTTTTCGTAGTTGCCCTTGATTCAGTTCAACAAGCATTTAGTAGGCATTTATTGTTTACAACATATGCTTCTAGTTGTTAGAGATAAAAAGACAAAAATAATTTTATCTCTGCTCTCAAGGAGCTTATATTCTGCAGATGTTCATTTTGAGGAAATGTTACAAAGAGAAAAAAATGTAGTGAGGGAGAGGAGGAGATGTGAGAATATATGAGGATAGTATGAATTAATTTGACTCTATAGCCACTAGAGATGGTCCTGAAATAGGCTGAGGAAACTGTTCTCATTTTTCAATTTCTTGGTATCAACACAGAATGAGATTATTTAACAGTACCATAACTTTTATTACTGTCATACATTGCCCAGTTTCTCTCCATAATTAAGACTTTACTTGGTAACATATTGCGCAGCATAGGCTCACACCTGACATTTTTATGAACTGACTAAGGGGGGAAATGTGCTTGGCAAATACAAATATGAGTTTTTCCTTCTTACTGTGATCCTACTAAATTGTTAAGCTTTATACGTGAAGAGAGGTTCATACAATAGCCCTTGATTTTGTAAGTTATAAAAAAAACAAAACAAAACACCTAAGTCTCAAGTTGCTATATTAAGAGGATTAGTGTTGGAAATCAACAACTACTGTTCTCTACCTACATACTAAAGGGGGTAAAATCCATTTTTTCTGGAGTTGATTCTGTTTTCTAATAATTATCATTTCTTTTAAAAGTTATGGGATATGGGGGAGAGTTTTTATTTTGTTTAATATAATCACAAGAGAGAAGAGTAGAGGTATAGCAAAGGGAGAAAAAAGAATGGACCACTGTGGAAAAATTTTAATTAGAACAAATGTTTAAATGAGGGACCTAGATTGCCTTAGACACTTATTAGTAGTGTGACCCTGGGCAAGTAACATAACCTCTCCCTGCCTCACTTTTCTCATCTGCAAAATGGGCCTAATCATATCAGCTGCCACTCAGGGTTGTTGTGACTATTAAATGGAAAAAATATTTGTGAAGAGTCTTGCGCAGCTTATAGCATTATGTAAATGGTAGCTATTATCTACTATTATAATGTGTGATGAAGAACTGTTAACTATAGTTGTGGTGGGCTGATCATCTGTGCTACTGACCTAATGTTCCTAGTGCTGCTGTTGCTCATTGTCCCTACCTTCCATCAGGAGACATTTTGTAACTAGCAGAGATTTGGCATGACTACATGTACCAGGTCATTGAGCTTTGAGCACCAGTCCTTTTGAAGGTGGGAGGAAAAACCTGGAATTTCTTTTTCTTTTTTTCTTCCTCCTTTTTTGCCTTTCTTCCTTTTTCTTGATTTGTGACTCTTTCTTGGAGGATACACACACACACACACACACACACACACACACACACACACACAGACACATACACAGACACTCATATACATTCATGTATATGTATATGTATATGTAAGTATATGTGTATGTATTCGTATGTATGTATATTTATGCATATATGGTGTGTATAACTATGCATAGCTATAGATACACAGAGAGAGAAGTTATGGTGTTCTGTATCTTTTCCTTTAGTTTTTAATTTTTTTAAATTAAAATTATATTTAATCATAGTGTATTTCTATATCTATATTCATATATTTATAATTATTGATTTATAAATATTAATAGTTATATATTGTTTAATTATATTTTAAATTATTTTTAAAAGTTTTTCTCTTTCTTTATATTTCCTCTATCTCTATGTTTATTTCTAATTCCCCCAATATTGCTTATGCCAGGAGAATTGTGCAGTAGAAGTCCTTTAGATTTTTTTTCAGCGGAGTAACATCCTCTAGAATGTCTTTGGTAATTTGCTAGTGGAAGTTAACATTCAAACTGTACATCTCTTGATACATTTTCTTGTTGGTTTCTGTACTGATATGGTTTCTTGGTTGGTCACTTAAGGGCATGAAAGGCTCACCCACATGGGCATGGCACCCTTTATACTTGGCAGATATCCCAAGAACTAGAGATTATATCTTGCCCTCCTAAGGGGATGCTTTCTTATTTGGAGATGATGGGGCCCATGTCTACCAGAGCTAAGTGTGTGGAGTACCCTTGTTGAATATCCTTTCCATGCTATGACTAAGTGAATTTCCTTTTGCTAACTATTGAATGAAATACAAGCTCATTGCATCTCAACAATGGGCCTGAACTAAGAGGACTCTGGCTGGAGTAAGGCCAGCCCTTAACAGCTTGGCAAAAAATAGATACTTGATAAATCTTTGTTAAATGGAATTAACTCAAGGAAGGGGCAAAGATAGTGTTAAATTGTTGAGGTAATGGCCCCTGATTTCATTCATTGCTAAAACAGGGATAGAGATAGGACTAGACTTGCGATTCCATTGGTAGATGGAATTTCCCAGCAATGAAATTCCTTCTACCAAAGCAACAGAGAGTAGTCTTATTAAAACACCCAGAGATAAGACAGTATCTAGAAGAAAAAAGTGGTCAATAATGCAAAATATTATATATAGACATGCAGGGTATTCCTACAGTCTGGACACATAGGCGATTGACAGCAATGTGGAGATGTTGCATCAGGTTCACATGAATCTTGCAAAACGCATCAACCTTTGCATCACAAATGATGGAAATCATATTGAAGATGTTATTTGTTAATATTCCAATTAAATAAAAATTTCATTCATTTCATTTCTTGAAAATATGCATTTTTGCCTGTGTGTCCAGACTTTAGGAACACTCTGTGTATCTATATCTATATCTATAGCTATAGCTATAGCTATATATCTATATATGTGTGTGTATATGTATATATGTATACACACACATATATATATATATATATACACACACACACACACACATATATGCCTATATATACAGAGAGAGAGAGAGAGAGAGAGAGAGAGAGAGAGAGAGAGAGAGAACAACATCAGATTTTTCAACTAAGCAATAGTCGGTAAATTTGGAAAAAAAACAGTTTCAGTTGAGTGATAAGATCAGAATCCAGATTACTAAGTGGTAAGAATTTAGAGAAAAGACTTAGTGGAAGAAACCTATGTTGATAGATTTTTTCTAAGAGTTTGAATGAGAAAAGAAGGAGGTATGACTTGATAATTCAGGTGATGGTAGGGTCTAGGTTAGGAATTTGAGGGAGTTTGTTTTAGGATGCTGAGAGTTGGGCACACTTGAATGCAGTAGGGGAATAGAATAGTAGTGGTAGAATATTGGGGAAAAGATATTAAGGGGTACAACACTCTAGAAAAGATCGGAGGGACTGAGATCAGGAGGTGAACATGGGGTTAACCTTGGTAGGAAAGGTCAACCCATTGTTAGAGGTTGAGGGAAAGGAAGAAAGAAACATGATTTCAAGGGGTTTTGAGATGAATAAAATGGAAGAGGGAGCTTCCTTCAAATGACTTCTAGCTCTTCAATAAAGTAAGAGGGAAGGTCCTCAACTCAATGAGAAAGTGAAGGTAGTGTGGTATACAAGACTTGACAAGTGAAGAGAAGGTTTGAAATAATATCTGTGAGGAGTATGTTAGGGAATCCATCAGGAAGACCTAAAAAAGATTGCCTTACTTCAATGAGGGCTGAGTAGAAATTGAATAACATGAATTTATAGTATACTCAGTCAGCACCATTGTGAGACTTCTAGTTTATTTCAGCAGTACATGAGAAGGAATGAAAGAGACAGATGGTAGGAGTAATCCAGAGGTGAGATTTAGCAATGACATGAACAGTGAAAGGATAAGGAGGTAAGAGATTAAATAGTAGGTAACAATTTATTGTTGAATTGGTCAAGGTTGTCCTATAATTCTTTGGTAGTATCTTATATGGTGTTTCTTCTGTCCTACACAATTCTTTATTGATATTATGCTGCAATCCACTAACACCTGCCATGAATTTCTCTATTGTTCTTTGCGTTAAATTCCATTCTATTTCACACAGCCTTTTTCATAGAATCACAGGAGGAATAGTGGTATTAAAAAGACAGGTTATTGTTAAAGAGAGAAGCTTGGGGTCATTTAGAGAGGGGTTCATTTTTCAAAATTCAGTTCAGCTTGGACTCTTCCTTACTTTCAATTCTGGTATCAGTTCATTGTCTGATTGCACTGTCTGCCTAAGTAAGATGTAGGTAATTCTTTTACGGTATAAGGATGACTGGATGATTGCTTAGGTCATAGGATTGCAGAAACAGAGCTAAAAGGGATGTCAGAGACTATGTAGGGTGTCCCTAAAGTCTGGACACTTAGACAAAAATGCATATTTTGTAATATTTGGAATATTAACAGACCTTAGCTCCCTAGACTTCTTTTTCTTGGGTATGATAAAGGAGAAGGTGCACTCAATGAAAATCACAGATGCAACACACTTGATTGAATGCATAAAGAGTGAATATGCTAAAATTGATGGTGATGTGGAGTTATTGCATCGAGTTCACATGAATCTTGCAAAGCATATCAACCTTTGCATCGCAAATGATGGAGATCATATTGACAATGCAATTTGTTAATATCCCAATTAAATAAAATGTTTTTGAAATTTCATTCATTTCTTGAAAATATGCGTTTTTACCTATGCATCCAGACTTTAGGAACACCCTGTATAGTTTAATCCCTACATTTGCTAGAGAGGAAACTGAGGCTCAGGGAGTTTGAGTGACTTGCCCAAGATGGTATTGGTGACATTATTTGAACCCAGATCTTCTACTTCTAGAACCAAGGATTTTTTTTTTCCCTGTAGCATGCTTCCTTGCTTCTGACAATCCTGATTCTGTGATTCTGATGACTCAGCTCTATGAGCTGTCTATACTTATTCTAGCGTGGCTAATAACACATTTTTAAAACACAAGGAAAATATTTGGGCAGAATTCTTTTGACTGATTATGGTTCTGATTTAGGTGGTTTTAGAATGTTCTAAGGGCAGCTAGGTGAGCCAGTGGATAGAGTGCTGCCCTGAAGTTGCAAAGACTCTTCTTCATAAGTTCAAATCCAGCCTTAAACACATAATATCTGTGTGACCCTGGGCAAGTCATTTAAACCTCTTTACCTTAGTTTCCTTTTCTATAAAGTGATCTGGAGAAGGAAATGGCATGCCACTCCAGTATCTTGTAGCCTGGGAAGTGACAGAGATAGTTAGTTAAAAATAAAGGTAATTCAATAATATATTCCAGAAGCAATTCTTGGGTCATTTTAATTATTGGGGAGAATTCACTCAGCACAAAGCCTGCCTCCTCTAAAAAGTTTTTTTTTTTTTCCGTACGTCCCCCCACTCTGCTACTGCTAGTGCTTTCCACTGAGACTACTTCCAATTTACCCTCTGTAAATCCTGTTTGTGTTTACTTGTTTCCCGTCCATTAAATGGAACACTCACTAAATGCAAACTGCTAAGGGCTGTGTTTTTGCCTGTCTTTGTATCCTTAGCATTTAGCACAGTACTGGAACATAGAAAGGGTTGGATACATTCTCCTTGACTTGAATTCGTGCTTGTTGCAGGGCAGAAAATGCCTAGGATAAATGCAAGGGCACATAGTCCCAGGGAGTGCAGAGCTGAGTGATTTAGAGCCTTCCATGTTAATGTCTATTGGTCCAATTTGTAGGCTAGAGCATCCACAACAGAAATAGAGAAGACAATGATTGGGTGAAGATGAACTACTATACCACATAGTATACACACAGAGAGACAAGCCTATGTATGTATGCACACACACACACACATGTGTATATATATATATATATATATATATATATATATATATATATATATATATATATACATATACACCTTTGTGTGTATACAGTTATTGTGTATAACTTAGCAATTATGTATATGTACTCTGCTTTCCAGAACAAAGAATAGAAAAGTTAATTACCTATCTATTGATCTAGGGATCACACCATGGGGTGTACTATGGTATGAAAAGGGGTCTAACATGGAGTTAGAATGATGACTTGCAATTTAGGATCAAGGGACCCTTGGAGATTAACCAATGATTACTATAAGAAATGATTTATGGAGGATGACGGACTCTTCTTGCCCCCGTGAAACCAGAAGAAAATTAGATTTTAATTTTGCCATGCCAGATTGGATTTGCCATATGAAAATGGATTTTACCATGTCGGATTGCAGGAAACTGAGTCCTGGGACAGAAAATACTGACTGCCACTTCAGAGCTAGCAGGACTAGACTGCGGAACTGCTGATTTCTACCTATGTATCCTTCAACCAGTGCCTCTCATAAGGGAGAACCTTTTTGGTGCAATGGTTTTTAATATCTTACATTTTGAACTTGAACATTAATTGACTGGTTTATAAGGCTAAAATAATACTGATGCAAATAAACTCTGTCTACAACTCTTTCTTCATAGGGTATCCTATTATCATCCATGTTGGGCCAATTTCATATTGTTTTGTCTTGTTTCATTTTGTTTCCACTTCTATTCTTTTTCATGGATGAGATTTCAGAAATCTCCCATCCTGTAGCTTCTCTTCCTCTTTACTCATCCTTATCCATTGCTTTCCACTATCACTGAAAAGACCTTTGTTCAAGTCTTCATTTCTTCTCACCTGAACAACCATAATAGCTTCTTAACTGTTATGGCTATTATGATAAGTAACTATTATTGTTTTATTGTTAGTATCCCCTCTTACTCCTTTCCAATTTTTCAACTCCTCAACTTCTCCTCAATCCCCTTACCTCCATTATACGTACCCTTTCAACTCCAGTTCTGGAATCATAATCAATACAATTCTTCCTTTCTTCTTTCTGCCAGGTGTGTGTCAATCTAATTCCCTTTGGCTTTACTGACTGACTATACTAACTTTTCCACCAAACTGACTAGTCTTCCCTAAGTCTTTTGTATCCCCCATCAGAATGCAAGATCCTTGAGGTCAAAAAACTGTCTTGATTTTTTTTGTTTGTATCGTCAAATTTTGCTTGATTTTTAAATATTTGTTATAAAGGTTCAATATTCTTCTCCCTCCCCCAATATTGGGGGGTAGGAAGGAAGAGGTGGAGGCTAAGGATCAGCAAAACAAAAGAAAAAGTGAAAGAAAGTGCACCATTGAAATGTTGGGTTTTTTAATGCAAGGAAGGAAAAGTAGTTCTGAAGAAAAATCACAAATAGCATAGCTTTTAAAGTTATATTAAAATTTATCATATATTTTATAAGGAAAGTAAGCCATAGATAATTATGACTCACAATTTCATGTATAATCTTCCTTTAGAGTTCTTCAACATATATGGAAGTATTCATTTTATTTGATGTTTGTTAAATTTAGAATTTTTAAAAAAGAATATACACACACATATGCCCACCATTTAGCTAGAACTTGGCACATGATAAATGCTTAAAAAATTCCTTCTGATTCATTCATTTTATCTTTTATTCAAGTAATAGTCCTAATTACATGGAGGAGTTGAACTAGGAGACAAAAAGATGTGGCCTCAAAACTTGCCTTTTACACATTCTGGCTGTTTGAATCTGGGCAAGTGTAATGGCAAGCAAAGTGGGACTTTTTTTTCTTTTGGAGTGTTTCTCAGCCCTAAGGCAATCAAGTGCCTTTGACTGAGTCTTGCCTTTATTTGAATCAAGAGTCCTTGATTGAATCAAGGGTCTTTGATGATATGCTTAAGTCACAAGAAAGCCTAAGTCACATGAGTTTGGGTCACATAGTTGTGATGCCCTTGGAGCCTGAAGAAGTATGTGTGTATGTGTGTGTGTATGTGTACGTATATTTGGAGGTTAGCATTTTGCTTTGGAGGCTTGCTCATTAACAGAATGTTCATGTGATTTGGCCAGGGGAGACTCAGGGTAACCATTTAGGAGCCCCCTCAGCTTTGAAAAGATGTTGGTGCTTCTCCCTCTGGTAACTATATATGTATTGCTATGGACAGACAATTAGAAGCCCTGTCTGTTGATTTGTATTATTTGCTCCATTTATATAATGTCTGCTTGTAATTTCTGTTTGTGTTTTCTGTGAAGTTTAGGTTGCTGACTTTTTCTCCTGAACTAAGTGAATGATATATGTATCTTTAACTAAGGTGAGATTGCAAACCCCTTAAATTTGCTTTCCTTAGAAAAGCAGATTAAAGAACCTGTGCTAGCAGCCCTCCTGTGTGCTGGTGTTACTGCCTTATACCTCCACAGCAGCTGCAAGCAGCAGTGTTGTTACAGCAAGTCATTTAGTATTTTAGCAATCCAGGAAATTCTCTAAGATTATAAATTGCAGAGATGATGCAGATGTGCATTGGTAGAAAGGTTATCATCACCTGAGAGTCCTGTGTACCAAGGAAACAACAGACCCAGGCCCTTTCCCTATGCTAAATATTCTTAATATGCTATTTTGATCATGTCCTATTCATAAAGTATTGAATTGTATTTAAGTATGATATTTTTCAATATATTTCCGGGTGAAAGTGATTACTTCCTCTTTGGAAAACTCCTGATATTTTGTTTTACCTTTCATTTAACAATTATCATATGTATTATAGTTATTTATCTATGACATCTTTTTGTCTTTCTTTTGCACCAGTAAGAACATCACTACAGTCAAAATAGTTAAAAGAATCTCAAAGAGCATTAGCCAATAAAGTAAGGGCACACTTTTTCTGAGTACTATATCATTTGTGGAAATCTGCCTTATTAAGAAACAGGGGGCTGAAATTCAGTGTCTTATTTGATCAAGGAGATTTGCAAAGACTGGTCACAAACTGGGACCCAAGAATCAAGACCCATGGAATCAATCATGGTAAGCTAAGGAAGCAGGCTCAGGTAAAAGCCAGTGGCTTACTATATATCTAGCATTTTATTTTCCATTTGTCAATCTTATATGCCAGATTTTATTTCTATAAGTAATTTAAGGTTCACCGAGCTCTTTTCTCATAATTGTCCTGTAAGGTATATATTGCAATTATATTCAGATATATTGGTGTAAATATATATGTATATTGTCTACCTACACACAGGTTTATATAAATGCATACATAAGGGTGAATATGTACATTCTCAAATATACATACATATATAAAATGTACATATATTTTGCATACTATATATACACACAGATGCATTTTGTAAGTACATACCCACACGCACACACATATGCATGCATGCATATACACAATGCCCAATTATATTACAGGCATCGCATACATGGTTGCCATGCATGCACACACATACGCACACATATACAAGTGTACGTGCATTATGTTATGTTATATTGAAGTACCTGACTCTTACCTCTTCTGCTTTGGAGTATAAGCTTTGATGCTATTTGATGCTATTTTTATGGCATAAATCTTTATTACTATAGAGGTAGGAAAAAGTAAATCTGTATATGTCTTTCTTCTGAATCATGTCTGTGCTCTCTCTGCTAACCGGATGTCTCTTTTGCCTGTCCTGATATTTGCTCTGTGGATATTGTGTATATATATATTTTTAAATGCCTGTTGTACCCCTGCAGCAGTATATAAAGTCTTTCAGGGCAGGGGGTGTATTGCTTTTGTCTGTTTTAACAGTGTCTAGTGTAGTAACTGGCACATAAGAGACCTTTAACAAATGCATGCTGCTTTATTGATTGAGAATCTCCCTGGCAAAAGACTTTCCAATTCTCGCAGTATATAATCAATCCTACTTAAATGACATTTTTTTTAATTTTTAAATGACTAAATTTACAATTGTCTTAAAAATATATTTAAAATCTGATTGGATTTTCCTGCTAGACTATAGTAATTTCAGTCCAGATGTTTAGCATCTTTAAACCATCTTTTTCTTATGATTAATGCTGACACTTCATACGACTGAGGGAGAAAGGAAATCTACATTCAATTTAACATTCAACTGTCAGGATTTCTGGTTAAGATGCCTAAGTAAAAAGCCATGGAGGAGCTCAGTTCTCCCACGTAGCCTATATAATTTTCTAAAAGTTTACCAAATAGGGCTATTATTAAGAAGATTGAAAATAAATTAAACCAAACTCCTCTATCCAATCAAGAACTGCACAAAAAAGACAACTAGGGCACTGATGATGTTCGGAAAATGGTCAAACCCGGGTAGCTACCCCAAAGCATAGTGTAAGGCCATGTTGGAGCTGCATGATGGAGGGGTTCTCCTTCTCCCCTACCCTACTTCAAAGCAGCTTAACATATCCTTTAATTGCTTACTATTGGCCATAATGGTACTTTTAATTTTCTACTGAGCTAAATTTCACTACTCAGCCCTCTCCTTCCTGCTGGACTCTTTTAGCATTGGAAGATGACTCAGAGATTTTCCTTCCCTCCACTGGCCTGGCCCTATATGAAAATAGATTCTTACAAGCCATAAGGCCTTGTGAGACCTTGAAAGTAAGCTAGCATCCACCCTGCCCGTGTTCCTAAGCAATCAAACTGCAAAGTATTAAAGTACTAGAACAGTTACAATGTTAAAATGTGGCAACTGCAAACTGAATGAGAGGAGAAGAGTCACTGGCTGAGAGAAACCACCCAAAATAACAGCAAAGATTTGGCCTACATTGAGCTTCCATGATGGTGAAAGTAACCAATGAGCAATCTTGGTGCAAATGTCCTGAGAAGACCTGAATATAGATTCCCATAGAATGCTTCTTTACTGTTTAGCATTACCTTTTCTGTGCGTGGAATTAAAAAAAATACCTGTCCCATAGCGGATTCATTTTTGTGTTCTGGGTAGTCTTTACGTTTCCTATCCCATGCCTTCCATCCAAGCTCTGGAGGACACTTTAGATTAGAGTCAAAAATAGAACTGTTTCTCAGAAATTTGAGATGGGAAAAGAATTAGAGCCATGAGGAAACTAATACCCCAATGTAGGAGACAGACAACACCAGAGTGTTGAAGCCAGGACAAAACTGGACAAGGTAGTACCCAAGGCCTCCAGCTTCAGTCCTGGGGTGCATGACTTTCTACCATACCAGACAAGGACTACAACAATGTAAAAGGAAACAATTTTGATAGTCTGGGAATTCTGATCCATAAACTGACCGATCCTAATACCAGAAGACTGATGCTAAGGCATGCTTCCCATGTCTTAGCAGAGAGGAAATAGGAAAGCTGCAAAATGAGAAATACATTTTCAGGCATAGGCAACGTGGGCTGTTATGCTGTATGCTGTGGTTATTTGTTTCAAAGAAGGGCTTTTATTTTTATCTATGCTGAAAGTTATGAGAAGAGGAGCTGAGGATAGGAGCAGTGCTACAGAAGAAAAAAGGAAGAAAAAGAAAAAAAAAGGAAAGTGCATCAATGAATCATTAAAATATATAAACAGACGGCAGAAGAAAGGTCAGAAGGGAAGAGCCAAGTAGGAAAAGAATAGAACTACGTTGTTAAAAAATACACACACACAAGCACATAGATATGTGTATCTATATATGTGTGTACATGCATTTAAAACTAAAAGTTATGTATTCATATATGAAATTCTTAATATCATATATGTACATATATATGATATTAAGAATTTCATAGGCAGTCCTCTTTCTATTCTTTACAATGTTCATTTTCCCAAGCATAATAATAAAAATGTTTTAAAAATTTAAAGTGCCTTCAAATATAAGTATTTTCATCTTTACTGTAATCTGCAATCTTTCACACAACATGAAAGACAGAAATCAAAAAAGTTAACTCTATAGTTTAATTCAACATACATTTATGGAGTGGCAGTTCTTAGAAGGTGTCACCTGTCCAATCTTCTAGAAAAAGCAAGCCTGCCAAAGTGACTTGAGGACTCAGATGATTACATCACATTTCATTCCAGGCTCTCTTTGAATTCACATAATTATCTCTCTAATGGCTGGAGATATTTGTCATTTGATTTCATAATATTTAAATGTCAATTTGATATTACTTCTTATGCCTTGAAGGCATTGTAAATCAGGCACAATACGAATCCTGAATGTTAGAGAAATATGATTACAGGAAGCTTCTGAAATATTTACCAAGTTGATTTTTTTAGCACCCTGACAGAAGAATCTGTTCTTACCATTTGGCTCTAAAATTATTACAACTTCATCTGCTTGGAAACCATGTTTTAATCATCCTTTTATTGTCTATATCTTTCTCTTACAGGGATACGGTGAGAAAAAAGAAGATCTTGAGATATCATTGTTTTACTTGAGACAAGTGAAAGCATCTTTAAGAAGTTACTTGTGCAGATTACATCTGCCTTAAATTGGATATTATTATCACTGGATTCTATCAGTTGCAGTTCATCTTGTAAACCAAGGCTCCTTTTAAGATGATCTTTTACTATGTTGAAAGTTAGAGAGTTAGGGAAGGAAAAAAAAATTCTTCCAAAGATATCAATCCTTTACTGAGTGTCCTTGGGCAAATAATTTAATTTTTTTCATACCTGGCTTTTTTCACTCATAAAACTGGAATAACCATCCTGTCCTTTTCTCAGCTAAGAAGCCTCAGTGAGAGGCTTTCTATACTAAATTTCACAATCTGTTTTGGTCAGAAAATGAAAGGTCATGATACTTGATAAGTTCTGTTCCTGACATATTAGTTAATTATTCATAGAAATTGAAGACATTCTTATGTTTCTTTTCTTCCCAAAATTCCAAGAGTTTTAATTATTATTTTTGAAATAGGGACTTTTACCTGGAAACACCATGCATCTTGGGTATCTAAATTACTGGATAATGAAGCATGGTTTGTGGGGGTCCATGAGGAGTTTTATAGGGTGGCCCCCTGTGGTAGTAATATTTCACTTGTTTCTGACATAGCTCATTTATTTAGGAATAGATTTGAATCTTCTTTTTCTTTTCCTTCTTTTTTTCTTCCCTTCTATCCAGATCTTGAAGAACACTCTATTTGCAGTTCTTTCACTCATTTACCTAAAGGATTATTTTGTACTATCATTATGTGGACTGCTCCCTAATCTCTACTGCTCTGTTTGTTCTTTGAAAGTAGACACCGTGTCTTAATCCATCTGTACTTCTGCATTAGTAATTAGAAAAATCTCCCTCATATAGCAGCAGTTAAATGAATGGACCAGCTTTGTGATTCGATGGGTATAGGGAGGTCCCCAGTGAACAAACCCTCTCTACCAATAAAGAGGAGTAATTTGGAGAGTTGTCCAAGCATTGAAGTGCTAATGACTTACCCAGGGTCACACAATGAGTAGATGTTTGAGATGGAACCTGAATGCAAACATTTCTGATTCTTAATCTTAATAGATTGCTGGACCCAGAGTCAGGAAGACTCATCTTTGTGAGTTCAAATCTAGCCTCAAACACTTACTAGATCTGTGACCCTGGGCAAGTCATTTAACCCTGTTGGCCTCAGTTTCCTCATCTGTAAAATGATCTGGAGAAAGAAATGTCAAACCACTTCAGTATCTTTTCCATATTTTTCTTTTATATTAAACTAGGTAGTTACATAATATGAATTTTTGTAATATAAATGTATGGGACTGAACTTCGAAATTTTCTAAGTATGTAGTGGTGGCAGATCCATATAGATGTCTCTGATTTAAATATATATTTACATATATACTTAATATATTCTACACTCATACATAGATGTATATATATATATGTGCATATATATATGTCTATAGTATATTAATACATAGTTTATATAATGTATACTACATATTAATATATGGTATAGGATTGTTAAGGGTCCCCTGAACTTTTTTTGAGTTGTCATATTTTCCAGAAACACTGGACGCAGAACATGTGGGAGTCTCTGAATGTGTCAAGTACAAAGCACCCCCTGAGCTGACATATTTTGTTTTTGCACCCCAAGCTGGACAACCTGTGTGTTCCTGGGAGACAAAACACGCTGGGATAATGCTTGTGCAGCTGAGGTCCTTTGCAGATAAACAGACACTCCTATTTTCATAGTCTAACAGTTCCCAAGAGAAGGCTTTTGCCATCATCTTGGTCTTCCCCATGGGGAATGGTCTTGTCTTTTTTTCCCACCTTTGCTACACCATTCCCTCTCCTATTTCATGTCCCTTCCTGATATCCCCTCCTCCCTACTATTAGAAGAAAATGTAAACTTCCACAAAGTATAGGAACCCTTTGGATTCTACATGTGTATTCATTTTTCTTGTAATAAACCTGGTTTTCACATAAGTCTCCTGAAGTTGTGATTGCCTGTTGACAATAGTTAATATATTATGCACATATGTATACATATATATGTTAAGTATATATTAAATATTTGCATGGATATATATGTATATGTGTGTGTACACATGCACATATCAGATAAATCTACATAGCTCTGCCACCACTACACAGCTAAGAAATGTCAAAGTTCAGTCTCATATTACACAAAAATTCACATTATGTAGTTACCTAGTTTATTTAATATAAAAAAAATGGAAAAGATATAGGACAAGGATTCCTCAATAGGGCCAAAGTCTGACCATATTCCTGAGTCTCTTCATGGAAGGGAGATAATGAAAGCTCAACCTCTGGTTCATGATTAGAAAAATGAAGACAAAGAAGAAACTTGAGGGAAGGTCCATGGTTGGACCAGTTTCATGAACTTCCCTGCAGCCATTGGGGTTTTCAGGTGTCTTGATTCACCACTTGGTTTAGACTCATTTTTTTTTCATTCTGATTCCAGTTTAACTTCCCTGGCTTCCAGTATGATCTCAGTTCTCTTTCTTCAAATCTTAGAGGAGATTGTAGCCACAATAGCTGGCAATAACTACCATCTACATGGCCCTGCCAGAAGTATTCGGTTTCATGGGCAGAGTGGCAAAAGTTAACAACACAGGAACATCTCTGTCTCTTTGTGTCTCTCCATGTCTTTCTGTGTGTCCATGTTTTGTTCATGTGTCTGTCTGTCTTGCCTCCTATCTCCCCTATTCTCTTAAGACAAATGACACGAAAATAGGGAGTTGTAGGAACTTGCAAGCCCATGTGCATATTTTGCAACTTCTCCAGTGTCTCCTGAATATATTGACATATTTTCCTTTAATTCAAACTTCTAGTGTCAGGAAAAAGAGCGATCATTAGAACCTTCATTACTATTTGCTCTCTTTAAATTGTCATTACCATCAACACTAGAACTAAGGAGAAAGAAGAGTAAAGATTGAAGCAGTGATTTCCGGGAGTAGGGGACTCCCAGGTATGAAAACTTCCTTTATTAACAATAGTCAGCCCAGGCAAATGGCATCTGCCAGTGGCCAGACCTCCAAGTGCTTCAGCCCGGCCCTGGGCAAATAGGTAGATGCCAATCCTACAGGTTCCTATGCAAACAGGTGGCCACCAGCATTGAGTCCCCACCACAGCTCAGTGTAGCCCTGGGCAAACAGGCAGCCTTCAGGGACCACACTACCTTGTGTTTCAGTGTAGCCCTAGGGAAATGCAGAAACACTCCATCGGACTCAGCACACACCAGACACCACAAATAGGACCCCAACTCAGTACCAGGTAAGCCACCAGGTCTTATGGCCTCCGGCAGTACCAGGTACCCCCCACCCTGCCCCCTCAATGCAACACCACACATGAGGGTCCCTCATGGGCCTCAGGGCAACATCAGTGCAGCACCAGGTAAAGAGCCAGGGACTGTAGCCCCTGACTCAAAGAGCCTGAGACAGTGCCCCTTCCACCTCCAGGATCAGAGATCAAATTTAAAGGAAAGGAAAAAAGGGAAAAAAAATGAGCAAACAACAATAACAAAAAGTATCTGACCATAGAAAGTTATTACACTAATATTGGTCAACACTTCTTCTGCAACTCAGACACTTGCCAAGAGCATGGAGTAGTTGGATAACTTAGCCTGCATCAAACAGCCAGTTAATTTTGGAGGTAGTAGTTGAATCTAGGTCTTCCTGGCTTTGAGAACAGCTTTCTTTCTATCCATTCAGTTACTCTGACTTTCATTAAAGAAAAACATGGTCATCACCATCACCATCATCATCATCATCATCATCATTGTCAACAGCAGTAATAGCATCTTTACTATCATCATTTAGATACATAAGAATACAATGTATGTGCACGTTACATATGCTTGAAACTTTAGGATTAGGTTTTTCCTCTCACTTATCTTTTATATTCAATTAGTTCTCAATTCTTGTTTATTCTACTTCTGTGCTATCTCTCAAATCTCTCACCTCTTCTCTCTTCTCACTTCCCCCAGTGGCATAAGGTTTTGATTCCCATCCTCCTGGGATTCTCATTAGTCAGGATCCCATCCACTTACACATGATTTTTCATTTTAATTATTCCTATGTGTGTTGCGCCTCCAACTTGACTGTGGAGCTGAATGACACAGAAAACAAAGAAACAACAACAACAACAAAAAAAAAAAACAAACCTTATATTTTCCTGGTCTCTTATGGGAGGATAGGAAAAAAAAAGAAAGAAATTTACATGACAATTTTGTTTTTTATTCGAAAGAGATATCAAGTTGTACTTAGATTTTCAGTTTCATGTACAAAAATCTTTTTATTGCAGTATATTATGAAATGCTTGTTTTAGTCTATGAATACGTATTTATGTAAAAAATATAAAAGGGAAATATTTTCTTTCCTGTAGTACTTACCAAAGGGTAAGTATCTTGCCATTGGACTGTGATGACTCCAGAAGAGAGGCTGATAACTTTGTGAAATTTTGCTTCACTTAATTCCAATTCACCCATGAGTCAAGACATCACCCTGTGATGTCACTGGTCCTCTTCAAAAAATGAAAGGCAAAGAATAACAATCAAATGGTTTTGTACATGATAGGTCCTTGACATTAAAATCACATTTTCATTGAAAAAAAAAGAAGCTTTCCAAGAAAGAGAATGGGAAGTTTAGAAGAATAATGGCTCAGTTTGTCAAAAGTGATAAGTAATCAAAGTGTCATTTATGTTTAACTTCAGATTACAACATAAGATTTTATTTCGTGCGAAACTTACCTTCGTAACTACATTTGTCCCAGAATGCCATTAAAAATGATTAACATTAGTTTGCATCCCACGAGCATAGACATGCTCAGTGATGCAGGTCAGTGGCCAAAAGCATGCTGAAGAGCTGGGAGAAATGACTCGAAGAGTAAAATCTGACCACAAGATGCATAATCTATATTCTGGTCATCAAGGATTATGCTTTTCCATTCTATATCTGTATTCTTTTGCACACCCCTACTTCATCTCATTCCCACCTTGGGGAACAAGACTTCATCACTATTCAAAGAGAATAAAATGAAGGAATAGCAGGGAAGAAGAACTTATTGGCTCCAGCCACTACTGAGGAGTATGGCTCCTCCTGTGCATCAATCACAACAATTAGGGAGTCAGGAGGATATCCATATGAGTGACTTGAGTGGAAGGCTCTAGGCATGAGAACACCCCAGTGGCTACTGCCTGTCAGAGCAGATTGTTAAATTGTGCAAACTAAGGATGTTTATACTAATCTCCCCCCAAGTTTCAATATAGCTTTTACTGGGAAACCAACTTCATCAATGTCACTGCCTTTGGAAAGAGTTGTTCACTTGAAATTAATGGAGCTTTGGATGCTGACATTGGGTTGCGGGCAAACTATGCTGATCACTAATGTCTTAGTATGCCAAAAGCTAGTAGTAGGGAATGGGAAGAGAAGGGGAGGATTGTAAAAGATCAATCTGAAAAGTAAGGGACAGAGATAGAAGAGTTGCGTAGATCTAAGTCCAGCAATAGGAACCTATTTTCCACATTTCTCTAAGTCCTGTATTTAGGCTATATTTTTATTCTCTTCATAGCTATGTCAATAGGAGTAGGGAAGTATGGATAAGAGTCCTATTGAATATGATGACACTTAGAGTAGACAGTCATTTTTTTTTCCTTTTACAATTTCCTCCATAGTAACACTATTAATTATCATGAGTTTCAGCAGTTAGGAGACAGGCTGCCATACTTGATTAGAGTCAGGAATACCTGCACTCATAACCAACATCTGACACTTGTTACTCATGTGACCCTGGGAGAGTTATTTAACCACTTTGAGCCTCCGGCAACTCTCTAGGACTTATTCCCTAAATAATTGATGGATTGCACTCTTTGGTGGGTGGAATAATTTCCTTACACTGAGGAAATAACTGTTCCTTCTAGTTTGTTTTGCATTCACCATTCGTTCATTTTTGTAACATATTTCTGGAATTACAATGAAAATGTAATGATAACCTCATTTTCTTTCATCTGATCATAGGCTCATATTTAGAGCTAGAAGGGACTTTTGAGACTATCTTAGGTCAACTTCTTGATTGCATAGAAGATGGATCAGAGGTTCAAAGTAGTGAAATGACTTCCTCTAGGCTATATAGATAGAGGGAAAAAAAACACATGGATATTGTTCCCTGAGGTTTGCAAAACACTTTACAAATGTTAATTTATTTATTCTCACAACAACTCTGGGGGATAGGTGCTAGTGTTTCCTTTATCTTGCAGATGAAGAAACCGAGGTTAACAGAGGCTATATGGCTTGCCTAGGGTCAGAGCTAGTAAGCACCTGAGGCAGAATTTCAAACTGCCCTTCTGTTTCCAGGTCCAACACAATGTATTGTGCCATTTAGCTGTCTACTGAGTGTCAAAGAGGGGATTTGAACCTGAGTTGCTTGATTTCAAAACCATTACTCTTTGTATTATATGATGCTGCCTTTCAAAAGATCATAATCAAAGAGGGTGAAATCAGATTTGTTGGAGGAGAGGACTCGGCAGTTTTGTCTTAATTGGTAACATATATATTTGATTTTGAAACATTCTATGACATGGGTGGCAAGCCATCTTCCCAAATCTATAATAAACAAGCCTTAAGGGGGAAAATAAAAATGGAATGTCATGTTTCAGGTAGCTTTTTAGTTTATAAAGTGTTTTTCGCACCGATAATTTTGCAGAGGATCCAGTAAATAAGGAGGGGACTGGGGCTCTAAGAATGATCTCCGAAGTAAATATAGAAGAATTTACATCCATTTCCATTAAGAAGATGTAGGCATGGAAGAAAAGAGGCAGTGTGTCTGCCTGCTGGGGAGGGCATGTCCATAGCTTGAGATAATGAACCAGAGTGTGTATACTTTGGAAGAGAATGAACACACTCCTTAAAACTTCATAGAGCTGTCAAGCTGGTCAGAAATCATTTGCTAAAACTCAGCATGAGCTTTTCTTGATTTCCTTTTTATTGTTTCGATCACCTACGGATTTGGCATAACCAAATTATGATGATTCACGGTTGGGCTGCAGAGAGGTTTGTAATGTATATGGAAAAATCTTAATAATGTTTGGAGCTGAGGGTTTGTGAGAAATCATAGAAAATTGCCTCAGAGACCATGTGAAATGTGAGTCTCATTTGGAAAGCCTTGAGGGGGAAAGAATGCTCCTGATAAAAGCTACTGAAATACAGTATTTAGAGTGACAGGTCATCATGGAAGTTAGAAAGTGCATTTTAGCTTATCCAGGTATGCTACGTTTACTCAGTTCTTGGGACCGGTTAGTAGGCAAGGCACATAGTACATTTTGCTTCTTGGTGTTTTCATTATTTGTCTAGGGGACCAGGCAGAAATATTCTCTTGAAGCAGAGGGGTATTAAGGACTCATAAAAAGAAACCAAGTTATGTACCATCTCTGCTAGATAAATTTCAACATTAATTTCTAACAAGAAAAGAAGCTAATGACAGGGTTATATGATTTTTGTGTGAATGAGAAGTTAGCCGTATGTGCTATCAAGATATATTCTGCATGTTCAAGGCAAACCTTTCTTTGGAAGGTGAATTTTCTGTCTCCCCACCATGAGGAGGGTTTCTTTTTAGATTGAATGTCAGAATGGATTGTCACGATCAAAAAGGACATCTCCATCTCAGGCAGTTTCATACAATAGCTATTTAAGTATACCTATGCCAGAGGTAACAGGAGTGAATTTAATTTTCCATTAAAAGTTCTTGACAGTATATATCACAAAGTATTCAGTCATCATTAGAATATTTCCTGACTCTGATTCTCTTTAGTATATGTGTTCAAGAAAGTCTGATGATTCTCAGAATACAAGTTATGGAGAGAATATGACACCAGGCCTGAAGACAGGTCTTAGACATGATTTATGTTCTGAAATCCCAATCAAATGTCCCTGACTTCTTCCCAAACCTACTAGAGCCAATTTAATTCAAACCAAGTAAACATTTATTAATATAGTGATTGGACTTGGCCTAGAAACAGGAGAAAATGTACTTCCTTTCTTTGCAGAAGTGGGAGATTATGAGTGTTGGACATTGCAGATAATTTCAGTTTCTGTTGATGTATTAGTTGTGTCAGTCTTCTACTTGCACAGAATCTGTCTGAGTTATCCCATGGTTAAGCCTTGCTTAGACTTTGGGTACAGCCAGCCTGTAAGGGGATGGCAGCCTGGAAATAACCTGGTCCTGCATACGTAGGCTTGGGGGACTAGCTGAGGCAGCACAAAACCCATCTCCTCATGATACTGTACCAATCAACATGCTTTTATCTTTATGTAGAAATTGTTTATTCCTGTCTATAAAAACAGTGCAGTTTAAAATTCATGATGCCACACACAACTGCTTGCTGCCTTGCTGTGTTAATAAAATACATTTAACTTTCTTTTCCTGAGTGAGCCTTACTGACCAGGGCAAGCTCAAACCAATATTTTTTTTTAACCAGTTTGTACACCATTAGTTAGTCTCTGTGTATCACTCTCTCAGTCTCTATATGTCTCTTTCTGACTCTGACTGTCTTTCTCTATACTCTTTACCTCTCACTTTCCTTTCCTTTTTCTCTCTTCCTCTTCTTCTGTCTCTCTTCTCCCTTCCTCTCTCTTCCTTCCTCTTTCCTTTCCTCTTCCTCTGCCCCAAATTAAAAAATATAACAATAATTGGCATTTATATGACACTTTAAGGTTTGCAAAGTGCTTTATATCCATTATATCATCTGAATTTCACAACTCCCTTGCAATCAAGTGTTTGAAGGATTGTCACATGTAAAAGAAATTAATTTTGTTCTCCTTGGACACACAGTACAGAACCAGAAGCAACAGGGAGAAGTTGAAGAGGTGAATTTAGTCAACAATGATCGTTCATTAAATGCTTCCGATGTGTCTGGAGCTATTACACTGGGCTTATAAAACAAAAAAGTCTTTGTCCTCTTGGAGATCACATTCTACAGAAGGAGATGATGTATAAATAAACAGGTACAGACATAATATATTCATAACAGATGAAAGGTAATCTGAGACGGAAGGCACTAGCAGCTAGAGAACCAGCAACCTACTGAAGAAGGTAAGATTAGATCTGGATCTTTTGTCACTGTCGTTCAAAATACATTCATTCCCTCCATAGAGTACCTTCCTTTCTAACAAGATCTTTAAAAAGAAACAAGGACTTAAAATATATCATATCAGTTGATTTGACAGTATTAGCAGTATTTCATATCATTGTGAGTGGGATGGTGAAGCCCTCTCATGGAATCAGCGTGGCTCAGGGCTTCCGATTGACAGCTAGGCCTAAGTCTCGGGGGAGTTACTAAGGAATCACCTGACCTACAGGAATCCGGAACTTAGAGAAGCCGGACCCACTTCCTCCCCACTACCTCCTCAGCACAAGCCTGGCCAAATAAGGATAAAAGTGTCCTTAAGAAGTGTTATTGGCTCAATTATCGTTTCCTTGTTCCTTGTACCTGGGTTAGAGTTCTCAAGACATTGTGAGCCTGGACTCCACCAATGAGAGTAAGGCCGGTGGTGATGTGGAGGGGTTGTTTACCTTAAGGTATAAAGCTCAAGTTCTGCCCCCTGTACCCTGCCTCTCCCTACCTATTTCCTATCTGTTCAGAGATCGCCCTCTCCCCACGGGAACATAATAAAATCACTTTCTACTTTCTACTTGAGTAGCCTCTGAGTTTAATTTAATTTTGGGGGGATTTAGTTTTTGCCCCACACAATTGTCATCAAATTTTGCAAAGGGGGGGGGTTAGGGTTAATATTTTCATTTTTAAAAAAATATTCCAGAACGCTAAATGAGCATTCTCTTTGAAGCTATGACTCTTAATTTCATCCTTCTTGTTTTCTTTAAAAAAAGTATATATTTGATTTTCAAATACAAGACTCAAGAGAAGCATAAAAAGGTGAATAGGAAAGGGAAATCATAAGGGACTTAGTAAGGCTAAACTGTTTACCTTCCTACATTGAAAGATGATGTTTGTAATTCATAAGACCTTTCTAATTATTAGGGTAGTTAGAAGTAGTATATATAGACAGAAGGCATGGATGTAAGTTGAATATGATGGAAAGATATCTAAAAAAATAAAATTAAGGGTTGAGAGAGGAATGTATTAGGAGAAAAAGAAAGGGAGAGGTAGAATGGGCTAAATGATTTCAAATAAAAGAGGCAGGAAAGAGCTTTTTACAGTGGAGGAGAAGAGGGGAGAGATGAGGGGGAGTGAGTGAACCTTATTCTCATAAGAATTGGCTCAAAGAATGAAGGACATACACATTCAATTTGGTATAGACATCTATCTTACCCTACAGGAAAGCAGGAGGGAAAGAGGATTTAAGAAGGGGAGGGGTGATAGAAGGGAGGGTAGATTGGGGGAAGAGGTAGTTAGAAGCAAAACACTGTGAAAGGAGGGAGAGAAGAGAATAAATGGAGGGATAAGAGAAGAATGGAGGGAAATATAGTTAGCAATATTAGCTGTGAAAAAAAATTATGAAGCAAGTTTCTCTGATGAAGGTTTCATTTCTCAAACATAGAGAACTGAGTCCAATTTATAAATTTAAGAGCCATTCTCCAATTGATATATGATCAAAAGATATAAACGGTTTTCAGTGAAGTAATCAAAGCTATCTATAACCATATGAAAAAATATTCTAACTTACTACTGATTGGAGAAATGCAAATTGAAACAATTCTGAGGTACTACCTCATACCTACCAGATTGACTAATCGGATAGAAAAGGTAAATGACCAATGCTGGAAGGGATACAGGAAAAATGAGACATTAATGCATTGTCAATGGAGCTGTGAAATGATTCAACCATTCTGTAGAGCAATTTGAAGCTGTGCCCAAAGGACTATAAGACTATGCATACCCTTTGACTTAGCAATACTATTACTAGGTCTGTATCCCAAAAGAGATAAAAAACAAAAAGGAAAAGGACTTATATGTACAAAATTTTTGTAGCAGCCCTTTCCTGGGAATAAAGATTTGGAAATTGAGAGTATACCCATCAGTTGGGGAATGGCTGAACAATTTGTGATATATGATAATGACGGAATACTAGTGTACCACAAGAAATGATAAGCAGAAGGCTCTCAGAAAAACCTGGAAAGACATGCATGAGCTGATGCAAAGTGAAATGTACTGCGTCCAAAAAAAAACCCAGCAATATTGTGAGATGATCAGCTGTGAATGACTTAGCTATTCTCAGCAATACAAGAATCCAAGACAACTCTGGAAGATTTATGATGAAAAATCCTATCCATCCTCAGAGAAACAATTGATGGTCTCTGAATAGAGATTGAAGCATATTGTTTTTTATCTCTGTTTTTCTTGAGTATTTTTTGTCTATGTTTTCTTTCACATGACTATTATGGATATGTTTTGCATGACTACACATGTATAACCTATATAAAATTGCTTGCCTTCTCAATGGGAGTGAGGGTGGGGAGGGAGGGAGGAAGGAAGTGAAATTGAAACTCGAGGTTTTAAAAGCAAATGGCAGAAGTTGTTTTTACATGCAACTGGGGAAAATACTAAATACCGAATAAATTAAAAAGTATATATTAAATTCTAAAATTTATTTTTGCAATCGTCCTGTTTGTCTATACTTTCTGAACTTGCTTCTGTTTTCTTCTATGAATATTTAAATAAACTTTTTAGTTAAATTGAATTATTCTCTCTCCCTTCCATCTCTGCAGGGGGTGGGGCAGAGATAGACCCTTTGAGCTGAAGGCTTCTGCCTTGACTGCTCAACCAAAGTCAAATTACTGCATTGCTCCTGTTAAAGATTGTGACTCATTCTTCACCAAATGCATCATCTTTTCTTTAAGAGGTGGATAGCATTCTTTATTTTGGTCCTTTGAATTTATATTTAATGGTCATTGCAATGAGAAGAGTTCTTGAGTCTTTCGAAGGTTTTCATTTTTTCTAATATTGTTAGAGTATAACCTCTTCTCTTCGATATATTCCCATCATTCTACCTTAGTTCACAAAATCTTTACAGGTTTCTTTGAAATTTTTCCATTTCATCATTTTAAATAGAAGAGTAGTCCACTGTTACATTCACATACCATTCTTTGTCAAGCCATTCATGTATTCATGAAAATGAAAAAAAAAAGGTCAACCAGCTCAACAAAAATAAAGAAAAAAAAGTGTGAAGGAAGAGAGGCTAAAGGTACCAGTTCTCACAGTGTTTTTTACAAAGCAGTGATTATCACAATGATTTGGTATAGCTTGATCAGTGGAACAAATTAAGTATACAACAAACAGAAATAACTGAAATCAGTAGTTTTGTATTTAACAAACTCAAAGATCTCGGTAAGAACTCAATTCAACAAACCTTAAAAAATGGAAAGAAGTTTTGCAGAAATTAGGTGTAGACCAACACCTCATGCCATTATACCAAGATAAGCTCCAAATAGATACATAACTTACATATAAAAGGTCACATCATAAAAAAGGGAAAGAGAAACAAATTACTTTTTGAAGTATGGATAAGGGAAGAGGTCATGAAGAAACAAGGGATAGAGATGATGACAGAAGATAAAATGCAAAAATTTGATTGCATAACAGCAAGTTTTTCAAATGGAGAAAACATATCAGGAAAGTGGCACATGTGCAAAGTGCATCATTATGCTCTACTATTGTAAAGTTACCAAGTAGGAGAGACTGGAAGGCCTGCTTCTTGGAGTACCATGATAATGTGGTGATGGATAGAATACTGGGCAGAATTAGAAAAAATCGTTAGTTCAGATCCTGTCTCAGACCCATCCTGGTTATGTGTCCCTGAGCAAGACACTTCACCTATATCTCCCTCAGTTTCTCATTTGTAAAATTCAGATAATAATAGTACTACCTCAGTTTGCAAATCTCAAAGAACTCAAAAAATTATAGTTGTTATTATATATAATGGAAGCCCTTTGAAAGACCTTGAAGTATTCAAGTCTTCCTGGTTGTTGTTTGCTAACCATCTTATGTATGTCATCCTCTATATTGACTGCATAGGAAGAACGGGAGATGCCTGCAAAAATGACTGGCAACCAGAGTTTCAACACTTTTTGTTAGAGTTCTTAATATCTCTGATATCTTTTGGTGTCTACTGAGATACCACTCTACTTTAAGGAGAGACTTTGGGCCTTCTCCTTTCAGAGGCCATTGTAGCCACACAAAAAGGACCCTTGATTCTTTGCCTGCCTTAACCATTTGTTCTTTCTCATTAAATGAAGGAGATTAATCTGGAGCCTTGGACCTTATTATGGCTTTCAAAAGTTTGGGAGAGCAAGTTTCCAGGAATCCTGGAGTCACAGTCCATGATGGGCTTTTTTTGCTTGTTTTGTTTTGTTTTTGGGGGGATTTTTGCATCAGCGTTACCTTCAGTGCTCTAAAGAATAATGGCTAAATTTCAAGAGTGAACTTCAGGGCCTAGACCACCAGCAGTTAATAAGAGGATTCATTGGATAGTCATTTCACATGAGGATGTAAACTTCTTAGTACTGATGCCATGTAGAGACTCAGTTAAGTTTTAGCCTTCTCTTCTCAGGGGCTAAGGTAGGATAAGTGAAATTGTGCCCCCAAGTTGGGGGGGGGGCAGAAATGTTTGTACTTTTGCTATTATTATATATTTGAAATAAATATCTCTTTTTAAAAAGCTAATTTATTTTAAGTAGTTAAGGGGAACTGTAGAACTATTCACTGGCAGCTAACAGTTAAAGGGGATCTAACTGGTTGGGGCTCCATTCTAGGGCATTACTGGAGAGATAGCCAGAAACCCAAGAATGAACTCTTAGAAACCTTAGAGGGAAATGTAGCCAACTGGGCTTTGGGGTAATGAGCCAGAGCATACTTTCTACTATTTCACTATTACTAATACTACTATTTACTAGATACTATTTTAGAGTTATTGCACAAACAAAACCAATATACCTAAATTAAGATGGGAATATTTTCAATAAAATTTTCTGAGAGCCTCTTTTCAAAGATAACTAGATAACTATACTCAAATTGTTAATAAAATGTGCAAACTCTTTGACCTAGTGACATCACTATTAAGTCTATTCCCCAGAGATCAAAGAAAAAGGAAAAAAAAAAACACTTATGCACTAAAATATTTATGTGAACTCTTTCTGTGGTAGCAGAGAATTGTGTTTTTGAAAATGTTAGAATAATCCTCTTTTTGGCATCGTTATTTCTAAGCCCCTCTCTCCTTAATCCCCTCCCTAAATTAGCCAAAAGAAAGAACTAAAACAACAAAAAAATAGCCTTGTAACTAATGAGCATGGCTAAGCAAAGTGAAGCTGTACCATAGTCATGTACAAAATGTACACCTCTGTCTGTCCCTTAAGTCCATCATCTCATCACCTCTCTGTCACGAGGTGGGTAACATGTTTCATCACAGGTCCTCGGTCATCGCATTGATCAGAGTTCTTAAGTCTTTCCAAGTTATTTTCCTTTACATTGTCACCATTGTTACAAAAATTATTTTTGGTTCTTCAAAACTTACTCTGTGTCAGTTCATATGATGCAAGATTCTGCCAAATATTCTCCTTTGTCATTTTTATAATGGAAAAATTTTCCAATAAATTCATAGAATACAATTTGTTTATCCATTTACTAGTTGAAAGGTGATCTAAAGTAAGTTTTTTTTTTCTGTTTCCTTTCTTACTCCCTCTCCCCACCCCATTTAAGACAAAGAAGTTTGTTCTGCTTACAGCTCTTCTTTCCCTATCTTTACTTTTTTTCATGTTAGATTTGATGAGTTTCTAAAACAAATTATGTGAACATGGTCAACTATTTGACCATTTCATTAGGAGTGAGTTTCCTCCAATGCTTATTCTCCCCATCCCTAATTCCATGTTCATATACTTCTTTTCAATGCATCTGAATGAAGAAAAATATTTATGCCTCACCCCCTTCTTCTATTCCTGTCTTGCTTTTACCCTCCTTTTTTTCTGTTCTTCAAATTCTCTGAACAGAATAAATCAACCCTTAAGACCTCTGTTTTTTACTCTCTACAGACTTTCTCTGAAGGAACACAGTTTTTTTTTTTAATCTGTTAGAATGTTAACACTGCAGCATCATACACATACTTCAATTATTCAAATTAATTTACTTTTCTAGCTTTCTCTAGACTCTTGTGACTGTGTTTTGAAGTTTCTATGCAGCTGTGGCCTTTTTTTCAGAACTGCTTTAAGGCCCTCTAGTCCATTAAAGATCTATTTTGCCAGTCTAGGATTACACTCACCTTTACAGGATAAGTTATTCTTGGTTGTATGCCTAAATCTTTTGCTTTTCAGAATATTGTTTTCCACTACCTCCTCTCATTTTTAATAATAGCTTCCAGGTTTTGTGTGAGACTGAATATTGTCCCTTGTTACATAAGTAGCTTCATTTTGGGTATCTGATGCATTATTTTTTAATGTGGGAGCTATGGAATTTAGCTCCTCAAGTCCTGGGACTTTTCCTTTGGGGATTTCTTTTTTTTTCTTTTTAAAGTTTAATAGTATTTTATTTTACCCCCAGTTACATGTCAAGAAAATTTTTAACATTCATTTTGACAAGATTTTGAGTTCCAAATTTTTCTGCCTCCCTCCTCCCCTCCCCTCTTCTGAAAATGGTAGGCAGTTTCATATATTTTATACATGTGCTATCATGTAAAAATATTTCCATATTAGTCACAGTTGTGAAAGAAGAAACAGGTAAAAAACACAAGAAAGATTGAAGTAAGTGAAAAAATGATTCAATCTGCATTTAGAGTCCTTCATTTCTTTATTTGGATATGGATAGCATTTTTCTTCATGAGTCCTTTGTACTTTTCTTAGATCATTGTGTCACTGAGAAGAGTTGAGTTATCTGTAATTGATTATCGCACCTTTTGGGGTTTCTTTTAAGAGAAGATTGGTGTGTTCCTTCTATCTTCACTTTATTCTCTCCTTATAAATGATTTGCATAATTTTCACTTGTAGTCTTGAATTATCTTGGCCAGAATTTTTTTTTCCAAATCATAATTATTAAGGTCCTTAAATTATTACTCCTTTACCTGTTTTCCAGTTAAGTTGTTTCTAATGTAAAATATCTTTTATTTTCTTCTTTTTTTCAAGCTTTTGATTCTATTTACATATTCCTTACTGCCTCATGGAATCATTAACTTCTGTTTGACACATACTAGTTTACATACGGGTAAGATTTCCATTCCTTGAATAAAGTTTACCACTTTTGCTTCTAAGCTATTTATTCTTCTTTCAATTCTTTCCCCAAGAGTTTTAATTTCATTTTTCATTCTTGTGCAATTTCTTCTATATATTCATGTAGTCTTTGTAGAACATTCACTATTTTTTCTCTGAGTGTAATTGTAACATAGTTACTTTTTCCTTTTGGGTGGCTTCTTGACTTTTATTTAAAAAAAAAACATACTGGTCAATGTTTTCTTTGCCTTATTCATCTCTTGAATTTCAGTATCTGAATTGAGAGTTCAGAATCAAGCCAGTTCCCTCCACCCCTAGCTATGCTTTTTTTTTTTGTGGGGGGAGGGGGAGGCTAGTTGAACCTATTTGGACTTATTCTGGTCACCTGAATGTTTTCAGTGACTTTCACCTTTTGGGGTTAGCCTTTCCCTACCCCAATCTTTAAGATTCATTAGTGTTAGCTTTTTAAGGCTCTGTCTGGCATCTCAGAACAGAGTGTTTTCAATCTCAGATTTCCTGGGTATACACTACCCAGTTCTGAGGTCTGTGACAACATAAAACACCAGGCTGGCCACCACTGCTCTCCAGCACTTACAAGGTACCCACTGGAAGGAGTTTTTATGACTTTGAGATTTTAACAGGGTAAGTGTACTCTTGCTTCTCCTATACATAGAGCCTATGTCCTACACTTGTTCCTGGACATCTCTTACTGGATAATATGAGAGGATGTATTAGTATTTTCTGAGTGGATGTCTTGATGTTTTCTTTGCTGAGTGGATTTATTGATGTTTTTTTTTTTTTCAGGAAGTCACCATTTGTATTGTCCTCATTTTCTGGCTGACCCCCAGTTTGGGGGTCAAATAAATCGCAATAACTTTGCAATGGATTTCTTGAACACAATTCAGGTGATACGTATGTCAGGGTTTTGATGTAGTAGTTATATGACAGCTGGGTTTTCTCCCTAGAACTGAATTTTGAAGAAAGTCAAGTAACCTAAAAGGTATAGATGAAGAGGAAGAGTGTTCCATATACATATATAAAGAAAATTCAGTGCAAAGAGATAGAGATGAACAATAGAGCATGGTGTGCCAGAAACAACAAAGAGACCAGTGTACCAGAATCCTGGGGTTTATGAAGAAGCTTTAAGTTGAAAAAGACCAGAAAAGTAGGAAGGGACTAAGTTATAAAGAATTTAAGTGCCAAATAAAGGCTATTATGTAGATCCTGTTGGTTAATTACATTAAATTATATTACATTTGATTTGAAGGTAATAAGGAATCAATAGAGTATAGGTTGTTGGTGAGTGGGTGGACCCTGGTCAGGTAAATTGCCTTAGCAATTTGTAATGGTAATTAGGGCAGGACTTTTTTGCTGTTCTCTTTTTGAATGCTAAAGCAACCAAGTGCCTTTAATGAGTCTCACCTTTGTTTGAATGGGGCAGGTAAAGTGGGAATTTTTTTTGTTTTGGAGTATTTCTTGGTACTAAGGCAATTGGGAGTCATTGATTGGAAACAATGTATGTGATGTGGTACTAGTGATTGAAGAACTTTCCCACACCCTGGTATTAGTGATTTCCCACGTTTTCAGTGGTAGGCTGAGCCCTCAGGATCCTGAACAGCATATATGTACCGAAAGGTTAGTGTTTGACTTTTGGAGGTACACTCATTGAAAGAGTGATGAGACTCTGGGCAAGCCATTGAAATAGCCCCCAGCTTTGAAAACCCAGATGTTGGTGCTTCTCTGGTAACTGTGTATTGCTATGGATAGACTGGTTTGTGTTATTTGCTCTGTTTATATAATGTATGCTTGTAATTTCTGTTTGTATTTTCTCTGAAGTTCAGAGTGCTGACTTTTCCCCCTGAATTAAGTGAACGATGTATGTATGTTTTATTAAGCTGAGATTGTTAACCCCTTAAAATTGCTTTCTGTAGAAAAGCAGATCAAAGAACCTTTGCTGGCAGCCCTTCTGTGTACTGGTGTTATTGGTCTTAGACAGCCACAGTAGCTGCTAAGCAACATTTGTTGTTACACAATTGCTTATAGAATGGAATGGATTAGTATATAAAGACACTTGAGACAAGGAGCCCAAATTAATTTCTATATAAGGAATATTTTCCTAAAAATAAATGATTTTCAAAAATGAAATTAATTGCTTCAGTATCTACTAGATACCCTTCACTAGAAGTCTTATGGCCTTACAGTAAAAGGTGGGTGACCACTTGCCAAATTTATTATACAAAGTAAAGAATTGCTTTTGTGAGAGTTAAACTAGATGGCTTCTGAGTACTCTTCCCTCTCAGAGATTCTTTGGCTCCAAGGCCCATTGGTCTAACCTAGTTCTTAATTTTTTTTTGTTCTAAGATGATTGGGTACTCAGAAGCAACAATACTTGAATAACTTATTTATTTTTAGTTATTTCAATAAAACCTATTCTACTTATTTTGTTTAATTAATCTAAAAAATACCTCTAAGCTTGGAAAAATAATTTTATCTATGCCAATTACATTTTGGCAGAAATTCTGTTTAATTAAATAACAGGAATGTTTTGAGAGTGTGGTGGTGAGAATGAAAATTGGCCAATTTCCAGAAACATTATTATACCACTCCTGAGACACGCTGATTTACAAAGCTATTTCTATACGATGCCAACCACATCCAGATGTTTGAAGCTTTGAGCTAAAATGAATGACCAAATGAATGACTAAACTTTTCATTCAGTTCTCTTGGTGCCATGGAGATGTAGCTCCAAGTGAAGTTCATGTTTGTAATTCATTTTTATGTTATTTTCTGAATTAAAATTATTAAATAGAGGGACTTATTAAAAGTTGCATTGGATCTAGAAATTAACATATAACATACTTAAATTCTATCCTCTGAATTCATTGCTTCCAGATACTTTTATAAAAAGAAGAACGTTTAAGGATTTGAACAGCGAAGGCAATAAAGGCAAACACCAACCAACCAGAATTAATGCTAAGAAAACCTCTTTTTTGCCGAGGGAATATAAAAACATACTTTGAAAAGCTGATCTATTCAACAAAAATAAGTTCTTTTTTTTTCTTTTAGCATACACCGTCCCATGATGATAGATTATGTATTCATGTTTAAGAGAGATTAAAATAAATGAATCCCACTTTTGCTTTGTGCTGGAGAAAAAAAATCTTTTAAAATACTTTATTGATTTTAAAGTAAGCTTAATGTATTTTAACTGAGCTTAGAGACTTGGGGGGAAATGCAACTAATGATGGATTTTTTAATAATGCGTTCATAAAACATTAAAATAGGTCCTAGCTCCACTCATCTCTCACACTGACAATACCCTTTACTAGATTAATCTTAAAATAAATGTGATGTATTTTAATCCTGTGTAAATGTTTCAAAGATGCATTGTAATGTATTTTAATAAAAGATAAAATCAATGACACCTTCAAATCCCCTCCCACTTCCACCCCCTAGCAATAAATGCAGAAAGGTACTGCTGAGTTTAGGGCTATGTCAGGCATGAAGAAGTCCAATGTCTTTCTAGTTTTAACAGATACTTTCTATACCATGAGAGGCATTTCTAAATCACCTCCAACTTGGCATAGCCATACTCCTTTGTACACTGTGGACATTTGTAATTAGTGTTTACTTAGAAAACATATTAAGTGCTATTAGAGATCTTTGGTATAATCACTAATGAATATACAGTATTTAACCATCATCACTAATGTCAAATAGAAGAGACTGATGAGGAGAAACAAGCAACATCCGACACTGAGGATTTGCTTATAATTACTGCATTGCCATTAAAGAAGCTAGAATTAGTCCCAAGTCATTTTCATTAAACTGATTTATCTTTTGTAAAAATTGTGGAGTAGAGATGGAGTTCAATTGTATTCATCTAGCTATACCAATATTCAAACAGCTGTGTTTGTGAAATAAGATTGTATGATGCTTTAAAAATTATAAAACTTGAATCTGGTAGAGAAAAAAAAATGAATTATCTAATATATATTATGATACAGAAAAAAGTGTTCTGGACATGGAATCACTACAAACAGTGGTAAAATCTTTCTGTCAAAATCACCTATTTGAGATGGTCTTGAACCCTGAGTTTCAAAACTATTGTTGGGGACCTGAGCTAGGAATTGAGGGCTTCCCATTTGTAGCATGGCTATGACATGTCATGGTGGTCAGGATTAATCTAGGCCTTCTCAGAGCAGGCAGGAAGATTGCCTGGGGTCAGCTTTGCATGGGTTAGACAGTTTTGTGGTCAGGCAGAATGTGGCTTAGGGAAACTATCTGTTCTAAGGAGTAGCTAAAGGAAAGATAAAATCATAAATACTGAACTATGTCAAGAATAAAAGCTGAAGGAGTTTCTTCCATGGACAGAAGAGAATTTCAGGCCAAGGGAATCATAGAATGATAAATCTTTAGAACTTAAAGATGCCTCAGCATCCATCTGACCCACCCCATAAACAAAAGGAGTCCCATTCTCACATATTCAACAAATGATCATGCTTATATGGTTATGGGTGGGGGGTGGTATAAAAAAAGAAATTTACATGATAACTTTATTATACATTTAAAAGGAATAGCAAATTGTACATAATAGATTTGCAGTTTCATATGCAATCTCTCTTTTTATTATTATTGTTATACTATGTTATGGAAATGCTTGTTTTATTCCATAAGTTGCAAATAAAATAAATAAAAAATTTTAAAAATACCACCGCCCCAAAAAAATTGCTTGAAAGCCTCCAAGGAGATGGAAACTACTTCTTCTCAAGGCAACCTATTCCACTTTGAGGCATTTCTAGTTATTAGGAAGTTGTCTGTCTGTTTGCTTGTTTTTTTTCTTAGATGTAAGTCCTAAGTTGACTTTTTTTTGTGAGCTCTCAGGGAGAACTGGAAAAGTCTAAGCCCTACTAGATATGATAACCCTTTAAATGCTTAAAGACAACTACCACATCATCATTTAATATTATTTTCTCCAGGATAAACATTTCCAGTTCTTTCAACTATTCATCCATCAATGAACAAGTATTTATTATAAGACAACTATGTGTCAGGTCTTATATTAGGTGGTACATTTACTAGTACAGATACTGAAACAAACCCACTTGCCATGAGCTTACATTCTAATGGGGTTTGATTCTAATGGTTAATTGATTGATATGTCATTGACTCAAAGCTCATTACCATCCTAGTCACCTTCCTTTGTACATGCTCCACCTGAGCTATCTCCTTCTTAAATTGTGGTACCCTGGACTTAAAATAATGCTGTCGGTGGGTAAGGTATATCCATCCAGAGACATAGTATACTCATAGGCTTTGTTCCACTAAGTCTTAATGATATCCATTGTCCCTTTCTGTTGGGACCTCTAATTCATCTTATTTCTCATTTGATCTTTGGGTATCTGTGTCTAGGTATTTGAGGCCATTGGTTTCACTATTGATTCCTTTCTTGAATTTTGCATCTTGTGAATTTCTAGGTTTCTCAGCAGCTATTCATTATTTTTATGTGGTTCCTCTCTTTATTTAATTTTAGAGATATATACTGCCTTCTCCCTTTCCAACCCTTCTTACTTAAAATTCCTTTTGGCTAGATGTGTAAGACACCTTGAAAATGCATTCTTACCAGCTATGTTAAGTATACCCCAATTCCAGGGAAGAATGTGTCAACCCTATATTGAGATCTATGATCCAGAAATACAAATACATTTTTCAGACACCATTTGTGTAACCACATTTTCACGTCACCATTTTTTTTTCTTTACAGAACTCCTTAATTTCCATGGTCAACAGTGAGGAAAACATGTGCCCCTATTGCCTTCACCTTCTCACCCAAGCCTTCATAATCATTGATAAGATTTATTGGCTCCTTTCTTATTTGCTTGGGACATGTTTTTCCTCACTCAACTTGGGGAATATTTTGGTAGAGCTGACTGTTCAAGTTTCATATATCTTAATCACATCTCCAGTTTTCTGAATCACAATGTATGCCCGATGATGAAACTGAGGCTAGAAGAGGTCTGTCTAGGTCACAGAGGTAGTAAGAGCCACAAAAGGTATTTGACCTCATGTCTTCTAAGTATAAAACCAAAACATTTTCTACTATATGAGAGGAGGGAACTGAGTCCCTGAGAGAAATCAGAATGTCATAGGTTTAGTTAATGGGAGAGACAATACTTTTTAGAATCAGTATCTTCTTCCCAAACCAATAGTCTTTCAATTTCATCATAGTATGTCCCTTTAGTTTCATCTGGGAAAAAGAGAACTAGATAGAGATGGGGAGGAACATTATGCAATTGTAAGGAGGGGAGAAGAGGTCGAAGAATACCTAGTATTGGGGAATTTCCATGACCTAAAATAGCAAGGGAAAATTACACAAATATAGAAAGGAAATAAAAGAGTATCCATCATGGTGGAAGAAAGGATATGGTAGCTCTTGTGTGTGCTCATTCATGTGTGGTGTGTGCTGTTATATAAGCTATAGCAGGCCCTATTACAATCTAAAGAGTTTAAGCAGTTCCAGAGTGCTGATGGACCACTGCTGGAAACCACAAATGAAGTGATATTAAAACCTACATTACTTACATTACTCTGTCTTGCTGGGGACTGAGGAGAAGATGATATTCATCTAAAATAGATGTTCTTAGCCTCTGATCTATAAACTTGCTTACATTTCAACATAATTGGTTTCCTTTGTAATCTAGGGTAACAAAAGGAAATTGTCAAACTATGTATTTCATTATATGCATTTATAAGCATTATTTTAGAAAGGAGACTTTATAGGCTTCACTAATCTCCCAAAGGTGTCCATGACACACAAGCCAAAAATAAAAGGATACCAGAGCTTAAAAATGAGAATCAAGAATTCCAAATTCCACAATTATATTCTCATTGTATGTGACTTCTCTTAGGGTTGGAGGATTATTCAAGGAAGAAAAACTTCCTCCTTGCCAATGTAGATAGACAACTTACTTGGAACTTAACATCTTAAAGAAATGCCTGGGGACATTAAAAATTTTTTTTTAAAGGTGTTTTATTTATTTTTAGTTTACCACACATGGTTCTACATAGTTTTGAGTTCCAGTTTTTCTCCCCTCCCTCCCCCCTCCCTCCCCAAGACGGCATGAAGTCTCATATAACTGTCATGTATAACTTCGCATTGAATTAATTTACGCTCTAGTCAAGTCGTGGAGAAGAATTTTGACCAATGGAATGAATGAATCATGAGAAAGAAGAAACAGAACCAAAAAAAAAAACAAAACAAACAAGAAAAAAAAAACCCCAAAAACAAAAACAAAAGAGAAGCAGAAAAGGCGAGCATGTAGTGTGCCTCAGTCTGTATTCAAACTTCGCAGTTCTTTCTCTGAATGAAGATAGCATTCTCCATCGTGAGTCCCCTGGAATTGTCCTTGCCCCTTTAGGTTGCTGAAAGAAGCGCAGTATGTTAGGGTTGGTCCTCACGGAATCCACATATCTGTGGCTGTGCTCAACGTTCTCCTGGCTCTGCTCCGCTCACTCAGCATTATGTCGTGTAGGTTTTTCCAGGTTGTTATGAAGTCTGCATCATCCCCATTTCTTATGGCACAATAGTATTCCATCACCTTCATATACCACAGCTTGTTCAGCCATTCCCCAATTGATGGGCATCCCTTTGCTTTCCAATTCTTGGCTACCACAAAGAGAGCTGCTATAAATATTCTTGTACATATGGGTCCTTTTCCCGCTTGCATGATTTCTTTGGGATACAACCCTAGAAGTGGTATTACTGGGTCAAAGGGTATGAACATTTCTATAGCCCTTTGGGCATAGTTCCACACCGCCCTCCAAAATGGCTGGATCAGCTCACAACTCCACCAGCAATGCAACAATGTTCCAATTTCCCCACATCCTTTCCAGCATTTATCATTCTCCTGATTTGTTATTTTAGCCAATCTGACAGGAGAGATGTGGTATCTAAGAGTTGTTTTGATTTGCATTTCTCTAATCAGCAGCGATCCAGAGCATTTTTTCATATGCCTGTAGATAGCTTTAATTTCTTCCTCTGAAAACTGCCTGTTCATATCCTTTGACCATTTCTCAATTGGGGAATGGCTTGTATTCCTATATATTTGGCTTAGCTCCCTGTATATTTTAGAGATGAGGCCTTTATCAGAGATACTAGTTGCAAAGATTTTCTCCCAAGTTTCTGCTTCCCTCCTAATTCTTGTTGCATTGGCTTTTTTTGTACAAAAACATTTCAATTTGACATAATCAAAATTATCCATTTTGCATTTTGTAATGCTCTCTATCTCTTGTTGGGTCATGAATTCTTTACTTTTCCACAAATCTGATAAGTAAACTATTCCTTGCTTTCCCAAATTATTTAGAGTATCAACTTTTACTCCTAAATCATGAACCCATTTTGACTTTATTTTGGTATATGGTGTAAGATATTGGTCTATGCCCAGTTTTTGCCCTACCATTTTCCAATTTTCCCAACAGTTTTTGTGAAATAGTGAATTATTAGCCCAGAAACTGGCTTCTTTGGGTTTATCAAAGAGTAGATTGCTAAACTCGTTGATTTCACCTACTTGTGTACCTATCCTATTCCACTGATCCACACCCCTGTTTCTTAACCAGTACCAGGCAGTTTTGATGACTGCTGCTGTGTAGTACAGTTTAATATCTGGTGTGGCTAAACCACCATCTCTAGCATGTCTTTTCATTAATATCCTAGATACTCTAGACCTCTTGTTTGGGACATTAAAATTTTAAGAGATTTGCAGGGATTGAACAGCCAGAATGTGTCAGAGGCATAATTTAAACCCAGACCTTCTTGATTCTAAGATTGGCCCATTAGCCACTATGCCATACTTTCTCTCTACCCATAGTTTGATCTCTTGGATAAAATAATTTGAAAAGTTTCCTTTCTGAATGTTAGAAAATTCGTTGCTGTGTGTATAAATCTGTGAAGAAATTCTGTCTGCCAGTAGTAAACTAAAAAAAAATCTTTTCACAAATTTAGAAGAGCCAAGAAGGTGTAATTCTTTTCTGTGCTTGTTATAAAATATAAGGCAGGTTGCCAGGATGCAAGCTATAATTTTTATATAGAAAAAAGACATTTCTTTTACTACAAAAGTCCAGCGAAGTAGCTTATTTTGCATTTTTACTAGTGAAAATGAAGATATTTCTTTAGGTTTCTTTTAATATTAAGAGGAACAAGTTTGTTTGACTATCTTTCACCCTCCCCCCCCCACCAATATTCATGAAAATCAGACTCCTGGAATCACAGAAAAGGCTCCTTACCTTATTTAGTCGGTCATGCAATGCTTTTGGCTAGTAATAGAAACTACAAAGTTAAGGGAAAATGTATGTGTGTGTGCGTGTGTGCATGTGTGTGTGTGTGTGTGTGTGTGTGCGCGTGTGTATGAACTCACACCCAATTCACCTGTTTCTGAATTTAGTCTAGGTGAATTAGTAATGTCTGCTTCACTAACAGACTTCATGATTGTAGCACACATTTGTGAATAAAACTAAATGAAACTCACCTATTCACTAAAGAAAGGCCTCTTCTTGACAACATTTTGAAACAGGTTCTAATCATTGGATTTCCATTCATTCATGGCATCAGAGATTTGGTGCTGAAAGAGTTCCTAGAGGCCATTTAATTTAATTGAAGAAGAATCAACATTGATAAAAACATAAATTATAGCAATTTTGAAATATAGACATATATGCGTACAAACATACATACATAAAGATCTCAGGTGTTTTCCTCAAAAAAGATTGAATTAGTAATAATGTTCTAATCACAAATTCTTCTTCCCTCTTTAGTTAAAGGAAAATAGTATATGAAGAAGAGTCTTAAACTTTACACATATGTTTCAGTCATAACAACTTGAAGCAAATGCCATGACAGATTTCCTGGTATAATTAAGCAGAAACAACAAAAATAGTCCTTGCAATAGTATCAGAATGTGTTAGGAAAAAAAGGATCAATTTAATAATAAATAAATACTGGAAGTAGTTTTAATATATGGGTTTTTTTCAAGCCTTATACTAAGACTTAGCCCTGACAAGATCGTATTGATTAAAAAAAAACTTTTCTAATTATAAATTCAAAACTTATGCTTCAAACTGATTTGTTGGCAAATGGTGGGATAGGCAAATAGTTGAATAGATGCAAACTGTTACTTTAAGAACATTTCACTTGAGTGAAACAGTCTGTTACTAACCTATTGTTTTTGGAACTAATTCTTCAAAGAATTGGTTGTTTGCTTCCAAATCATTAGTAGGCTCAATGTATCTCTTTTACCATTGTTCACAATAAATGGAGATAATAGGTGGAAGCTGTGGCAAAAAATATTTAGGATTAATACTTTTGGGGATGAGTATTTCCTAACATCTTTTGCCTTTTTTCACTGTATAACCTCTTAGGAAAAGTAATCCATACTAGATGCCTCAACTTCCTTACCACATGCTTGTTCCTAAATATCTAGTAAATTTATTTCCACACCTACCATACTATAGAACTTTTCATAAAGTTCACAAATGACCATCTTATGGATAATTCCAAAAACATTGTTCATGTTTCATGTTACCTTTAGCCTGTGCAATATTTGTCAATGTCATTTATTTTTAATAGCATTTTATTTTTCCCCAGTTAAACGTCAGGGGAATTTTTAGCATTCATTTTTACAAGATTTTTGAATTCCAAATTTTTCTCCCTCCCTCTCTCCCTTGTCCTCCCTTCCCCTCCCCTGTTCAGAAAATGGTAGGCAGTTTGATATAGTCTATGCATGTGCTGTCTTGCAAAAGTATTTCCATATTAGTCACAGTTGTGAAAAAAGAAATAGATCAAAAGAAAAAAACACACAAGAGAACAAAGTAAGTGAAAAAAAATACACATAAAAATACACATAAAAAATACTGAATATGGATAGCATTTTTCTTCGTGAGTCCTTCGTACTTATCTTAGATCATTGTATCACTGAGAAGAGCTGAATCATTCATAGTTAATCATCACACAATATTGCTGATACTTTGTACATTTTCCTGGTTCTGCTAATTTCATTTTGCATCAGTTCATATAAGACTTTCCTGGTTTTTTCTGAAATCTGCCTATTTATCATTTCTTATACAATAGTATTCCATTACATTCATATACCATGGCCTATTTAGCCATTCCCCAATTGATGGGCATCCCCTTGATTTCCAACATTTTGACATCACAAAATGGGCTGATAAAAATATTTTTGCACATGTATTTTCCCTTTTTTATGAGCTTTTTGGGATATAGACCTAGTAGTGAGTTGTATTGTTGCATCAAAGGGTATGCACAATTTGGTTGCCCTTTGGGAATAGTTCCGAATTGCTCTCCAGAAAGGTTGGATCAGTTTACAACTCCACCAACAATGCATTAGTGTCCCAATTTTCCCACAACTTTTTCTCCAACATTTATCATTTTCTTTTTCTGTCATATTAGTCAATCTGATACATGTGAGGAAATGCCCCAGAGTCGTTTTAATTTGCATTTTTCTAATCAAAAGTGATTTAGAACATTTTTATATGACTATACATAGGTTTGATTTCTTCATCTGAAAAATGCTTATTCATATCCTTTCACCATTTTTCAGTTCTGGAAGGGCTTGTATTCTTATAAATATAACTCAGTTTTCTATATATTTGAGAAAGGAGGCCTTTATCAGAGATACTTGCTGTAAAGATTGTTTCCCATCTTCCTGCTTTCCTTCTAATATTGATTGCATTGGTTTTGTTTGTACAAAAGCTTTTTTAGTTTAATATAACAAAATTATTTATTTTACATTTTGTAATTTTCTCTATCTCTTGTATGGTCTCCTGATAAATCTCTGGCAATTAGAATATTCCTTGTTCTTCTAATTTACTTATGGTGTCACTCTCTATGTCTAAATCATGACAAAAGTCTGTCATATCTAAGTTTTCTAATATTCTATTTATCTCCTTAGTTTCTTGTTTATTTTTTGTTTGGATTTATTAAATTCTGAGAGGAGACAGCTGAGGTCCCCTACTAGTACAGTTTTCCTGTCTGTTTCTTCCTGTAACTCACTTAACTTCTCCCTTAAGAATTTAGATGCCATGCCATTTGGTGCATATATATATATGTATATAACTTCATTGTCTATGGCACCTTTCAGCAAGATGTAATTTCCTTCCTTATCTCTTTTAATTACATCTATTTTTGCTTTTACTTTGTCTGACATCAGAAATGCTACCCTTGCTTTTTTTTAACCTAAGTTAAAGCATAATAGATTCTGCTCCAGCACCTTGCCTTTACTCTGTGTATGTGTCTATCTGCTTCAAGTGTGTTTCTTGGAAACAACAAACATATTGTAGGATTCTGGTTTTTGATCCATTCTGCTATCAGCTTCTGTTTTATGGGAGAGTTCATCCCACTCACATTACAGTTACAATTACTACTTGTGTATTCCCCTTCATCCTATTCTTTCTCCTGTCTTCCTTTCTTTCACCCTTTCCTTCCTCACCAGTGTTTTGCTTCTGTCTACCACCCTTCTCTTATCTGCCCTCCCTTCTGTCAGTCCCCACTCCCCCTCATTTTACTTGATCTCCTTCCCTCCTACTTCCTTAGCAGGTAAGATAGACTTCCATATTCAAATGATTGTTGGCTCTTTGAGCCAAGACTGATGAGAGTAAGGTTCAAGTGATGCTCATTGCTTACCCTCCCATTTTTTCCTCCACTGTAATTGGTCTTTTGTGCCTCTTCATGTGAAATAATTTACCCCATTCTACCTCTCTATTTCTTCTGCATTCATTGTACCCCTCTTTTTCAGCCCTCAATATTTTTATGTCATTCCCTCAAATTCACCTTATACTTGTACCCTCTGTCTATGTATATTCCTTCTAGCTATATCACTAGTGATATAATTTTTAAGAATTACAAGTATCATCTTTCCATGTGAGATGTAGTTTAGCTCTATTGAATCCCTTACATTTCCTTTTCTCTTTTTTACCCATTTATGCTTCTCTTGCATCTTGATATTGGAGGTCAATTTTTTGGGTCCTTCTGGTCTTCTCCTTATGAAAGCTTGAAATCCTTCCATTTCACTGAATGACCATTTTTTTTTTTTACTTGATGTATTATGCTTAATTTTCCTGGGTAAGTGATTCTTGGTTGTAGTCCTAGGACCTATCTCCTTTGCCTTCCAGAATTTCTTGTTCCATGACCTCCAGTCCTTTAATGTTGCAGCTGCTGAGTCCTGCATAATTCCGATTGTGACTCCCTGATAGTTGAATTGTTTCTTTCTGGCCATTTGTAGTATTTTTTCCTTGAATTCAGAAATTTTAGTTCCTTGAGTTCAGAAATTTGGCTATAATGTTCTTTGGAGTTTTTATTTTGGGATCTCTTTCCTGAGATGATTAGTAGATTCTTCCAAGGCCTATTTTGCCCTCTGGTTCCAGGAATTAGGGCAGTTTTCCTTGATAATTTCTTGAAAGATGATGTCCAGGTCTTCTTTTTGATTGTGTCTTTCAGGTAGTACAATGATTTGATATCATCTCTACTGGATCTATTTTCCACGTCAGTTGTTTTTCCCATGAGGTATTTTACATTTTCTTCAATTTTTTTTTTCTTTCTTTTGATTTTTTTGATTGATTCTAAGGTCCCCCATTGCATTGTGGACCACCTCCAATTGTCCACTGGACCAAGATGGCTCTGGAGGAGAAAGTAAGGGTGGTGACTTCGTACAGTCTTTTCTCACTTAAATCTGATTTATTTGCACATCATGTCATAACCTCCCTGATGTCATGGTCATCTTTGAGAACAAACAACAAACAAAAACAATAACAAGAGTCACTAGTTTCTACTTGCCAGAGTAAGCAATAAAATGACTGCAACTCTCCCATATTCACCTCCAAACAATGATAAAGTAGCACCAAAAACCAAATCCTGGAACAGCAGAACCAGTAAAAAGCTGATGTGTTGTTTTCCTCATTTAGCTTTGGTAGCCATTTGACCAATAAAGGAGTTGTTTTCTTCAGTGGATTTTCATATCACCTTTTCCATTTGACCAATTCTACTTTTTAAGCAGTTTTCCAAGCTGTTGACTTTTTTTCATAATTTTGTTGCAGCACTCTCATTTCTTTTCCTGTTTTTTCTTCTCTCTCCCCTACATGACTTTTTTCTGAGTTTTTTCTGAGCTTGAGATTGCTTCCTGCTTTTCTTTGCGGCTTTTTCCATAAGTGTTTTGACATTGTTATCCTCTTCTGAGTTTGTGTTTTGGTCTTCCCTGTCATCATAATAACTTTCTATGGTCAGATTCTTTTGTGGTTGTTTGTTGCTCATCTTTTCTTTTTTTTTTTTTTGGTCTTTTTCCTTTCTTTTAAATTTTAGCTCTGTACCCCGAGGTGTCTCAGGCTTCTTGTGCCACTGGTACAGGCCTGGCTATTTACCCGGTGCTGCAATGATGTTGCCCTGATGCCCCCAGGGGACCCTGGTATTTGGTGCTGCAGTGAGGGTCTTATTGGCTGGTGCTGCTGGAGGCCATAAGGGTCTGGCAGTTTAACTGGTGCTGAGTTAGGGTGCTAGCAATAATTTCTGGTGTGTGTTGTGGACTGGTGGGGTTTTTCTGCATTTCCCTGGGACTTCACTGAAGCACATGGAGTTCTGCTCTACTTTCTTGTCTTGCTGGAGGATGCCTGTTTGCCTGGGGCTACGCTGAAGCATGTGGTGGTTCTTGGAGCTGGAGTCTGCCTGTTACCCTGTCTATGCTAAGGCATGTGGGAGGTCCTGGTTTTAACATTTGTTGGCTCCCCCACACCATGGCTCAGGCTCTCCCATTGGTTTGTTGGGACTCAAATGCACTCCCCATTTACCCAAGTGAGACAAAGCTTTCTTGCTGATCTTCCAAATTTCATGGACTAAACAATTGTTTCATCTGTTCCAGGATTTGTTTTAGGGTGCTATTTTATGATTATTGAAGGTGAATATTAAAGAGTTACAGCAATTCAATGCTTATTGTACCATCTTGGGTCCTGGAAGTTCCTCCTGTCAGTGTCATTTATGTCTTTCTACTTGGTTTCTGTGGCACTATTTTGTTCTGGTTTTCCTCCTGCCCCTCTGGTCAATTTTCCTCCTCTTGACTATTTTTTTTCTTTTCCCAGTTCCTTTGGATATATATCTTCATTATTCTGTTCTCTGTTCTCTCTTAGTGGTCTCTACTTTAACAACTTCATCTATTCTCACAGACTCATGGATCACTTCCACCTGAGTGACTCTCCAAATTTCATTTCTACACTGCAATTCCTGGCATGTACCACTGAAGTCTCAAGTTCAATATGTTCAAAATAATATTCCCCATTTTCCCTCTAAATTTGCTTTGTGCTTGTAACTCCCCGAATTTTGTTCACCATTTTCCATTTGCCCAATCTCAGAATTGCAGCTTTTGGAAATTAAGAGAGAATTTAACAGCCATTTAGTCTACTCCATAATCAAAAATAATCACCAATATCACATGTACAATAAGTGGCCATCTAACTCTTCCTTGAAGATCTTTATCAAAGAGGAACCCACAACCTCTAGAGGTAGTACATTCCACATTGGATCCTCATTATCAGTCTTAAAACTTCTTCTTTGTAAGTCATATCTTTTGATCCTAGTTTTGCCCTCTAATATAAAGCAAAAGAATCATCCTTCTCCAATATGATGTCTCCACGAGTACTTGAAGACAATTATCAATTATACCTAGAGTCTTTCTTGACCAAGCTAAACATCCACAATTCCTTCAACATATCAGCATATAGTAGGAACTGAAGGCCTCTCATCAATCATCCTGCTTGCACTCCTAAATGCTGGCACCCAGAATTGAACATAATGCTCCAGATATATTCTGACCAGAGCTCAGCACGATTATTGGCTTACTCTTTGATGTCATGCTTCTTTGAAGACAGTTTAAGATTATATTTACATGTCTAACTCATATTGATGTTGCAATCCACTAACCCCTCTACTAGACCTTTTTTTTAGACAAACTGTTATGGAATTGTGCCTTACTCATCTTTTGTTTGTTAATTTGATCATTTGAATCACGATATAAGACTGTGATTTTATGCCTACACAATTTCATCTCATTAGATCCAGCTAAATGCTTGCCAAGAGCTTTTGGTCATTTACTTCATGTCATGAAGTATATTAGTTATCACTCCCTGTTTTATATCATCTTCAGATGTTATCAGTAGGCCATTTATGACCTTATCCAAATCGATGATAAAATCATTACACATACAGGACCAAGCACAAATCCTCGGGAACTCTCCTGGAGACACCCAACCAAATCAACTTTGAACCATTAATGGCTACCCTTTCAGTCCATCTATTTCACCAATTCTGAATCTGTCTAAGTATTTTACAGCCTGATACAAGCCACTCCATTTCTCCCACAAATATAGCATGCACTATTTTACCAGTCTTTGCTAAAGCCTACATAAACTTTATCTACAGAATTCTGCTGAAATACCAGTTTAGAAACTTTAAGGGTTTATACTGTTCTTGAATTTCTCCCTCCAGACAGTACTAATGTTTAAAACTTTTTGTGTTATCTTTGACTCCTCTCTCTCCTTTATTCCTCATTTCTAATCAGTTAACAAGCCTTATTGATTCTAACTCTGCAAGATTTTTCTAGCCTGTCTCCTTTTTTCTATTACTGCTGCCAAAAATGGATGTCATTACTACCCATTTGGCCTGCAGAAACCACCTTCTAACTCTCCCTGCCTCAATCTCTCATCCTTTATCTTCTCCCCTTCATACTTTAGAACAAAATTATTTTCATCTTCTACATATGCATGTAATTTCTCTGCTCAATATTCTTCCATGATTTCATATTCCCTACTAAATATAGTTTAAGTCCTTTAACATGGCTTAAAAGTCATCCATAACTGCCATCTGGAGTACCCTTTTTGCTTACCTTTCTTTTATACCTCTTGAACCGGGGCTACCCAGAGATAATTCATGTGGGCAAGCAGAAAGAGCAATATGACTAGTCACATATTTGTATTAGTGAGGAATCAGCAAATTCAATTCTGATGATTTGAAAAACCACCAGGTCTTACCATATGCCTTGTCACAGAGTTTTAAAGTCTACAAGGTCTTACCATTTGCCCTGTTAGTATGCCTTCCAGTCAACCAGTTACAGACAACTAACCTGCTGATATATCCTAAGTAATCCTGGACCTTGCTATTTGACATGTTGCTAAAATCTTAGAAATGTTCTTCTTCTTTGCAAATGAACTCTCAAAAATGTTTTTGTCTCTTCTAATCAGAGTAGTGATTTCTTAAGAGTCTGACTCTTTTTTTGCAATTGAATCCTTAGAAATAAATATAGTTCTTGGCAAATATTTGGTGCTTTTTGTTGTTGTTGTTGAATAATTTTTGATTCAGTGACCCTATTTGAGGTTATCTGGGCAAAGATATTTGAGTGATTTGCCATTTCCTTCTCCAGTTCATTTTACAGATGAGAAATTGAGGCAAACAGGATTAAGTGACTTGCCCAGGATCACACAGCTGGGAAATGTCTGAGACCAGATTAGAACTCACAAAGTTGAGTCTTCCTGACTCCACTGGCACTCTATCTACTCTATCTATTTGTCGGATCACCTAATTGCTCCAGTAAGCACTTAGTAAATTTTTTATTCATTCATTCATTCACTCAGAGACTAATGCTTTCCTACCTTTTTGCCTTAATACAAACTATCCATCATATGCACCATGCTTCTGCCAAGCTAGTTTCCTTGCCACCTCTTATACATATGGCACCGTCTTACGAATGTATGTGCCTTTCCTCATATTATTCTATTTGTACTGCCACCTCAAACTTGAGAAAACTTACTCAGATTTCATGGCTCAGGTCTAAGGTAACCTTCTCAATGAACCCTTTCAGTAAATTATTCTACTCTTTGAGAGTAGGGAGCATCCTGTTCTGTTTTTATCTTGTATCCCCAGAACCTACCATTATGCATTGCATCGATTAGGTGCTTAGGGGATGATTGTCAAATGGAATCTCCCATATTAGAAAATGAACTTTCTATCCTTTGTCCTTCTATGGTATATTTATGTAAATACTATGCCTCTACTGGAGTCCTAGTAATTCAATAGCTCTGTCCCATAAGTTTGAAATTGCTTTGGAAATATATTAAAAATTTTCTCCATCTGTGGTTTTGTTTATATGTTTATGTTTTAGTGCCTATGAGCAAAATCTCATTAATTGTACAATTCAAGTAGAGCAGAATTGAACTAATGTAAGAGGATTTCATCCTAATTTTAATTGTAGCATAGCTGAATGTTGAATAATTCAGTACTTCCAAAGACTGGTTAGTTCTAATGACTCCCCATTATGGGTAGGAACTCACTGGTTTGGAGCTTTGTTTGCACTTTTAGTATGTCTAGTCTCTTATTGGCAAGTAAACAGTATGACTCTTGGATTCATAATTTTGATATTATGTTGAACTAATAAGCAACACTTCCAATTATCTGACCAATTGAGGTCTTCATGCTAATAAATCACAAGAGACAGAATTTTAGGGCACAAACAAGCGTTTATTGAGTAGTCTGAATATTTGAGTTAATACTAGGCATTAGAGCTGGAAAAGTCCTAATAAGGTAATCTAATCCAACCTTCTATTTTTACACAGGAAGACACTGAGCCCAAGAGATGAAATGGCTTGCCCAAGGTTAAACAGGTAGTAAGTAATTGAGTCAGGATTCAAACTCCATTTTTTCATATACTCACTTTACTAGGTTAAATATTAATTTTGTTTCATGATAAATGAATAATTTATAATAGCAGAAGCAGAAATCTATTTTGGGGGGAAGAATACTGAAGTCCATGCTCAGATCCTGAGAAATACATCCTACTAAAAAATATAATACTTTATAACTCCTAAGTACTCTGGCTAAAAAGATACTTAAAAAGTAACTTTTAATAACAACAAAGGTAAAACCATTATGTTATCTATGTCAGCAGTTCAAGCTTTTACTGATTGCAATAACTTTCATGTTGTCAGTTGCTTTTCCCATCACTTCTGACCCAAGGCTTTTTCCCTACTGTAGTACAGTAACAGGATATAAATCTACAAGAGAGGATATATATAACTTGGTCCAACCTCTTCATTTTGCAGAGGATAAAACTGAGGGTGAGAGAAGTTGCTTTTCTAAGACACAAAAGAAACTAGTAGAGCTGAGATTTAAATCTAGGTTCTCCGAATCCAAGTTCAGTGACTTTTCATCTTACTTTTACCTCCCTTTCCAGTGATCTGATGATCTCTTTGGCCTTTTTGGATATTTTTTTCAAAAGGCACATTGGAATTTCTTTTCTGATGTGAGCACTAACTAACTACTTCAGAAGGACACACAGCTCTTCAATAAAAATATCTAGATTTGCTGAAAAATCTTTACTTTGTGCAAGAACAAGATCACCACACCTGGGACAGGTGGAATATTGAAAAAAGGGTCTCAATGTTTCCTTGTAAAGGGACTATGCAAGCTATGAATAGGTCCCACTATTCTGAAAAGAAATTAGGACCTATGCTGAAAAGTTATTAAAATGCATTTCCTTTGACATACTATTAAAATCACTTAGGTCTGTATAACAAAGAAATCAAACAGAGTGGGGAAAAAGATGTAGGAGTACAGAAATATTCCCACCAGCTCTTTCTCTTCTAGTGAAGAACTGGAAACAAAGGTGGTATTTTCAATTATCAAATGGCTGAACAAATTATAGCATATTTAATGGAATAATATTGTACTATAAGGTAGGATGAAAGTGATAATTTCTGAGAAACTTGAGAAGCTTTGTATTAACTGATTCAAAGTAAAGTGAATAGAACCAGGAGATAAACTTAGAGAATAATAACATTATAAAGAAAGTTAACTTGGAAAGACTTAAGAACTATGACAAATCATTCCTGCAGAACAATCCATGTATTTTTGGCCATGACAAACAAACAAGTGGATTTGTTTTTTTGGAATGTGTGTGTGTGTGTGTGTGTGTGTGTGTGTGTGTGTGCGCATGTGTATGTATATATATATATATACATATATATACATATACATGTATATATAAACATATGCAAGCATATATACACATATTTGTATTTTATATACATGCATATATGAATGCATTGTGAGGGAGAAGCTACTAATAGTGGTAACTAAAAGGGAAAAAAAAAACAAAGAAGAAAATAAGAGGTTTACTGGGGAATCTTTTTCTTGAGGCAATCAGGGTTCAGTGACTTGCCCAGGGTCACAGAGCCGGTAAGTATATGAATTCCAGTTTGAAGTTAGGTCCTCTTAACTTCAGTTCTGGTGCTCTATTCACTGCACCACCTCATTGTCTGAGGCATCTTTTAAATCATATAGAAGGGAGCAAAAGGAAGTTTAAAGGGGAAAACAGAAAAGTAGGGGGAATTTAACAGTACTAATTTTATTATATACTTTCCCCAAAACAAGATGAATGTAATAAAATTTATAGTTTGCATATGTAGTTCCTTTTCTGTTCTCCCACATATATGCAAATTCTCTCTTTCTTATGTTTCTCAAATTGAAAAAATTAAAAATAAAATAAGAAAAAAAGAAGAGAAAAGAAGAAAAAAAGAAAAGGAATTTTTTACAGAAAAGAAAACAAAAGAAAAATGACCCATCCTTTCCTTTTTATACAGTTAGTTTCTGTCCCAACCTGACTAGATCGTCAATCATTGACTACTTATTTATTTATCTACCTTATTTATTTATCTACCTTACATCTTAGACCTGTGTATTCCTCCAAACATACAAAAAGTATGTGAGGGGTGATGTTTGTCCACACATGATCATATCTTCGATTTTCTAGAGCTGTTGTGTTCAGAAAACCCTAAACATCTTTCAGTTTCCTCCATTAAGGAACCAAGACACTCCATGTAAATGAATTTTTTATTTTTTTAAAAAGCTAAAAGTTGCAAATTTTAATATACAAAAACCCTCCTATATTTACTACAGGAAAAGAGTCATTGCTACTTGAATTCTTCTATGAATTAAATGATAACAAATTAGTCAGATTTCTATATCTATAGACTTCCCAGGAAATTACAGTAGCTTTAAGTGTAACCCAGAGTTGTCAAGTGAAGAGCAATCAAGAGAAGTGATTTAATAAGTGGGATGTTTCTAGTTGGACTAAATGGATCAGTTACACAAGCCCTCTGTTATATTTTATTGTGGATATAATGTCATTTCATAACAAAATACAAGGGTTCATTTTGTTCTATATAATGAGATATTATTATAATGTTTATGACACATAACAAGAGTAGCTGTTTTGGATTGTCACACTTTGGAGGTCAATGGGGAATGCTTCATTTTAATTATTTATTTTAATTAACTGAACAAAAGAAAATGAAAAGCATTCAGACTCTATTTATTGAAACTAGTAATTCCCTGCCCTATAATTTCCATGGACCCACCTCCATATACCTCTGAGCCAAGCAGCACCAGATATAATTTCTCAATAGAAAGGTTGACAATTGCTCTGCTTAATAGAAGAGGTTAGAACTGGAAGGGAACCGTAAATCATTTTATCCCACAGCATCATTTTAGGGATAAAGAAAGTGAAGCACAAGGATTTTAAGGTAACTTGTGCAAAGCTTATAGCTAGTTGCTGGTATAGCTGGGGCTATAGCCCAAGTCTTCAAATGGCCAGTTCAACCCCCTAAAATGTAACATGCAATCATGGTTATGACTGGTGGATAAAAAACATGTCCAGAGGATGTGAAGTTACTGTCAATTCTATTTTGTAAGCAATTATAAGGGCCTGCTATATGCCAGTAACTGCGCTAAGCACTGGGGATATAAATAAGAAAAAAAATAGTCCCTGCCCTCAAAAAGCTTATAATCTTATGGGGAAAGACATCACAAAAAAAGGTGAAACACAGAGGAGGAAAGGAGGGTGACTGGATACCACGGGCTACTGAATCCAGAATGAACTGCAGATGGAAAGTGGAGTGACACCTTAATAACAACTCAGAGAAGGAAAGACATCAAGCTAATAATACCACTAAATGAAAAACTATGCAACATAATGTACTTCTCTCAGAACTGTTAGAAGTTTTCAAAATGCAAAATTTTCTCATTATTTTTTATCTTCCTCCATGTAAAAGAAGCTTCCAAACACTGTTATTGTTGTTCAGTAATTTTAGTCATCTCCAACCCTTCATGACCCCATTTGGGGTTTTCTTGGCAAAGACGCTGTAGTGGTTTGCCATTTCATTCTCCAAATCATTTTGCAGATGAAGAAACTGAGGAAAACAAGGGTAAATGGCTTGCCCAGGGTCATACAACTCATAAATGTCTGAGACCAGATACAAATTCAGGAAGATGAGTCTTCCTAACTGTAGGCCCAAAACTCTATCCATTGCACCACCTAGTTGCCTTCCAAAAACTACTATACTCTGTGACTACATTTCATCAATGTGGTCAATGCCTGGGGTAGAAACTGCTCCCAAGGTATATAACCACACCTCCTTTGTAACTTATAGTCCTAGAGGGTTGCTTACATCAAGGTGGCCTGGTAGTGATCATGCCTCCCTGAAGAAGCTACAATATGACCCCAGACTTTCTATGGCTAAATGCCAAAGGCTGAGATATTAATCATTTAGAAGGTAATAGACAATTCAGACAAATCCTAAACTTGTTGACTTTTAGGCAGATTTATCACTGAAGGCCTAGGAAATGTTCAAAATTGCAAAGAGGAAGACAGCATTTCTCAGGATAAGATTCCATTTTCCAGATGAGATCTATTATATGGTATGAGCTTACCTGGGTAGATTTTTGATCACCTGGGAAGTTGGAAATATGACTAATGCAGGAGAGAGGGAATGGCTGTAGAAGCTGTAATGAACAGCAAATGGAGCACGCCTTGCTTGAGAATTGACTTTAAATGTTGAAGTAGTCAGAGGCTTTCTTCTCTTTGCTCATTACTCTAGTCATTGAGAGAATCCAGCCTGGAGTAACTGAACTGAAACTATTCTGCTAAACTGCTGAAACAATGGTGAATGTGCTTTTCTCTCTCTTTATTTCTTTTTCTTTTTTCTTTCTTCATTCCTTCTTTCTTCCTTCTTTCTTTCCTTCCTTCTTTCTTTCCTTCCCTTTCTCCCCCCCTTTCCTTTTTTCTTTCTTCCAAAGGCCAGCATTGTTTACTCCTAAATGTTTTCCTCTTTTTAAACTTGCTTTCTGATTCTTTATAATGTAATATTTTTTTTTCTAAATAAAGGGGAACATTTTAATAGTGTTCTCTGTGAATATCTTTGCTATATAATGAGAATATACATGTGAGGGAACCCAGCAGTCATTTGATTAGGTAGAACAGAACTACTATAGATTCTTGTCTCTAATCTGATGACTAGAGGTCATCTGCAGGCTCAGAATTTTATTTTTGTTCAATCATAAGTACATGTGGTAAATTCCTCAAACTGCAGAGGTTAAAAAGGATCTGGAGCTTTGTTTTTTGCCCATGAGATTAATGAGTCATTGCCTGTAGTTGACTCAGTCACTCTAAGAGCTAGCCTGGTCTTAGACTTCTGTTTTTTTTACCCTTTGACCCTTTGGCAGGATGTTTTCAGCCAAAGCCTCAAAGCACTGGGACACTAAATGAAGGTATCTGGGTTTCAAGCCTCTGGCAAACCTCTCCCCAGCCCCTTTGTATTTTCACAGCACCATGTCTTTTTTTTGGGACTGTCTATAGGGTGATCACCAGTGCAGGATGGTGGTGAGGGTAGTGGGGGATAGAATGAAGCTTTAACCTAGCAGGGCTTGTAGTTTAAGTAACCAATTTTTAACAGAAACAAATGTACAAATTATACTAATATAAATAATTACATTTGAATTTTTTTGTTTGAGATGTCTGAGGCTGAGTAATCTCTTGCCACCTAGCTTAGAGTAGAGATATAAAAGGAAAAAAGGTAAGACAAGAATGACCACCATATGAGTAGAGATAAGTAAGGTCTGAGATTTAGTCTCACCTCTTACTGTTTTGATGGGGGATGTCCTCCTAATTTGAACTCTGCCCTCCATAGGAACATCTGAACAGGATGGAAAGATGGATTACATTCCACCCTCTCCACTACCTAGATTGGATCATAGACTTGTATCTTATAGAATCTCATTGGACCTTTTACCACTCTTCCACTTCATTCCCCTTAGGCTTGATCTTTTCCAGGTATGGTAAACTCGGGAAGAATAGAACCTAACTTGACCCAGGCAACCATAGAACATATGCAGAAAAGTTTCCATCACTCATCTCCGTAGTACTCTGTCCTTGGAATCCCCTGAATCACCATGGCTGCTAGCTCTGTGCTTCAGGAGAGTGACCAATAGGTATCTTCAATCTTATCTTCATTCACACATACACACTAAAAAAAAAGAAAATGACATATGTATATGTGTGTGTGTATGGATATATGGATATTTAGATATGTATATATACATACACACATATAGACATATATACATACATGTATATATATATATGTGTGTGTATATACACATGTGTGTGTATGCTAAAGGATAGTTCTTTGGGATTGGGAGGAACATGGTAAAAGTCTAAGTTATGTCCTGACCGCTGGACCCAGATGGCTCCAGAGGAGAAAGTGAGACTGGTGACTTTGCACAGCCCTCCCTCACTTAAATCCAATTCATTTGCAATTCACGGCATTATCCTCCTGATGTCATGGTCCTCTTTGAGAAGGAAGGACAAAGCACAACCTGTGAGTATTCCAAGCTGCCTACTGGGGACCCAATTGGACAGTTTTAGTTGGGTAACTCAGCTACTCTCCTCTTCTCTACCTGCTCTCCTCTCTCCACATGGGGTATAATTAGATTACCTGAGCATGATCTACCCAAAGGGAAGTAAATTTTGAAGTCTGAAACCCACCTAGATATCCTATGATTTACCACCTCAGTTTCTTTCTTTAAGACCATGCCTTAAACCCAACTCACTCTGGTTCTCAGGGATTGGCCAACAATAGGTTCCTACCTAAGAATCACTTAATGGTTATTATTTAGGCCCTGATTGCTCAGAGTAAATGGAAATTGTAATTGTTTCTCTTTTGACCAGAAACCCTGAGAGTCTTCCCCTCCCAATTTGTTTGTTTGTTTGTTTTGATTAAAGGGTCCATCCCTTGGCTCACTTCTTTAAAAACCATAATCACTGAATGGGTATTGCCTAAGTCAAAGTGAGAAGTTGGAAAGACCTTAGCTTAAAAATGCTGAGGTCTCCCACTGCAATGTGGGCCATCTCTAGCTGTCCTGACCTGTAGCTGGCCACTGGACCCCAATGGCTCTGGAGGAATGAATAAGGCTGGTGACTTTACACAGCCCTCCCTCACTTAAATCCAATTTATTTGCAAGTCATGGCATCATCTTCCTGACTTCATGGTCCTCTTCAACAAGGAAGGATAAACCACAACTACACACAATGAAACCAAAACATATCCATAATAAATCTATTAAAATAGTTCCTGTCCTCAAGGATCTTACGTTTTACTAAAGCCATACAACATGTACTTATGTAGGGGCATACAGAGTTGTTGCAAAGGACTTAATACAGTTTGAACCTATGAAAGCTTACAACTTCACAAAGAGTTTTATATGCATTATATCATACATAGAAAATAGAAACAAGGTAATATTGGGGCAGCCTAACATCTGAAAGGACTAGAAAAGGTTTCATGCAGCTCTTAGTGTTAAAGATAATTCTTGAAAAAAACCCGTGAAGCAGAGATGAGGAGGAAGCGTACTTTTATACTAGAAAGTATAAAAGAATTTAGGTATCACATGTGAAGAACAGCAAGAAGGACAACTTGGCTATACTGTGGAATATGCAGAGTGGAGTGATGTGTAATCAAACGAAAGAAAGTAGGAAAAGGTGGTTCATATTTATGTACATGCACATACACATGCATAAACATATATGTTGTTGTTCAGTCATTTCAGTTATTTGCAATTCCTCATGACCCATTTGGGGTTTTCTTGGCAAAGATACTGGAGTGATTTGTTATATCCTTCTCCACCTCATTTTATAGATGAAGAAACTGAGGCAAGCAAGGTTAAGTGACTTGTTCAGGGTGACAGAGCTAGTAAATGTCTGAGGCCAGATTTGAACTCAGATTTTCCTGAATCCAGGCTTTGCACTCTATGTACTGTGTTACTTAGTTGCCCCTATTCATACATACATACATACATACATACATACATACATACGTACATACATATATATATACACACATACACCTCTACAGACAGACACACACATATCCATACATATGTACACAAATATTTACACAGACACACGTAGACACACACACACATAATTGATTGTCCTTACTTATGGTAGTTCTATTCTATAAAGACACTATGAATACCTAATTTACTAATACTGAATTATCGCTCCTAGGAGAAATAAAGAGTTAGGTTCCTGTGAGCCTGGTCACAACATTTACTAGATCATTTTCCAAGTAGCTTCATGCACAGATTAGTAAATTTCTGCTGTCTTTTTCTGTATATACCGTATTGTTGATTCTTCAACACTGATGTCATAGCCTAAAGCACTATAGTTCATGACTGAAGGAAGCTTATCTTATGCATGTATTTTCTCTGTGTGGCACATCATACCTTTATTTGTGCTAAGGTACACTCAACAGTACTTCAGTCCTACTTTTGGGGGATAGCTTAAACAACAAGATCACCAAAAGACCTACAAAAATGTGAAAAACATGGTGCTAAATAAACTGCAAGAAGGACAACTGTTTATCATATGAAAGAAGAAACAGGAAGGCAGACTGTTGCCTTTGACCTCAGTTTGGGAACTTGGGTGGGAAGGAGGGAACTCAAACTCTTCACCACTTGGGATGTATCCATGAATAATTGTGAAATCACCACACATATTAATTTTGGAGTTACATATAAATTTTAGTGAATGGGAAAATCCACAAGTAGGTATTCTGTAAATAACGAAGATCGAATTATACATATAACTTCTCCTTATGAATTGCCTTCATATCCTTATTTATATGGTTATTTTTCAATACTTTAAAGTTAAACCTATGCATTATCCCCATAATTTTATATTTATTAATAATTTAATGTCAGTATTTAGCACAAGTATATATACATGTATACTTGTGTATTATATGTATGCGCACATGTATATACTCACTCTTCTTAGAGGTAATTGTGGCACCTCATTTTTAATGAGTAAGGAGAAGACACAGTCAGATTTGAGTTTTAGGAAAAATCATTTTAGTGACTCTGGGGAGGTTGGATCAGAGTGAAGAGTGACTAGGGGCAGGGAGACCAAATAAAAGACTATTGCAATAAAATCCATGTGAGGTGTCATGAGGGTCTGAACTAGTGTGGGATCACACTCAAATCATTTCGCCAGTTCTAAAAGGTATCCGAGACAGATATTGCCTACCACCCTGTGGGCCATAGTAACCAAAGCCCCGTGGTAGGACTGCAATATCTAGTATAATATGGCTAGTGGAAAGAAGGAAGCCTATGATAAAACCCTATCTAGGTAAGTTGCAGTGTGGCATTTTTCTAAACAACCATTTAAGCTTTCACTAAGGAGCTACCCAACGAGATTGCAATTTTCAACATCAGAAAATAATCACTCACTTTGATGGATGCTGTCCTCACAAATTTGCCACATACTGTTTCAGGCACTAGATTATTTGCCTAAGTGATCACTGCATGATTAACTATGCATGAAGAAGTGAGTGTGTAATCGTTTCTACATATCATGGTATAGCAAATAAAGTTTTTTTTCTTTCTTTCCCTCAACAGTTTTCTGATTAAATGCTGAAGGGGATAAATATAAATCCCTGACTGATAAGGAAGCTTGATGGCATGGTATTCAGAAATATGCTAAAGGTTTGTTAAATAATTTATCCACCACTGTTATGAACTCATAACAAGAGCTACGTCTCTAAGTCTATGAAGCAAGTATTTACCTTCTGCATTGCTCTCCATTTGATTTAAATGCAAAGAGCACTACCTTAAGGGATCCATTTATCAGCAGGTAAAGTACTAGGGCAAGTATTCCTCTGATGAAATTTAAACTATACTGCAAGCATTTGTTGATACTTTCTCTTATCTGGGAAAAAAAACAGAAGGGCACTAAAAGACTAGAAGATGATTTTAAAGGGTTCCTCCTATCAGAAAGCCTTGTAGGTCTGGTCAGTTAACATTCCTGATGTGGTAAAGTGTGCAAGGATATTACCAAATTGTAGGCAGAACTAGAAGTTCTCTCAGGCTGAAAGGTATTCAAGGAGAGGTGACTGACAGACATCCTCCACTTTGCCTGGGGCAGCAGGAACTCCAGTTTCACCCTTGCCCAACTGTGTTTCCAAGAAGAATCAACTTGGGACAGCGGGTTTTGATGCTGAAAGCTAGTGGGGAGATAATAATGGAATTGGAAGGAGAAGCATCTGCTCACCAATTAAACTGGTGATGGCATATAAAAAAATAAAGGAAGCTTGCTTTGCAGAATGGAAGCCAGGGTGCAGAGATAAAAGAAACCAGGTCATTGTTTTTAGTTATAAGGATAGGGAAAGAAATTCACATGGAGACATTCAAACTCCAACATTCTTCTTTATTCATTCACCTTTCTCAGAAATTTTGGTGCATTGAGCAAAAGAGAAAAGAAAGTGCTTTAAAAATATTCAGATGAAATTGACAAATTTAACATTTGTTTTATTTTCTGGGGAAAGTGACAAATATGGTTTTCTGAATGAAAGTGATTTAATGGTTCTCCCATAATAAAAATTCTAGGTAAAATTGAAGTTCAAGTAATAGACAAACGTTGTTTATTTTTTCATCATTGGGGGACAGGAAAGAACTGAGGTGTGACTAACCCAAAAGTTAATAAGGTGATATATGAGGTATAAATAAAGGTATAAATGAAAATCAGTGTGAAGTAGTGGCTAGTGCATAGTTGGCCTTGGAGTCACAGAGAACTAACTTTAAGTCCTATCTTTGACATGTACTGGCCATATATGACCTTGGCTAAGTCACTTATTATCTCAGGGACCCAGAAAATTCTCTAGGACTCTAAGCTTCAGAACAACTGTCAATTTATATGAGTGGGGAGATTTTTCCCACAAAATCAATGCAATCATAACCTCAGCTCCTCTCCAATACCACACTATCCCCAACTAAAGCTTAAAGAAATGGGACTAATTTTTTTAAAGAAAATAATGTTCCAGTACTCCAATGAAATCATGATCTCATTAATGTGGGTGATATCTCCAAAGCTCTACTCATGCCCTTCCATCTTCTGCAACTCTTATTGATATGGTCCCATAGGCAATAAACCCAAGTTTCTAAAGTGCCTTCTTCCTGTTTTCTTCAGACTCTGCTGATACCAATGAGGCATACTGGTGTAACCAGAATGGCCTTTGTTTTCTTTTAATGACTCAGCTTACCTCATTGAGCTTCCCTGGACGCTGGGGCTTGCTCTTCCGGGGCAGGACCAGAACTTCCTGTGTGATGAGTCATGGGGCTGGCTGAGGGGAGGTGTTAACCTCTACCCTAGGGGGAGGGGCCAACTCAAGAACCAATCGGCCCTGGTCATTCGGGCGGAGCTTGATGATGTCAAAAACCCTATAAGAGGGGAGAGGACAGCTTGAAGATTCTCTCTTCCTTTTCCGGTTGGAGCCAGCGACAGTTACAACGACAGTTACAGAGGCAGTTACGACAGTTACGTCAGTTACAGCCACAGCGACAGACACAGCTGAAGCAGGAGCTGCCAGTAGCAGAGCTAACCTACGGGAGAAAGCTGAACAAAGACTTCAGGCCATTACAGCGACAGTTACAGCGACAGTTGGAGCCAGAGGCAGTTACAGAGGCAGTTACGACAGTTACGTCAGTTTCAGCCACAGACACAGCTGAGGCAGGAGCTGCCAGTAGCAGAGCTGATCTACGGGAGGAAGCTGAACAAAGACTTCAGGCCAGTGGGTAATCTTATTACCATCAAGGGGGAAACATGATTTTGCTTTACGCAATCATGTTTCTCTGTAGCCTCCTGGTTACTCTTTCAAGGCGTACTTATTGGGCCTGGAAGATTATGACCAACATATCAAAATGGGGCTGCTGGTTCATGGGTTGGTTACTGTTGAGCCTAAATAAATGTTTTGATTCTTCTGCCTTCTACGTTGAGAGTTTCTTCTATCCGGCGATTCCGAACCTTTCAGACATGTTTATGATCCTCTTCGAGATTATAAACTCTGCCCTCCTGATACATTTGGCGTCACGAACAGGATCGCTAGGTATAAGATCTCTATTTAGAAGCAGAACAATTTCAGAGGAAGAGATGAATATCCCAGGATGGGAGGATCCATTTTATTCCTCCCTAGCAAAAGAATTGGCTAAAAAAGCTGGACCCTGTGAAAACTGGGAACCAAGGCTACGGAAAGGAGATCCTAGGGATTTGGAAAAGTGTTTACGAGAAGTTGGGATTCAGTCAGGGGCATCACTATCTAGGCAAAGCTGGATAGTGTTATCAGCCTACCGGCTAGTATACGAAAGATTGAGATTAAGTGAAAGACATGGGGGCACTCCTACCCCACAGGAAGAAGAGGAATCTCAGATAGCAGGAGACCAAACTGACTCAAATGAGAACTTTTCTATTAATGTGGCTAAGAGCAACAGGAGACCAAAAAAGCCCAGAGTGCATTTCAACCCAGCCCAGAAAGAGCCTGACTGCCTGCTTCGTCCTAGCCATGGTGGCAGAGGAAGTGAGTGGGGAGAGAATGAGACAATGTTAGGGGCTGAGGCACAAAACACTACTGGGGTTCAGGATGTGCCTCACACAGAGAATAGGAGATGGTTAAATGATCAGACAAGGGCTCGACCCATACAAAGGAGGAAGACAGAAACCCGAGGTGAAGATTCAGTTACAAGGGAAATTCAGGAAGATTTCTCACCGCAAGAGGTCACAGATATTTTGAGTAGATTCAGCCAAAGAATAGGAGAACCATTGATATCTTGGATGGTAAGACTCAGTGATCAAGGGGCCGGTGGAATATCAGTAGATGGGACAGACTGCATGAGATTCATAGGTATCAGCCATGATCCTCTAGTTCAACAAGCTTTTAGGGAACATCATCAGCAAGGAGATGGTGATAGCGGGACTACTCTGTTGGCATTAGCCGCTGTGGAATGCAATAAGAGATATGCTACTGATTCTATGTGGCCCACTGAGCACAGACCCTGGTATTCACTTAGAGATTGTATCATGAGACTAAAGGAGGAGGTAATGAAGACTGCCATTATGGTAGGAACTGCAGACAAATATTACAATGATTCAATGGAACTGCCTCATAGGAATTTAATAATTAGGACAGCTCCCCCTGCTTATAAACAACTAATTTTGAATTTATTACTTGGAGAAGTAGGGAGCCGTCTTACAACAGTGATAAATAAGATTTTACAGTTATATGACTTAGGTGACTGGGGAAGGGATAGATCTCCTCGAGAGAGAAGAGTGAATAACCAGCAAACTTGGCACCAAAGGAGAGTAACAAGGAAAGAAATGTTTACTGCTTTATTGAGAGCAGGAGTAGGTTTTGAAATGATAGATGGAATTCCAACCAATGAATTATACAGAATGTATAGAGGACTTGATAACACGAGAAATAGGGAAATAAGAACTGCTCCTGCAAGCCTACAAGCCACTCAGAGTGAAGGTGACCTTGTGTGATCAACGGATGAAAACTTGTACATTTGGGGAAAGGCTGGGAGGACAATCTTAGTCTATATCTAGGGTGGGATCCTCTTGGCTTCCTCATTATGTTCCTTTTGAAAAGAAACATTTCCCACCTGAGTTTGGCTCTGATGTTGGATCTTTGCATAACTGAAATCTCAACCAAACTTGAGATGATTTTATTTGAAGAATTATAGTCCATACTTGTCTATTCTTTTTGTCCTTTGTTTTGGCTAACCTTGTTGCTAGTTTTGTTTCCTTCAGGCTTAAGCACCCTGCACTTTCCGGTGACTGCCTAAGCATGTAGCATTCTTGGAATTCCTGCCAGCTTGTTAAAGAAATGACTTCTGGAATGGGACTTTTTGGGGGCAGGGCCATCTCTACATCCAATTTCAGCATGAAGAAGCTATGGAAAATGAGACCTTCACCCCTCACCCCAAGATTTTGAGCCCCAATCGTTCAAGGGGGGTGGAAATGATGATAGTGTTCTGTTTACTTATTTTGTGTTATCCTTGCTGTGTTGTTTTATTGTTATGATATTATTGATCCTATGTAATGGATACAAGGATTTAGAGGTGGACATTTGAATTATTAATAATTATTTTGGGGATGATTGATTGAAGAGATTATTTTGCTGGGATCTAGGGGTGGATCGCATTTGAATCGTTAACCAATGTTTGGGAATGTCACTGAATGATATGTTTTGCTTTATAATGAATGATATGTTTTAGTTTCCTTTGTAATTGGATCACAATGTATGTTCTAGGATACATGGCTGATTAGATTATGTATCCTATAACAAGGGGTGGAGTGTAACCAGAATGGCCTTTGTTTTCTTTTAATGACTCAGCTTACCTCATTGAGCTTCCCTGGACGCTGGGGCTTGCTCTTCCGGGGCAGGACCAGAACTTCCTGTGTGATGAGTCATGGGGCTGGCTGAGGGGAGGTGTTAACCTCTACCCTAGGGGGAGGGGCCAACTCAAGAACCAATCGGCCCTGGTCATTCGGGCGGAGCTTGATGATGTCAAAAACCCTATAAGAGGGGAGAGGACAGCTTGAAGATTCTCTCTTCCTTTTCCGGTTGGAGCCAGCGACAGTTACAACGACAGTTACAGAGGCAGTTACGACAGTTACGTCAGTTACAGCCACAGCGACAGACACAGCTGAAGCAGGAGCTGCCAGTAGCAGAGCTAACCTACGGGAGAAAGCTGAACAAAGACTTCAGGCCATTACAGCGACAGTTACAGCGACAGTTGGAGCCAGAGGCAGTTACAGAGGCAGTTACGACAGTTACGTCAGTTTCAGCCACAGACACAGCTGAGGCAGGAGCTGCCAGTAGCAGAGCTGATCTACGGGAGGAAGCTGAACAAAGACTTCAGGCCAGTGGGTAATCTTATTACCATCAAGGGGGAAACATGATTTTGCTTTACGCAATCATGTTTCTCTGTAGCCTCCTGGTTACTCTTTCAAGGCGTACTTATTGGGCCTGGAAGATTATGACCAACATATCAAAATGGGGCTGCTGGTTCATGGGTTGGTTACTGTTGAGCCTAAATAAATGTTTTGATTCTTCTGCCTTCTACGTTGAGAGTTTCTTCTATCCGGCGATTCCGAACCTTTCAGACATGTTTATGATCCTCTTCGAGATTATAAACTCTGCCCTCCTGATACAACTGGCTATCAATCATTTCCCCCCTCCTTGTCACCATAGAACCATCCCATCATTTTCCCTTTTTATTCTTTTCAATTCATACATTTCTCTAGTGATAGCCTTTATGCTGCTCATCTTTCATGATTCCTCATTTAACATGGATTACAGTCTTCTCATGTCTGTCATATACCCGTGAATGATCCTCAACTTCAGTTCTTTGGCGGCAATAGAATGCTACAAACCAAAGCCATAATACTATTGTCAGAAAAATATTTGTATTTCCAAGATAAGCCTTTGTTTCATGGAGGGACTTGGTGTCATTAAAAGAACTCCACCTTTTCCCAAAGATCCACTTTTTAAATTGTGCAATACAATTGATTCAATTATGTTCATGCTTCTGAATACACATTCAGAATTCTCCCATGGAATTACCTTCATATATCATATTTGTAAGGTCAGTTTTCATGCCTTAGAGTTACACCTATTTATTACTGCACTTGCCCTCAAAAAAATTCATTGCCAGCTTAATCACTCACCTTATTCACCATACTTTGGCTTTTTCTAAAAGTCAACTCTATTCTTAAAGGATTAAAAGTTATGGACCATTTTGGTATTCAAAGACCCTATTATAGGGATCTGAAGGTAATTCAAAATTAGGGCATCTAAAAATATTTTGAACAATGGCAGACTAATTGGATGGGCTTGCGGTCTCCAAGGATGATTACTTTGAAGGAGCTCATATTCATTTGGACATGTAATGTTTGGCATGCATGTTTGTAAAATTTCAAGTTTATAGAATTTTTTAGAGAGATGCAACTAATCTAGTTCATCCCAGGAACTTTTTAGGATGAATCTGTAAAGAAGACAATAAACTGGAAAAAGTCAGGAAAAAAGTAGTTAAAATACTCGTAACATGCTATTTTACCATAAATTAGAGTACATTTGAAATCGTATTTGAAATCTAATGTCACAGTTCCAGAAATGTTCATAGAGAAAAGAGAGGAAATTCACAAGCCAAAAATGCAGAATGCCTTGGATTGTCTACAATCATTGCACAAAATATCGAAGAGCCATTCAATTAGGTATAGTAAGTGCCATCAACATATTTGTTGACAACCCCTTTCTTTTTAATACTCTTTCTTCCCTTACCTTTTGAGACTGTACTCTCCTGAATTACCTTCAACTTTTAATCATTTCTTCTCTGTCTTCTTTATTATATCCTTGTATTCAGGGTAATATCATTCATTACTATGTTTTCAATTATCCTCCCTATGTAGATGATGCTCAAACTTATATCCCCAGCCTTGACCTCTTAAAATTTACATCACCCTATTGTCATTCTCCTAGTCACCTGGAAGTCCTGACTGGACATCAAACTCACTTATCTCTCTGATAAAATCTGTCCTCTCTTTTGACTCCACTATTTCTATCAATCATACATCCATTCACTCAGTGTCCTATCTGGCTGCTCCCTCTCCATCCTCCCCATAGGTCACTTTTGTCTCTGCAAGATTTCTTGGATCTATCCCCTCTGCATTATTGCCGCCTACAATTGACAGGACAATTGTCATAGCCCTCAGTCAAGACTTTCTTGCCTCTACTCTCTTCATTCATACCAGTGATGAACTAATTTTTGTTTTGTGTAAATCAGGTCACAGGATTGTTTTACTCAGAACTTTTCAGGAGCTTTCTGCTATCTACTGAATAAGCTACTATATTGGTAATTAAGGTGGGACTTTTTTTTTTTAGTTTTCTTTTTAAGAATGCCAAAGTAATCAAGAGCCTTTGCTTAAGTCTTACTAGGTGCTAAGCCCCATGCTCACACCCTTTTGCTGATTAGGTGTGAAGCCTTGTGGGCCCTGAACAGGGTATATAAACTCAGAGATTAGCTTTTTGTTTGGGGTTCTCACTCATTGGAAGAGTTGGTATGGAGGCTCTGGCTAGCCACTGGAGCCCCCCACTTTGAAGAAAACCCAGATGTTGGTGCTTCACTTTTTGGTAACTATGTATGTGATATCTTGATCAGACAAAGCCTGTCTGTTGAATATTGTTATTTGATCTGTTGATGTTTTCTGTTTGTAATTTCTATTTGTATTTGCTCTGAATTTCAGGGTGATGGCTTTTCGTCCTGAACTAAGTGAATGATATTTGTATGTTTGATTAAAGTAAGATTGTTAACCCTTTACAGTTGCTTTCCTTAGAAAAGCAGATCAAAGAACCTGGGCTGGCAGCAGCTCTTGTTGCTGGTCTTGTTGGGTCTTAGACCCCTACAGCACATTGCAACATTGTTGTTACAGGTACAAATCCCTTAGATTTGAATTCATGGTCCTTTGAAAGCTATATTTACTCTGCCTTTCCAGCTTTATAATATGCTACTATTTCATCTAAGTTCTTTGTGTTCCAAAAATTTTGGATTCCATACCAGCCCCTATGTATGTCTTATACTTACCTGTTTCTGAACATTTGCTCGTGCTGTACCTTGTCTCTGAAATACCCTTTAACCATCATTTTGTCTTTGAATCCCTAGCTGTCCTTTAAGGCTTAACTCTAATACTATTTCCATGAAGATTTTCCCGTTCACCTAGTTGGTAGTGACCTTCACATTACGCTGATTGAACTCTCCTAAAATATTTATTTTTCAATGAGTTTTTCTTAGTGCCTTTTGTGTTTACATCACTGTTACTTCTGGATAAACTAATCCACCTTCTTAACTTCTTGAGTGGAACACCTCCTCATGATAAAGCAAAACAGGTAAGCAAAAATGAGTAACATAGTGACTTTATAAAAAAATCATGCATCATTATGTCCACATAGCCTCCTCACTTTCTATCAAGAAGAGCAATGCATATTTCATTGTTTGTTCTTCAGGATCATAATGGGTTTTCCATTTATTAAAAATTTGTATTCTTTTTATTGATCTTTTTCATTTGTATTACTGTAACTACTGTCTATATTCTTATTCTGTTTGTTTCACTCTTCATCACTTCATGCAAACTTTACCATAAAACACTATGAGAGCAGGAAATGTCCTTCTTAAAATATGTAACTCAATAAGCACATAACACAGGTTTCTGCACTAAGTAGGCACTTAATAAATGCTAGTTGATTCGAATTGAATGAGTATGGAAGCAAAATTGGCCAAGGATAAACAATACAGCTAATTTCCCAAGGATAATCATGAGGCTATGATTCTCTAATAACTGGGAGATAACTATATAAATTAATGCACAAGTATTTCTATCCTCATTTTCATCTCTAGATTAATGTTTCATTATTCCAAATACTGCAAGAGGCAAAAAAGAGTAAATATTCATACACATTCCTTCAAGAAATAAAAATGATAATGATGATAATGATAATAATAATAATAATAATAATAAATAATCACTTCCCCTCAAAGCCCTACCCACAGTTTGCATTGTGGGGAGAATTGATATTCGCAAATGTGGGGGAAATATCAAATAGAGGGATATATAGCCTTGTGATTCTGTGTACCCTGAGAACCATATGGTAGCTAAAGAGTTTTGCTAAGAACCTTGAAACACTAGCAAAGTGAATTCTTGCAATATGAATGAATGACTAACTGGATAAGCTGATTGGCCATTGTGAGGAAATTATATCAATATATAAAAGACATAGATAGCATGATTTAGTGTTGTAGGCTGACCTTTGTCAATACTATCAGGATAATGGTTATGTTGGCACTGAGGAGAGTGAAACAAATGGTTTTCCTTTGTACTCTGGTTCTAAAAGAAGGCAAGACAAACTGGAACAAATCAGAACTGCCAACATCCCACCCACTTTAAATGTTTTAGGGCAAATGGCACTGACCACTAGAGAGTAACCAATAAATGGGAATAAATGGATTAGAGATGATTTTTTGTTGTTGTTATATACCTGAATTATATAAATATATATATATATATATATGTGTGTGTGTGTGTGTGTGTGTGTATGCATATATACATACATACATATGTGTATATATGTATGTGTATATATTATATATACATATATATGTATCACAAAATTGTCAATGAATCTCAGAAATTATAAGCAAGGACTTTTCTGCTTTTTGTCATACTTCCAAATAGTACAGGAATAAAGAAAAATAGTTATTTCTAAAATTAGATTAGAGGAAAAAAAGACAAAAAGAAGAAACTAATAAAATCTGAAAAGGTAAAAGTTGAAGAACCTGAGGTCCATGAAAATTTTTGCTTAAAGGAAACTCCAGAAATTGTACTCAGTAATGAAACAGATGGCAAAAAGAACACCTATATCTCAAGTGGCTTTGAAAATAATATGGGCATATTAGCAATGATGTGTGAAGTCTTCAGATTAGTATAAGAAGAGGGGGGACTTCAAGGGGTAGATAATTGTGAAGACTTCACAGGGTATGTCTAATGGAGAGGTTTTGGGATTTGGCCTTGTAATTTTGGGAAGGCAAGCCCTTCCCCCTCTCTCTCTCTCAGATGTTAGAAGATGATGAACTTCCTGTGAGCTATTTGTTCTCTGCTCTGGCAAGGATCTCTCCTTCCCACATCCCATTTCTCCTCCTAGACTTTCAGATGCCACCCTGGCAGTTGAGTTCTGATAGGGAAAAACCTGAATGAACGGGATCAATCTTGGTCCTCTGTGTAGTTTTCCCGCCTAGACTGTAAGCCCGCCTCCCAGCCAATGGTGAGAAGGGATAGAGGTGGGTGGGAATCTTTTTCATTAAGACTATAAATTAAGGCAGGTTCCCTTTTAGCTCACCTCCTCCCTTATGGAGGTGTGCCCAAATCTTGCAAGATTTGTAGAATAAAGTTACTTTGTTTCTCTTAAAAATAATAATATAAGCACCATACCAGATTTCAAACTGTTTCTATGAAGTGGTAATCATCAAAACAATCTCGTATCAGATAAGAAATAAAATAATGAATCAATAGAATTGATTAAGTATACAAAATATTTTAACAAAGGACCACAACAATCTAGTGTTTGATAAATGCACAGACCTAAGCTTTTTGGACAAAACACACTAATTGACAAAAATGGTTGGGAAAATTGTAAAGAAGTTTGGCAAAACCCAGAGAAAATAAGGAAAGTTTGAAAAAAAATGTTCAATCTGCACTTGGAATTCATCGGTTCTCTTTCTGGAGATGAATAGCATTCGTGCCCTTTTATCCAGCAGTGGTACTACTAGATCTATATTCCAACAAGAGCAAAAGAAGAGTGAAAAGGACCTATTTAGGGGATTTTGGGGGGTGGAGCCAAGATGGCAGCTGGAAAGCAGGGACTAGCATGAGCTCCCTGCCAAGTCCTTCCAAAAACCTATGAAAAATGGCTCTGAACCAATTCTAGAACTGCAGAACCCACAAAGTAGCAGAGGGAAGCAGGGTTCCAGCCCAGGACAGCGTGGATGGTTGCTGGGTGAGGTCTTTCGTGCACGGAGCTGGGAGCGGAGCAGAGCCCGGTGTGGGCAGCCCGGACCAACCAGACCAGGAGCCGGGCAGAGCAGGCCCTAGTGCCCTGAATCAGTGAGTTGTGGCGGTTGCCAGACTTCTCAACCCACAAACACCAAAGACAACAAAGAACTGCAGAACCCACAAAATAGCGGAGGGAAGCAGGGCTCTAGCCCAGGACAGCCTGGATGGTCTCTGGGTAAGGTCTATCCCCCACCGAGCTGGGAGCAGAGAAGAGCGGAACAGAGCCCAGCGTGGGCAGCATGAACCAACCAGACCAGGACCTGGGCAGAGCATGCCCTAGTGCCCTGAATCAGTGAGCTGCAGCAGCTACCAGACTTCTCAACCCACAAACACCAAAGACAACAGAGAAGGTTAGTGGGAAAAGCTGCGGGAGTGGAAGGAGTTCTCGATTCTGCCATCACCCCAAGGGCAGAGGAGGTGGGGCAGCTACAGAACTACAGCTGCAGTTGCTTCTGGCCCCAGGCCCACCTGGTGGGAGGAATTAAGTGGCAGATCAGAGCAGGAGTGAAGAGCCTGCTGAAGATCTAAGTCCAGTCCGGTTTGGGGGTTCTTGGGGAAGGAGGAGTGCTGGTGTGGCAGAGCTATCACATCCCCCCAAGCTTGGAACATAGTTCTCTTTACTCTACAAGCAGTCATATCCCACTGAAAAACTCAAGGGTCAAGTTATTTGGCTGGGAACATTGCCAGGCAGCGAAAACGCGCCCAGATTCAGTCTCAGACTTTGGAATCTTTCTTTGGTGACAAAGAAGACCAAAACATACAGACAGAAGAAGTCAACAAAATCAAAGAACGTACAACAAAAGCCTCCAAGAAAAACATGAACTGGTCTCAGGCCATGGAAGAGCTCAAAAAGGATTTGGAAAAGCAAGTTAGAGAAGTAGGGGAAAAATTGGGAAGAGAAATGAGAAGGATGGGAGAAAACCATTAAAAACAAGTCAATGACTTGCTAAAGGAGACCCAAAAAAATATTGAAAAATATACTGAAGAAAACAACACCTTAAAAAATAGACTAACTTAAATGGCAAAAGAGCTCCAAAAAGCCAATGAGGAGAAGAATGCCTTAAAAGGCAGAATTAGCCAAATGGAAAAGGAGGTCCAAACGACCACTGAAGAAAATACTACTTTAAAAATCAGATTGGAGCAAATGGAAGCTAGTGACCTGATGAGAAATCAAGATATTATTAAACAGAACTAAAGGAATGATAAAATGGAAGACAATGTCAAATACCTCATTGGAAAAACCACTGACCTGGAAAATAGATCCAGGAGAGATAATTTAAAAATTATTGGACTACCTGAAAGCCATGATCAAAAAAAGAGCCTAGATATCATCTTTCAAGAAATCATCAAGGAGAACTGCCCTGATATTCTAGAGCCACAGGGCAAAATAGAAATTGGAAGAATCCACAGATCACCTCCTCAAATAGATCCCAAAAAGAAATCTCCTAGGAATATTATTGGCAAATTCCAGAGCTCCCAGATCAAGGAGAAAATACTGCAATCAGCCAGAAAGAAACAATTTGAGTATTGTGGAAACACAATCAGAATAATCCAAGATCTATCAGCTTCTACATTAAGAGATCAAAGGGCTTGGAATACGATATTCTGGAGGTCAATGGAACTAGTATTAAAACCAAGAATCACCTACTCAGCAAAGCTGAGTATCATGCTCCAAGACAAAATATGGACTTTCAATAAAATAGAGGACTTTCAAGCTTTCTCAGTGAAAAGACCAGAGCTGAATAGAAAATTTGACTTTCAAACACAAGAATCAAGAGAAGCATGAAAAGGTAATCAAGAAAAAGAAATTGCAAGGGACTTACTAAAGTTGAACTGTTTTGTTTACATTCCTACATGGAAAGATGATGTGTATGATTCATGAGACCTCAGTATTAGGGTAGCTGAAGGGAATATGCATATATATATATATATATATATATATATGTATATATACATGTATGTTTATGTATATATATGTATATGTGAGTGTGTATGTATGTATATGTGTGTGTGTGTGTGTGTGTGTATATATATATATATATATATATATATATATATATATATGGAGAGAGAGAGAGAGAGAGAGAGAGAGAAAGAGAGCCGGAACAGGGTGAGTTGAAGATGAAGGGAATATATCTAAAAGAAATAAAATAAATTAAGGGATGAGAGAGGAATATATTGAGAGAGGGAGATAGGGAGAGATAGAATGGGGTAAATTATCTCACATAAAAGTGGCAAGAAAAAGCAGTTCTGTAGGAAAAGAAGAGAAGGCAGGTGAGGGGGAATGAGTGAATCTTGCTCTCATCAGATTTGACCTGAGGAGGAAATACCATACATACTCAATTGGGTATCTTACCCCACAGGAAAAAAGGAGGAAGAAGATAAAAAATGGGGGGAAGATAGAAGGGAAGGTAGATGGGGGTGGAGGTAATCAAAAACAAACACTTTCAAAAGGGGACAGGATCAAGAGAGAAAATTCAATAAAGGGGGATAGGTTAGGAAGGAGCAAAATATAGTTATTCTTTCACAACATGAGTATTGTGGAAGGGTTATACATAATGATACTCATGTGGCCTGTGTTGAATTGCTTGACTTCTTAGGGAGGGTGGGTGGGAAGGGAAAAGGGGAGAGAATTTGAAACTCAAAGTTTTAAAAACAGATGTTCAAAAACAAAAAAAAAGTTTTTGCATGCAACTAGAAAATAAGATACACAAGCAATGAGGTGTACAAATTTATCTTGCCCTACAAGAAAGGAAGGGAAAAGGAGATGGGAGGGGAGTGGGGTGACAGAAGGGAGGGCTGACTGGGGAACAGGGCAACCAGAATATAAGCCATCTTGGAGTGGGGGGGGGGAGAGGGTAGAAATGGGGAGAAAAAATTTGTAAGTCAAACTCTTGTGAAAATCAATGCTGAAAACTAAATATGTTAAATAAAATAATAAAAAATAAAATGAGAAAAGTCAAAAAAAAAGATGGGATTTTTAATTGGGACATAAAAGAAGGCAGGGAAGGCTGTAGGTGGCAATGAGGAGTTGGGGAGAGACAGAGAAAATAAAAAATAAAAAAAAAAGAACAGGACCTATTTGTACAAAAAAAAAATTCCATAACATCTTTTTGTTTTTGTAAAGAATTGGGAATTCAGGTGATGACCATTAATTGGGGAATGGCTGAGCAAGTTGTGATACATGATTGCTATGCAATACTATTATGTAATAAGAAATGATGAGAAGCAAAGTTTCAGAAAAACCTGTGAAATTTTATTTTTATTTATTTATTTATTTTGGACAGGGCAATTGGGGTTAAGTGACTTGCCCAAGGTCACACAGCTAGTACATGTCTCAAGTGTCTGAGCCCGAATTTGAAATCAGATCCTTCTGATTCCTGTGGTGGTGCTCTACTTACTGCGCCACCTAGCTGCCCCATGGAAGATTTATATGAATTGATCCAAAATGAAGTGAGCAGAACCAGAAGAATATTGTACACAATGGCAAAATTCTAAAAATGATGAGTTGTGAATGACTTAGCTACTCTGACCAAGACAATGATCCAAGGCAAGGGCCAAAGGTTAATCTATTTTTTGTGGGTTTTTTTTCATAAAACCAGCTACTAGTTTTATTCATTTGTTCAATCGTTTTCTTAATTTCAATTTAATTAATCTCTCCTATAATTTTCAGAATTCTTAATTTGGTATTTAATTGAGGATTTTTAATTTGTTCTTTTTCTAGATGTTTTAGTTGTATCCCCAATTCATTGATCTCTGCTTTCTCTATGTTATTCATGTAAGCATTCAGAGGTATAAAATTTCCCCTAAGAACTGATATGTCTGTGTCCTATAAGTTTGGTTTGTTGTCTCTTTTTTGTCATTCTCTTTGTTAAAATTATTGATTCTTTCTATGATTTGTTTGCCCCACTCATTTTTGTAGAAGATTATTTAGTTTCCAATTATTTTTTAGCTTCTCTTTCCATGGCCCTTTATTACATGTGACTTTTATTGCATCATGATCTGAAAATTATGCATTTAATGTTTTTTCTCTTTCTGTATTCAATTGTGAGGTTTTTATACCCCAGTGCACGGCCAATTTTTGTGTAGGTGCCATATACCACTGACAAAAAGGTATATTCCTTTCTATCTCCATTCAGTCTTCTCCAGAGGTCTATCCTATCTGTTTTTTTTTCTAAAATTCTATCAAATTTCTTAATTTCTTTCTTGTTTATTTTGTTGTTGGATGTATCTAGTTCTGAGAAGGGGAGGTTGAGGTCCCCCACTAGTATAGTTTGCTGTCTATTTCTTCCTATAATTCACTTAACTTCTCCTCAAAGTATTTGGATGCTGTTCCACTTTGTTCATATATGTTTAGCATTGATATTTTTTCATTTTCTATCTTACCTTTTAGCAAGATGTGGTTTCCTTCCTTATCTCTTTTAATAAGATCTATTTTTGCTTTTGTTTGTCTGAGATCAGGATTGCTATCCCTGTTTTTTTTTAAACTTAAGCTTTCCAGCTTCTCCAGCCTTTTACCTTTATTCTATACTTATCTCTCTGCTTCAAATATATTTCTTGTAAACAGCATATTATAGGATTCTGTTTTTAGATCCACTCTGCTATCTGCTTCCAGTTTATGTAAGAGTTCATCCTATTCACATTCACAGTTATGATTACTACCTGTGTATTTCCCTGCATCCTATTCTCCCTCTTGTCTGTCCTCTCTCTCCTTTCACCCTTTCCCTCTTCATCAGTGCTTTGCTCCTGTCTACCATCTCCCCTTATCTGCCCTGCCTTCTACGAGCCCCACCTTTTCTTTTTTTCCCTTTCCCCTTTCCCCTCCTACTTCCCAATAGGATAAGATAAATTTCTCTACCCAACTAAGTGTGTATATTATTTCCTTATTGAGCCAAATCTCACAAGAGTAAGGTTCAAACAATGCTCACCCCCGCCCTCCTTTCCCCTACTGCAATAGATCTTTTGCAGCTCTTCATGCAATGTAATTTACCTTATTCTGCCTCTACCTTTCCTCTTCTCCCAGTACAATCCTTTTTTTCACCCTTTTTTAATATCAATACATCAAAGTCAACTTATACCCATACCCTTTGCTTATGTATGCTCCCTCTAACTACGCTAGTAGAGATACAGTTCTCAGGTTACGAGTACCATCTTCCTGTGTAGGGAAAACAATTTACATCTTATTGAATAGCATTTTTCTTTCCTGTTTATCTTTTTTTTCTGTTTCTCTTGAGTCTTATATTTGAAGATTGAATTTTCTGTTCACCTCAGGTCTTTTCATCAGGAAAATTTGAAAATCCTTTATTTCATTGAATATCTATTTTTACTCCTCAAAGATTATGCTCAATTTTGGTGGGTAGTTGATCCTTTGTTGTAATCCAAGCTCCTTTGCCTCCTAGAATATCATATTCCAAGCCCTCTGATTCTTTAATGTAGAAGATGCTAAGTCCTGTGTAGTCCTGACTGTGGCTCCTTGATATTTGAATTGTTCCTTTCTGTGTGCTTGCAGTATTTTCTCCTTCACTTGATAATTCTGGAATTTGGCCATAATATTCTTTGGAGTTTTCATTTTGGGATCTCTTTCAGGAAGTGATTGGTGGATTTTTTCAATGATTATTTTACTCTCTGCCTCTAGGATATCAGAGCAGTTATCCTTGATAATTTTTTAAAAGATGCTTTCAGTCCCTTTTTTTTTATCATGGCCTTCAGGTAGTCCAATACTTCTTAGATTATCTCTTCTGGATCTGTTTTCCAGGTCAGTTGTTTTTCCAATGAAGCATTTTATATTTTCTTCCATTTTTCATTCTTTTGATTTTGTTTTACTGATAATTGATGTCTCATAGTCATTAGCTTCCATTTGGCCCAATTCTAACTTTTTTTTTTTGGCAAGGCAATTGGGGTTAAGTAACTTGCCCAAGGTCACACAGCTAGTAGACGTGTCAAGTGTCTGAGACTGGATTTGAACTCAGGTCCTCCTGACTCCAGGGCCAGTGCTCTACTCACTGCACTACCTAGCTGCCCCAATTCTAACTTTTAATAAATTGTTTTCTTAAGTTAGCTTTTATACATCCTTTCCTATTGGCCAAATTGACTTTTAAAGGACCTGGTTCCCCACCCCCCCACCACCTTCCCTGTGCCAGGGGATTTTTTCCTCCTATTTTGTCAATTGTATTTTTTAATTTTTTCCTTTATTTATTTTTATTTAATATTTTTAGTTTTCAACATTGATTTCCACAAGATTTTGACTTACAAATTTTCTCCCCATTTCTATACTCCCCCCATTCTAAGATGGCATAAATTCTGTTTGCCCCTTTCTCCAATCTGCTTTCCCTTCTATCACCCCACTCCCCCTACCCCCTGTCCCCTTTCCCCTTACTTTCTTGTAGGGCAAGATAGATTTCTATACCCCATTGCCAGCATATCTTATTTCCCAGAGGCTTGTAAAAACAACTTTAAAAAAAAACATTTGTTTTTAGAACTTTGAATTCCAAATTCTCTCCCTTCTTCCATCCCCACTCACCTTCCTTGAGGAGGCAAGCAATTCAACATAAGCCACACATGTATCGTTATGCAAACCACTTCCATAATAGTCATGTTGTAAAAGACTAACTATATGTATTTCCCTCCATCCTATCCTGTCCCCCTTTATTCAATTTTCTCCTTTGACCTGGGTCCCTTTTCAAAAGTGTTGGCTTTTGACTACTTCCTCCCCCAATCTGCCCTCCCTTCTATCACACCTCCCAGCCTCTTCCCTGCTACTTTCCTGTAGGGTAAGATACCCAATAGAGTGTGTATGTTATTCCCTCCTTAAGTCAAATCCGATGAGAGCAAGATTCACTCATTCCCTTTCATCTGTCCCCTCTTCCCTTCCATTATAACTGCTTTATCTTGCCACTTTTATTTGAGATAATTTACCCTATTCTATCTCTGCCTTTCTCCTTCTCCCAATATATTCCTCTCTCACCCCTTAATTTTATTTTTTTTAGATATCATCCCTTCATATTCAACTCACCCTGTGCCCTCTGTCTATATTTATTTATATTCCTTTCAACTACCCTGATACTGAGAAAGGTCTCATGAGTTACAAATATCATCTTTCTGCGTAGGAATGTAAACAAAACAGTTCAACTTTAGTAAGTCCCTTATGATTTCTCTTTCCTGTTTACCTTTTCATGCTTCTCTCAATTCATGCATTTAAAAGACAGATTTTCTATTCAGCTCTGGTCTTTTCATCAAGAATGCTTGAAAGTCTTCTATTATATTGAAAATCCACATTTTGCCCTGGAGTATTATACTGAGTTTCCTGGGTGTGTGTTTCTTGATTTTAATCCTACCTCCTTTGACCTCCACAATATTATATTCCAAGCCCTTTGATCACTTAATGTAGAAGCTACTAGATCTTGTATTATCCTGGTTATGTTTCCACAATACTCAAATTGTTTCTTTCTGGATGCTTGCAATATTTTCTTCTTGACCTGGGAACTCTTAAATTTTGCAATAATATTCCTAGGAGTTTTCTTTTTGGGATCTTTTTCAAGAGGTGATCGGTGGATTCTTTCAATTTCTGTTTTACCCCGTGCTTCTAGAATCTCAGGGCAGTTTTCATTGATAATTTTTTAATGATGTCTAGGCTCTTTTTTTAATCATGGCTTTCAGGTAGTTCAATGATTTTAAAATTATGTCTCCTGGATTGATTCTTTAGGTCACTAGCTTTTCAAATGAGATATTTTGTGTTGTCTTTTTTTTTCATTCTTTTGGTTCTGTTTTATATTATCTTGATTTCTCATAAAGTCACCAGGCTCCACTTGCTCCATTCTCATTTTTAAGACAGTATTTTCTTCAGCAGTCTTTTGTACCTCCTTTTCCATTTGGCTAATTCTGCCTTTTAAGGCATTCTTCCCCTCATTGGTGGTTTGGAGCTCTTTTGACATTTAAGTTAGTCTATTTTTTTAAGGTGTTATTTTCTTCAGTATTTTTTTGGATCTCCTTTAGCAAGTTGTCGACTTCTTTTTCATGATTTTTTTGCATCACTCTCATTTCTCTCCCCAATTTTTCCTCTACATCTCTTAGTTGATTTTCCAAATCTTTTTTGAGCTCTTGCATGGCCTGAGAGCAATTTATATTTTTTCTTGGAGGCTTTTGATGTAGGATCTTTGACTTTGTTGACTTCTTCTGGCTGTATGTTTTGATTTTCTTTGTCATTAAAGTAATATTCTATAGTCTGAATATTTTTACACTGCTTGCTCATTTTCCCAGCCAATTAAATGACTTTTGAGTTTTTTGTCAGGGTATGACTGCTTTCACAGTGGAGAGTGCTTTGTCTCAATCTTCAGGGGTTTCATGCTGCTCTTTTCAGAGCTACTTCTATTCTGAGGTGGTAGGATGTTCCTCTCCTGGCCTGTGCTCTGGTCTGTGAGTGCAGGCACTCCTTTCTGCCCTGTAACCACCAGGAGGACTCCCTCTACACATCCATCGCAAAGCTCTGCCACACCAGCACTCCTCCTCCCCCAAGAACCACCAACCAGGGACACGACCCAGATCAAAGCAGGACAAAGCCAAAGAACCTTGCCTCAACTCCACCAAAGTGGTGGATCTCTGCACTCCCACTCTGATCAGCCACTTGATTTCATTCACTGTCTGTGGGCCTGGAACTGTGGAAACAGCCCCCACTGCTGGTGCTGCCACCTCAGCTGCAGCCACCTCTGCCACCCTGGGGCTGTGGCTGACAACACACTTTCCTCACCCAGATCCAGCAGTTTTCCCACTCACCTGCTAAGTTGTCTTTGGCATTGGTGGGTTAAGAAGTCTGGTAACTGCCTCAGCTCAGGGATTCAGGGCCCTGAGGCCTCCTCCTCCCAGTCTGCTCTGGCCTGATCTGTCCTGGCACAGCCCACATTGGGCTGAGCTCTGCTCCCAGCACAGTGTGATAGACCCTGTCTTGGTCTGGAGATTTGTTTCCCTCTATTATTTTGTGGGTTCTGTAGCTCTAGAATTTGTTTAGAATCAAGCACATTCTTGCCTCCAATTCTATTTTTAAGCAGTTTTCTTTATTCAATTTTTGTGCTTCCTTTTCCAAGCTGTTGACTTTTTTTTTCCTAATGCTCCTCAATAACTCTTGTTTCTTTTCCCAACTTTTATTCTATCTCTCTTACTTGATTTTTTAAGATCCTGTTGGAACTCTTCCAAGATGACTTTCTGGGCTTGAGACCAATTTATATTTCCTTTTGAGGCTTCACATGTAGACATTTTGACACTGTCCTCTTCAGAGTTTGTTTTGATCTTCCCTGTCACCATTGTAACTTTCTATGGGCAGGATTCTTTGCTGTTTCTTACTCATTTTTCAACCTATTTATGACTTTTTTTTTTACATTGAGCTCTGCTCCTGGGGCATAGAAGGCACTATCCCAGGCTTCTTATGCTGGAATCAGGGGCCTGGTCACTGGCTTTCTATGGCAAGGCCTCTGGTGCTTGTGGCTTTCGCACTATGCTGGGGGTGACCTGGCCCAGTCCCATCTGTTGTCTTAGATTCAGGGCTCAGAATTTGCTTTCTGTGCTGGGGATGGAGATCTCATTGCTTGCCTGCTGGACTCAGGAGCTTTGGTTACTGATCTCTGATGAGGCTAAGGGCCTCCCACTGGCTTGCCTGTACACTATCTGTGCTGGGCTGTGCTTGCCTTTTAAACAATTGAGACAGACTTTTCCTGAAGTTCTTCTAAGTTTTCTTAAGCTGGAAAATTGTTTCACTACCTTTTTTTCTGGGATCTGTCACTCCAGAATCCATTTAGAAGCTTAATTTAACATCGGTTCCAAAGGAAGTTAGGGAGAGCTCAGACAACTTTCTGGCTTCTCTCTAAGATCTTGGCTCTGCCTTCTCCAAAAAAAGTGGAAAAAACAGCATGCTTTTCGAAATGGGATTCTATAAGAGAAATTCCATTTAATCACTTCTGCTGAACTATTGAATGATTGATTGACTTCTAGCTAATAACCTCCATTGAAAGTTGTTAGAGGGTTTGCCTGAATTAAATGCATTGTCTTAAGCCCACTTTAAAGTGTGGGATTGTCATTTGCAATGTTCTTTCACTTCAGCAAGATTTTTTTTTTATATTTTCCTCCCTGCCTTCTGTGTCTCTGGACTTTTTTTTTAACCTGCCAAACTACCATTTTGGCAGAAGCCTCTTAACAATGACACAGCTGCAAGTTGGATACAAGGTAATCCTCTCCCTTGTCTTTCCCTGCCTGCTTTTTGCTGTTCATGTCTATTTAAGTATTACCTTTTTTGTTTCCCTTAAGGTAATGATAGCATGTATATGATTATTCTCTTAAGATTTGTAAGTGCATTTAAGAGAAAGGAAGAGCTTTAAAAACTAAACATCACAATTGAAAGATAAAAAGAAAGATTGACTACTGCCTTCAATTGTCCACAGTTATTTTTTTATCCTAAGGAAGATTTTAAGTCCAATGATCAATGTTTTTGTGTTCATGTGTATCAGCAAGGCAAGATTCATGACCTCGAGGATAACCATGAATAGGCCTGTATGGTTTAGAATCGCAAAGTATGAGAAACTCTCTAGGTAGAAGGCATAAGAAGTATAACATTTATTTAGACTCCAGAAGATCAAATTCAAGGACCAATACCTCCAATTTGATATAGCAGTAATTATATTCCAAAACCAGTAAGCCCACCTCAATGTAGCAACAAGGAAATTATAATACAGTGTTATAGCAAGGAACCAAGTCATCCTGTAACCTTGCTCCCTTCTAGGGCCTTCCCATAAACAATCACTCAAGAATCCTAACTGTCTGATTGTCTGTGTTCTCTTTCCCCTCAGTTCTCTGGTCTCTGCAACTTCCTGGTTTCTACTCTCCACTCCATACTCTTTCTGCAGCTCTGTCATCTAGTTCTCCTTGGACTGAATTCTGAATATTGGCTTGTCTTCTGACTTCTAAATTCTCAATTCCCAGTTCTCACTGGCTACCTTCTGGATGAATGTACACTTTTTTGGAGCCAGAGGGCTTCATGCCCATTTGGCAAAAGGGTGTGGGGCTGAGGCTTAGTGCCTAGTAAATAAAGGGATTAGACCTGCCTACAAGCAAACCTCTAATTAAACTTCCCTTAATTGGCCCCATCTGAGGTCCACTAAGTGAGTGGGAAGGGTCTTAATCCATGATTGACATCACAAAGGTGTGGGCGTGCCTCTAATCAGGCCTCTCTTTGTTGGCCCCAACTGAGGCCTATTCAATGGATGGGAAAGATCTTTCACTTACTGATTGGCTTTACATTATGTTTGCCTTTTCTATATAGCTATCTCTTTATTAAAGACAAACACAAATAGAAAAATCGCTGTGTCATACAGAAACATCCAAGGGAAAAAAAAAGCCCCTAGACATCAACTCTGGACCCTTATTATCTATTGTCTGCATGAGTGTGTAAAACAAAGCAAGTTTATTTGTTTTGATTGTCTTTTACTGTGTTTTCTTATGTGAGAAAATTAAATAAAATTATGTGGTCAACTTTACCAGGAGCCGAACTTTTTAGCAAGAAAATTTTAGTCTTCCAAAGTTATCTGATTGTTTTCTCTTCTCTTTTTTTTCCAGTTCAGTTGCTTGCATAAGAGTAAGGAAGACACCAAGAAGGAGGGAGAGAGAAAGGAGAGAGGAGATAAAATGAAAAGGCGAAAGACAGAGATGGTGACAAGGAGAGACAGAAACAGAAAGACAGAAGGACAGAGACATAGACAGAAACAGAAAGACAGAAGGATAGAGACAGAGGGAGATATTTTCATGGATCTATAGCTGAGAATAAAATAGAGAAACATAATAATCAGGTTTGGAATAAAGGTTTCAGGTTACTTTAAAGACATTGATTATTGTATTTAGTGATCGTCCTTGAATCATTGGACAATAACTAGATAATAATTTGATACGTACCTAGAAAAGAATTATTTGCCTTATACTATGGCATATATTGTAAGTTGAAAAATTTTGGCCCATTTGCATCTGCTAGTCACCAAATGTTTAGAAACAAGTCAAAATATTAAAACAATAAACCAACTTTACACCTTCTTATGCTATGGGTGTTCAGTTGCTAGAGAAAATTGGTGTAAAGACTTTCATTCTCAGGCTTATGCCCTTAAAGACCACCAAGAAGCAAGACTATGAGAAAGCCATCTAGGGAAAAGTGAGCAGCACTATTTCTAAATGTCAGTACCTTCAACCTTGGATCCAGAGATCGTATTAAAAAAGAACTTGTACCTCCAGAGGCTGATATTTATGACCCCCTACAAACTCAAACACACTAAGAAACTTTTTTATTTACCTTAATAAGTGTCATTAACCTTCCAATGAAGCTGCTAGCACTTTCCTGTAAACTCTCACTTATTGATTTCCTGTGTCAAGTTCCACAGTGTTATTGTTTTAATTTCTGTGATTGTTAGTATTTAGTAATTTTGTAATTATTAGCATTCATAATGGATTAGGAATAAGATGTGGCACGGCACATGAAAATAGGTAAAGAAGATAGAGAAAAAAAGAACTAAGCTTTGAGAAAGGCATTGCATGTGTATCATAGATATGTTTGTTTACACACATATGTGTGTGTGTCACATATACACATTATATAATACATATATGCATGTATGTATATGTGTGTATATACGTACATATGCATATCTGTGTGTATGACATTATAATGTAAAAAAGTAGCAAGAAAGAAGCTTTTTAGTAAAAGTTACCCTGATTCCTACACAGCAAGCTTGAGTTCAGGACAATTAAAGTATATTAGAAGTTTAGTTTTAATGTGAGCTTATTACCATCTAAGTAGGAAGAAGTTTTTCAGAAATCCAAGCTAAAGAGACAATTTAAAATCAAATCTCTGGGAACTAATATTTCCATATTAATTGCTAACATCCATATCCATCTAGTTATTATTGCTTCTTTCTCTCTTTTGCTTTCACTCCTAAATCTAACTGCAAAAGTCTCTTCTTTTTAAATTGTATTTACTCGAAAACACAAAATGAAGGAATGTGAAAGTAAAAAGAATCACTCCATTTTAAAGTAGCCTTTATTTCACTGTAAGTTGGTTAAATCTTTGTATTTTGAGTTTTTCTCCAACCTAGTTTGTTTTGCTAGGTTAAATATGGAGAATGATAAAATGTCCTAGGCAAACAGAGAAGAAACATCTTGATTTATTTCCTTTACAAAGCTAACTTTAGAGAAAACAACTTTCTTTGTCTCACCTTCAAGGGCAGTTATAGGCAGCTTTCAAAACAACAAATTATTTGCCTCAGGCTATCCTGTAGGCTTTAATCAGAGGCATCCCTCCTTTAGAATCTGCCTCAAAACTATGTGTCTGTGAGTCTTCTACAGACTGTAGTTTTTGGTCCCTGGGGTTTAGGGAATGGCATTGTTCTGCTGACTCCTCCACATTGCCATACATTTGTGAGAGGATCTACCTTGCATGTTCTTTACATAACTATGTATCTCTCAAAAAATCTCTTCATATTTTTCATTTTGAAATGTTTTTACTAGATCATGTCATTTTACCATGGCAGCAGGTACAGTGATATCAATACTTCCTCTTCACAAAGAAGGAAGATTATTGGTAGTTGCTCTTGAAACACACAAGAAATATGTTAAACACTTACAAATATAATTTTAGAACAAATATATCTCATTACACGGAACAACAGCAAAGGCTGAAAATAGGTATGTGCTATTGGGTTTGTCCATTTGTCTATTTCATTTTAAATCTTATTGAAAAGGAAAGTTCAAGTTGACAACAGGCATGATAATGATGATGATGATGATGGTGATGGTGATGGTGATGGTGATGGTGATGAAGAAGAAGAAGACGATGATTCTCAAATTCTCTGATCTGTGATCTCATTGATTTAGAATTTTACTTCAATGATGTAGACCAAAACGTCTCCATGCCTGCATGTACAGTGTAATCTCTGGTCTATGTAATCTTTTAAATTCATATCTAATGGGGAAAAGCCTTCCTCTAGGTAGACGTTCTTAAACTTTTTTGTGTGCCAGGTAGACTTTTGGTAGCTTGGTGAAACTTCCTCAGGGGAATATTTCTAAATACCTAAAACAAAATAAGTAGGATTACCAAAGACACCAATTAGATTGAAATGTATTGATATTTTTTTAATGATTTCATTGTCCCCAGCTAAAGAACTCTTTCTTTTAGTACAAAGCAAGGAACAATAGCAACTCATATTTATATGGTGCTTTAATTAAATATTAAATAGCTCTAGCTAGACATCCTAGAGAAATAACTTCAGGGAAAATATGAAAAGCATCAAAGCAGAATCTGTGAGAGTACTTGGTGTAAGAATTCTATCTACCTGGTTGAGCGTCAGAGTTTTTAAAAAGTCTATTTCTTCCTCCCCTACTGATCTTCCAGTCTTCAAAACATTAACAAATCCAGCCTTGGTTCCCCTCTCGGCTAATAAAATTCGGCTGATTATGGCTAAGACCCTTTCTTGAGTTATATTTGGGTATAATGTCAATGTCATTAGTAACAATTCACATTTATGTATCACTTTATAATTGATAAAGTGCTTTCCTTACAATGCTGTGTGTTTGATGGAAGCAGAGGGTTTAAGCAATTTACCTGGAGTCACACAGCTAGTAAGTGCCAAAATCAGCAATCAAACCAAAGTTATTTGTGTTTAAATCCATGTCACTTTCCACTATGACAACACAATCAATAGTATTTGATGTAATATTTCAAAGGTTACCTTAAAACCTCAGAACTGGCAATAGATTCCACCCAATTCCTATATTAGCTTTAGGTGAATATTTACTCAGGGCAAATGAGAAAGTAGTAAATTGACTATCTGACTCCTTGCAAATAAAAGAATGAGTGAGAAAAAAATCAGATATGAAATTGTAAGATTAGCCTAATACTTTAATAGAATAGATATAAAATGGTTTCTCTTTGCACATCAATAATGTAGGCTAATAGTTAGGACTATGATTTTAATTAAGTATTTGGATAATTGTGACACTGAATATTCATGGTTAAGTCCATATTGCTTAGTCTTATACTTTTCATTTAAGATTATCCTTTCATATAGATCTGAAAATGTTTAATTAACACTTACCTGCACAAACTTGGAAAATAAAATGCAGTTACTCTGCTTTCATTAGATTTTATGGAAGTTATTTTTCATTACACCCAGATATAGTATGCATATATGTGTGTGAATATATGTGTGTATGTATGTGTATATATACATTATCTTTATCTATCTGGTCTTTTTTGAATACACATACATATACACATACAGAATAGAGTCTCCTCCCCCAATGAGTTTATATTGTAAGAAGAAAGACAACCCATAAAGGAATGATAGAAAGGCAGGCATGGTAGAAAAAGGATATGGTGGAGAGATTGGAAGGAAGTGGGATGGTAAACAGGTTCCTTGTCTAAATAAGATAATAAGCTTACCTACAAGAATTATGGAGGAGCCAAGATTAATCTTGATAATCATTTCAGATCATGTGAACCTCAATAAGGGTCAGAGCCTGAATCAATCAATCAAAAGAAGCCCCTTGGCCTAACAAATATTTCCTTCACTGAGTAAACTCAGAGAATACCTCTTCCTATGTCAACAAGGCCAGATGGGGCTGATTTAAGAGCATTTTTCCTTTCTGTTTATGGCCACTAAGGATGAGACTATTAACCTGAGATACTATCTTCAACAATGGGACTTTTTCTTATCTTAATATTTTACGGACATATACTATGTTATGGCATGTTAATGGTAAAGAAATCATAGATATCCTGTGTCATAATTTCAGTTGATACTTTGTCATCTCTCTTATCTTATTGTATTTACCACCTATTCAATTAAGAAAATTCCTTTATCATAATATGGTTAAACATATATGGAGATCATAAATTTGCATGACATAGAGACCCTGAGTTGGACTTATTCTAACACATAAAAAGGCTTGTCATTCTTTTATCAGACAGTCAGAATTCACATTCTGGCTCTTCATACATGCAGGTTAGCTAGCTTCAAGTAGCTTTAATGGAATAAACAATATGAATTTATATGCCACCTAGCTGTGCCAATCAGTAAGTGAAAGATCTTACCTGCCTATTGAATTGGCTTCAGATCGAGCCAACAAAGGGAGGCCTGATAAGAGACAGGCCTCTTATTACCTAGATTGAGGCCCTAGGCTAGTTAGCAAACTAGTTTGCTAGTCTTTAACAGGCATGAAGCTCCAAGGGGAGTTGCTAAGATAAGAACTGGGAGCAGTAGAACTGGGAGCAGCTGAGCAGAGAGCAGCAGAATTCAGAAGCAGAGAGCCAGCATTGAGAGAGAGAGGACAGATTGGAGAGTGCTGAACAAGAGGGGGTTGTGGAAATCAAGGAACTGGGAGTCAGCAGTGCTCAGCCAAGAGTTAGGATTCATAAGTGATCTTTTATAGGAAGGTCCTAGCAGCAGGGGAAGTTACAGTATGGCTTGGTTACTTTCTATAATATTTTGTTATAATTTCCTTGTTACTACAGTGAGATAGGCTTACCGGTTTTGGAATATTATTACTACTGTATCAAATTGGCGGCATTGCTCCTCGGATTTGATCCTCTGGAGTCTAAATAAATCTCATACTTCCTCTGCCTTCTACCTAGAGAATTCCTTATACTTTGCGATTCCAAAACACTCAGGCACGTCCATGGCTCTCTCTGAGGTCATGAATTTTGCCTTGCTACTATACTAGCCTGTTTGCTTCTTTTAACCAAACTTTCAGGTCAACAATATCAATAATAGAAAAGGTAAAGAGCTGACTCCAGAGCCAAAATGACCTGAGTGCAAGTCTCATCTCTAATAAATACTAGTTATATGTCTCTGAGCAAACTTAGCAATTTACCATTTCTTAATCATTCAGTGTTCTAGCCAAGTCTCTGAGACTATAAACGGCAGAAATGGTGTCCAGTTCTTATTGGTAGAGTTTCCTGATCCAGGAATTCCCAATATAAATGAAATCCCAAGTTTTGTTCCTATCCATATCTCTATGCATATCTGTCTCGGTATCCTGATCCCTATTAATGGCCTTCATATTTTTATTGAATTGATTCAAAGCAGAAATTACCTAGATCAGGACAGATAGGGCTTTGGATACCAGTGCTGGAAATGTTTGTATTCATCCAAGAGGTGGAAGTAATTAGATTAAGTGCCTAATAATGAAGAACAGTTAATTAAAATGAGAATATATAAGTAAATCTGGAAGGACTTAGAGGTCATACAGTCTAATCCTTTCATTATACAAGATGATGAGACTAATTGAATAAAACTGAAGCCCTGGGTGATAATGATTTATTTGCCTAAGTTCCCAGAGGTAAGAAAGTCAAAAGCAAATTTTGAACCCAGATATTCTTATCCTGGATCCGTGTTTTGTTTGTTTTCATTTTTACTTCATTTATTTATTTTATTCTGAACTTAAGGAATAAAATAAGCATTTAAGTAAAATTGTTGAATGTACAAAAAAAGATGATTGAACATGAAATTGCAAATTACTGGATGTAGTGCTTTTTTTCCACTATATTGCACTATCATCTTGTCATCTTTCCAGTGGCCATACTTTTCCTTAGTCTGGCTCCGCTTTGCTCCATTCCTGATATTATCACAATGTAGAGGAGCTTTGTCCCACCTCTCCCCACAGGTCCCTATTTCTAGAGTTTGTAAACCTCTCAGGCCCTTCTTCAAATGAATTATCATTCTTTAAAAATTAATCTTAGGTTATCTTTCTTACTACTTCTCCAAGACACCAAAAGTACTAATTACGATTCTGAACTGGATCAGTCAATGATAATTATAACTTTCATTAACTATGTGACATTAGATAAGCCATTTATCTTTTGTGATCTTCTGTGTCCTTATTTGTAAAATGAGGCAAATGCTACCACTACCTCCTGTTTAGGGTAGTTACAAGGAAGTATTTGAGACACTTAAGTACCACATAAATATTTGTAATTGATGACGATGATGATGAATAAAATAGTGTTAAGTACATTCTTCTGGGATACAGGTGACAGGGAGTAAATTGGCCTTTGTGTAATTCCATTGTCTTTCAGGTGTCATGGGAACTGGTTAAGGGATTAGAGGCATAATTCACCTAATGGAATGTTAGTTACTCAGATAAAGTCGTCCATCTTTGTTTTGGAGGGGTTTTTGTCTTTTTTTTTGCGTACAACCCCCTTCTTAGATAAAACACCTAACATCATAAAATGACGATAGTAGATACTTAATTAATATCGAAGAGTGAATTTTCTAAAGTAAGATGATTGCAAATTATAATGATTTGCTATGGTATCATGCTAAATACTACCCAGGTTCTTAACTTAAAAAGAAGAATGGGTATTGGACCTGTACTTCAATGGTAAAGACAATGATATGCTAGTAAATATTTAACAACTCACTCACTAAAGGGTAGGAATATATACACACAACATACTTCTAAGTTTAATCTTTATTATTAACATTTTTTTCATCACTTTTTTATGCTTAGTCTATCAACAAAACATGCTCATACTGAAAATTTAATAACCAACTCTCAAGATATGGTTCAGATTGGCTCTAGCACACTGCTGGGTATAGTCAATTCCCTTATGAGGAAACTCCTTTTGCTTATACATATTGGCTTCCTCTATGCAATTCATAGTCTTGAAGAGTTGCTTAGATCACAGAGAGATAAAGAGAATTTCCCAGGGTCACAGATTCAGTGATGGCACACAAAGCCAAGCATTTCTGGACAAGAGTTGACTCACTATTTATTGTGTTATACTACCTTTGAATGTCAATGTTTTAAAAATAACATATTCTCTAAGCAAAAGATGCCAATGTTTTAAAGATAACACATTATCTCCACCATCCTTTAGTGAAATGATGACAATTCCAGAAATGTGGTGTCTGCAGTGATTCTAATCACCCAGCAGGTCGTTGAACATTCTATTTAGTCTAATATGTTTGAAGGAATGGGAAGGGAGGGATTATGTGCAAGTCTATTAGCAAAGCATATAAACACTTGGCTAAAATATGCAGCTCAATTAGTAAAGAATCATTCAGTAATAAGTAAAGTGAATATAATTTTAGCAACTCTTTTCAGCTTGCTTAGAGGAAATGGCACACTGTCATTATTATTGAGAGCTCAGAGAATGTTAATCATACTCCCAATCAAAGTCCAGATAAGACTGTAGTTGAACATCAAGGTATGAAGACCAGTAAGTAATGTAAACAACTACATTATAGATACATTCCAATAAATTAGAAATGTCTATTGGTGCATATTGAGCCCAGTCATTTCAAGATACTGTATAATCTTAGAGTATGCAGAAGAATTTCATTTAATTATTAAAACATATAGTCTGATCAATAATGTATACAAATATTTCATCCCAGAATGAGGGTAAAATATGTAATTAGAAAACTGCAGGAAAAAAATGGGCTTCAGAGGACATCAAAGGTCATTTAGGCTATTCTGCATCTACAAAAGCTTCACCTAAGTTAATCCAGATGCATGTTATTTGTCCTGTTCCTAAAGAGCTTAATAATTTCATATTCATGTTATTGTGTATAGTAAAATCCCACACTATAAAGCTTCTCTCTCTCTCTCTCTCTCTCTCTCTCTCTCTCTCTCTCTCTCTCTCTCTCTCTCCTTCTCTCTCTCTGTCTCTCTCTCTGTCTCCCTCTGTCACAAACACACACACACGCACACACACACACACACACACACACAGACACACAAAGTTTTTGGAGAGATCCCTGGGTTACCCTGAGGTTAAATGATTTTTCCATGGTGGCATTCATGTTATTTGACAAAGGCAAGAAATGAAAGATATAGGTCATCTTCCTTTCCAGGCCATCACATTGCTTCTTCTTTTTCTTCTTTTGTTTTCCTCTAGTTAACCAAAGTTCATCCTTTTGAAATTCAATTCTATTATCTCAATCAATCAAAAATAATTTACTAAGCACTTACCCTGTACAAGATACTTTGCTAAATATGGGGCATATAAAAAATAAATACTAGGCAAACAAAGAAAAGTACTAATAATCCCTGCCCTCAAGAAACTCATCATTTGATGGGAGAAACAATATGACATGAAAGATAAATACAGAGTAAATGGAAGGTAATCTCAGAGGAAAGGCATTGGCAGTAGAAGATATCAAGAAAAATACAGAATTTGAACTGGGAGTTGAAGGAACCAAACTAAGAAGTGGAGGTGAGGCTAGAGAGTATTCTAGACATGGGAGACAGCCTATGCAAAGGCATGAGCATGGGAGATGGAATATCCTGTGAAAGGAACAGCAAGCTGACCAGTGTATCTGGATGCAAGAATGTGTGGACAGTAGTAAAGTGTAAGATGACTTTAAGAAGTAGGAAGAGTAGGAAGACAGTAGGTGATAAAAGGCTTTATTTGCCATACAAAAGACTTTATATTTCCCCTTACGTTGTCAACTGCAAGTCAATCTGCTTGTGTTGATTCAGTTGTTTGTAAAATAGACTTATAATCAGGGAGACATGGAATCAATTTCTGCCTTTGGCACTCACTATCTTTGTGATATCAACAAGTCACTTAACTTCTCTTAGCATCCAGAAACTGTCTAAGGTTAAATTATAGATAAAGGTGGACCCTAGGTTCAAATCCTGCATCTGATGTTTATTTCATGTGTGACCTTAGGTAAGTAACTTAAACTCACCAGGACTTAATTGCCTTCTTTATTAAATAAAGTGGTTAAATTAGATGGTTTCTGAGGCTCCAACTCTAAATCTATTATCCCATGACCACATGAACTTTGATCTTTGACACCAACGCAATCTCAAGCTCTTTACATGATTCACATAAATTGCAGCTTGTATGATTGTTTATTTTTGCTAAAGTCAATGAACCCTGGCAGGGAACTGAATATATGAGGAGGGTATTAGGTGCTTTAAAGTGTAGAATGTTATTCCTATCAAGTGGTTATCTTTGAGAAGCCTGCTGAAAAATTATTTTAAAACCTGACAGGCATAGAGAGAGCTCTTTAGCTTAGCCAAGATCATTTTTTTAAATGAAAAAGAATAATTTCAAAACTATCAATAAACCACAGATAAGGTTAGCCAGAAGTCAAATGCTCATATACAGTTAACATATTCTTGTCTCACAAATGTATCAAACCATAAGGAAATACACACACACATATACACACATATGTGTGTATATTTGTATAAGTATATATATATACATACATGTATACACATATGTATACACACATATACACACATATTTACCTCCATTGCTCAAGAAAAACCTGCATTATTAAGAAGAAGCTAAATAATTTTTAAATTAGTGCTTCATTTTCCCCCCAGTTTTCATTTCCAATTATGAATGTTTTATTTGCCTAATTATCTGTTTCTTAATGTTTAAGGAAACAAAGACAAGTGTTTCCATTAACAAGAGGGATAAAATGATCTGTTCATTAGATGGTGGACCCTTTTCCTCGTCTACTTCCTTTGATTTAGCAGAAGGGAAGGTGCTCTTTGGAGGATGGGACAGAAAAGAAAGTAATTGAACAGAGAGCTATGGTGCTGAAAAGAAGAGCACACTGGAGTTCCTGTGCTTTTCTTCTATTGATGGAATGGCAGCAAAACCACAGAAAAATAAAAGAAGAGAAAAAATTACAGGCTGGTCTTTGCCTGGACTGTAAGGCTCAATGAGCTATGGAAATGGATAATGCTGTGAGAAGTAGAAGGAATTTGGAAAGAAAAAGCCACCTTTATATTTCCTCCATCCATATTTATCCTCGGTGCCATCTCTGGCTTACAAAAAAACAGGAAAGACAGGACTTGGGAGTGGAGGAACAGGAAAGGGGGCAAGAGCTTGGCTGTCCACCAGAGGAACCCTGATATTTAGGGTGGTGAATGATTTGAAATTTGCATACATTCTTAAGATTAATGACCAATCATTTCTAGGGTCAGAAAATTTAAAAAATTTGGAATCAAGAGGTCTTTAAAGATTCTCTTGTTCAGTGCCCTCATTTTGCAGATAAGGAAACTGAGCCCCAGATAGGTTAAGTTAATTTCCTGAGACACACAGTTGTAAGGAACAGAGCTGAGATTCAAGCTCAAGATTATTGAGCACAAATTGAGCATCCTTTCCAATATTATTCAATCAATAAGTGCTTATTAATTACCTATTATGTGTCAGCCTCTGAATCCAGCAATGAGTATAAAATAATAAAAATTAAACTGCCCCATCTTCAAGGATCATACTAGGGGAAACAATATGCATGCATTAATATATATATATATATATATATATATATATATATATATGTGTGTGTGTGTGTGTGTATACACACATGCATATACATGTATATGGATATATGTACATAAATATATGCCTACATGAACGTATATACACATATACATACACACAATATTCACAAAGGTGTGTGTTGTATATACTAGCAGCTCAACATACCAACAAAGACCTTATGTAGGAGATAGTGCTTGAACAGCTGCTTTTGGAAGAATACTAGGGATTCTAAAGAATAGAGGTGAGAAAGAATACATTCTATGAATGAGGGTTTGGGGATACAACCTAGACAGAGGCACGGAGACTGGAAAGAGCATCTCGCAATTAGAGAATGGGAGAAAAATCAATTTGAATGGACTATAAAATGTATAAAGGGCAAAAATGTGTAATACTTATCAAAAGGTAAGCTATGTCCTCCTTTGAATTAAAACTTCTGTAATATTATGAACTTTTTATTTGCAAACAAGAGGTCAGCTTCGGTATAATGGGAAGGGAGATGCCCTAAAAAAACATTTTCTCCAAATTTTCATCCCAGATAAGGAACTCCAGAATATGAGAAGTTTTGAAGCAAAGGATAGTTTCTTTTTTTTGTTTGTTTTTGTATCTCTAGAGTCTCCCACAACTATCCTTGGACATAGTGAATTAATAAATGTGTGCTTAATTGAATTGAGTTGAAGAGATGTGAGAATATGCATTCATGCCTTTAAGGGCAGGAGTCCCTGACAATGGATTACATTTGAAACAAAATTAAAAGGTTGTTTCTCTTTGGGAACATGTCCAGAAGAGAACGTTTTACTGCTGAATTGCCTTGGGTGACACCAATATATTGCAAAACCATTTCTCTCTACCACCCTCCAAATATGTATACACGTTGGTTTGCTAGTATGTACAAAGCAACTGTTTCTTCCTGTTAAGTGTGGTAAGATATTAAAATATCCCTTACACACACGTAGGTGTGACTTTTATATGTACACATGTACATGATCATATACATTTATGTACATGTATGTGTATGTATGCATACCTGAAGGCAGACACATGTGTGTATATTTATATATACATACACATACATATACACATTTACATATATACATGTATACATATACATACACACATATATGACTTTCTTACAGAACATTAAATAGATGGCAGGATGCTTGGACACCTGTGGAGGAAATTAAAATATTTTATTTGAAGACTAATTGTGGTGTTTTTATGAAACAATTCTCTTTCATCTTTTGGAGGTTATACAAGCCCTAATGTGAAGTGATGTCTTTTTGCACTAAGCCATACCCTCTTATAATGGTTAATCTAGAGACCCTGTTATAGTCAAACATTGTGTAATAAATTGTACCTCTCCATGTTTAATGTTTTTTTTAAATAACTTTTCCCCCAGACATATGTGAATTTGATCAATAGTTTGTCTGGAGACACGCAAAAATGCTTCTATCTATTCAGCTGCTCAACAAGGTGATTATGGATAAGAAAAAAAATCAATATCAGTACCTTGTCATCTCATCTTCAACAATGCAGGGTTACATCTGAGTTCACATTTAGACCATGTTTCTATGAGTTTGTTGTTGGCTAAATGTAGTCAACTTTTGAAAGTCACCAATTGTGCCTAAAATAAACTACCTGACAGATTGAGCTTTGTCGTTGTGTATGCAGTGAATAACATCTCTTACACACTGTTGGCATTTGCTGCTTGATAGCAGAGACTTAGGATCAGTGATTCTTTGGTCCTTTGCTATTTTAAGGAAATGTGCATTCATCAGTGTGGGGGACTACCTCTACCAATACAGATCAAAATCTCTTTTTATCTTAGCAGAGGATCTAATTTGATGTCGTTAATGAATTTGTCACTCTGTTACTGTCCTAGCCATGAGTCATTTTGAACTTAGCCTAACTGGTTCTCAGACAAGAGGATTCCATTCATTAATGGGTCTAAACTTTAGAACTTTGTAGTGTCCACCAGTTGGTTTTCTTCTCACGTGGTCTTTGAGAACTCAAAGTTAGTGGTGTGGGGTAATAAAGTTTTGGAGGATGACTTTGGTGAGTTCAGATCCTTCCTCTGAATTTTACTAGATGTGTGACCTTGAACAATTTACTGAATTTATCTGACCAAATAGCACAGTGCCTGGAACGTAGTAAATATTTAATAAATGTTCTTCCTTCTTTCCTTCCTTCTTTTCTTTCTTTGCTTCCTTCTTTCCTTCCTTCTTTTCCTTCCTTCCTTCCTTCCTTCCTTCCTTCCTTCCTTCCTTCTTTCCTTTCTTCCTTCCTCCCTCCCTCCCTTCTTTCTTTCTTTCTGTCCGTCTTTCTTTCTTTCTCTGTACATACATACATATGTATATATGCATACATATGTAGAGATAGAACATATATATATGTGATACATGCACATTTATCTGAACCTCAGGAAATTCTCTGTTACTGATGACTTGTGATCTATAAAACCAATGAAATCATAGATTTCCCTGATTTCACTTCAGAATGAAGTACAGGAATGCCAGTTATTATTACAATTGTTTTCACATCAGACTGTTAAAGTGTAAAGCCTGGAAAGCAGCTGAATGTAGGAATATAATGGATCCCTTAAATGTTAGCTATTAGATGGTTGATTTATTTTTCTAATAGTCCTTGCAGGCTTTAGCAACTGTATATTTCTCTTTATCACATTAAATTTAAGGAAAACATGTAGTTAATAGAGTACTTAGGTCCAGAGCAAGAAGAACTGAGTTGTAATCTTACCCTTAATACTAGTTGTGTGACCTTGAGCAAGTCACTTAACCCCTTTGCGATTCATGGAACTCCCTAGGATATATCTACTAAGCCTTAACTTCAAATCTTCCATGTATTATCACACACTTAAGGAGACAATGACCCAGGAAGTCTGTGTATTGTTCAATATAACATTTATAGTGTTGAAATCAATTTTCCTAAATGTGTAATATTTTCACACAATGATCACTAGTGAAAAATCTTGATCTCAATGCTATCTGTGTTCTCAAACTACTGTGTATGTTGGTTCCTGCTTTTAAATAAAGAACATTATAAGTTCTGATGTAAGTTCATCAGCCTACCTTGTGTACATATGTATGAATGTATGATAAGATGCCTGTGATACATTACATATATTTTATATATAGTGTATACGCTACAGTATATATATATATATGAAACATAAATATAGGTGATACACACACACACACATATATTATGTGTATGTATATACATGTGCACAACTACTCACACATATATTCCATAGTAATTCTACAAGTTGAGTACTTCAGTTTCTTACAAATGTCAAAATCTTGAGACAGAGATTACTCCTGACAAAATTCTCTTTACCCCACCTTTCTATGCCCCCTGTCACACAGGATGAGGGGTTCAGAGAGCTCTGGGCCTGGAGTCAGGGAAACTTGAGTCTAAATCCAGTTTCAAATACTTGCTAGCTGGGTGACCCTGGGTAAGTCATTTAACCTCTCTTGGCCTCAGTTTCCTTAAATGTCATATGGGAATAATAACAGCATCTACCCCTCAGGATTGTTGGGAGGATCACATGAGATAATATTTGTAAAGTACTTAGCATAGTGCCTGGCACATAACAGATGTGTAATAAATGCTCATGTCCTTCCTTCCCTTCTCCATCTCACCACTCATGTTCTGTTAGACATCAATGTTTTCCTACTTCTTTTTTTGCTTTGTTTTTTTCCAGCCAAAGTAAAACAAATTTTATTAAAGATTCTCCTTATTGGGCAGACTCTTAAGAAATCTCACCATTTCATGATGCTTGTATTGACAAGCAGGCCAGAATAATCTTAACCAGGTTGAGTCTGAGCTAGACTGAATCTGAGCACCTTCATGGAGGCAAGATGAGACTTATATACAGGACTGTGGGAGGGATATAAGGTTGGTCCAGTAGTCTGGAGTGATGGGAGGAGGGGTTTAGGGAGGGTCTTGATGGGAGTGGCCAATAGCTGAGGTAACTAGAGGTCAGATATCAGGAACCAAGAAAATGGGGTTTTGAAGGGATCCAGGAGGGGAAGTTGCCTGCTGGAGTCAATCCAGAGGTAACAGAGGATGGAGGGCTAGGCTAGTTTAAGGGTAACAGATTTGGTCATAGATATTTTGATAGGATCAAGGGTAGGAAGTAGGTGAAGGCTGCTTGAAGATAACAGATAATGGAGGACTAGGCTAGGTTAAGGATAACAGAGATTTGGGCCTAGATAATGGAAGGCTCATGGCCTCAGGTGAAAGCCAGATCAAGTGGGAAGATTCAAGGAGAGTGCCTATACCCCATCATTCCCCTTTCCAACAAATGGAACCTAAATTCTTTTGGGGTAATGGGCAGAGGTCTCAGCTTCCGAAACTGCTTCCTGATGGAAGGGGTATAGAGCTATCCCCACCTCAATAGGTCCCATTCAAGGGGTACATAGTCTGATCAATCATCTGGAAGTTGATGGCTTGGACCCTGGAAGAGACAAACCCAGCAAGAAGGTTAAGCAGACAAGGACCAAACAGGCAGTATAGGAGTATAAAGGACAGTTTCCCTGGCATAACCCAGGGGGCAGGATTTGGGGCCTGAGTTGTTTGGGGTCCCATTGCCAATTTCTGCAATTTCCTCCTAATATCTGGGGAAGACTGACTAACGAAATACATACTAAAGATTAGATCCTTCCATAGAGTCAGGATCTTAATTCATATACTTAATAGCTTCTACTGATCGGTCTTGGAAAAGGGCAAGGTTTTCCTTTTCTCCCTGAGTACTTTCGCTACTTTTTGAAAATTTATTTGCTTTAAAATGCATTTCTTAGGCCTTCTAAGAGGCAAATTACTATATTATCTCTCTTTCCCTTGTCTTCACTCTTTCAATAGTCCCAACCCAGCTCACTAGCTGGAACAGCAGGTGTTCCTAGGGGGTCAAGCATCTTACAATCTTTCCTGAGGACGGGGTTCTAAGAGGGCTTGATGAAGACCGTGGAAATGTAGAAATGTAAATTTGTCTCCATTTTTCTTCTTGGTGACTATAATTCTAACTGAAGTTTTCCCAATTCCCTAGCACCAAGAGAATTGAAAGAGTCAGGCATACATTTATGGATGGGGCATCTGTCCCTGTCCTGCATGCTCTAGAAGATGTGCCCAGGTCCATGGCCTCCAACATAATCACTGGACCGGGAACCTGAGAGCACCAGGCTAAGTACAAGACAGCCTCCTAGCTGCCTGATCTAAAGGAACCTGAGAGGTCAGGCCCAAAAAGTACCCCCAAGGTACTTAGAGGGCCAGAAGGGGATAGGGAGAGGGGGAAACTCACAAACCTTCCAGTCTTGTCTGGAGAAGAATTTGAAACTGGAAGTTTTTCTGGGTCAGGGAACCATATGTTGAGGTTTTTAGGGATACTTGGGACCCCAAAATACCAACATGCTGGGTCCTGCCTGAATGAATTTGACCCAAGCCTTCTCTCAGCCAAAGTAAAACAAAATTATTAAAGATTTGCCATAATGGGTAGATGCTTAAGAAATCTCACCATTTCATGACACTTGTATTGAGAAGTGGGCCAGAACAATCTTAGCCAGGTTGAGTCTGAACTAGATTGAATCTGAGCCTGTTTTCCTACTTCTTGCTGGCTTACCAGAGTCCCTCACTTTGCTAGTTCACTTTACCCAATACAATGCAAGTTCCTTAAGCAGAGGGATGATTTCACTTTTGTCTTTGAATGCCCAATACCTTGAATTTCAGTATGCCTTTCCTTGTTCTCTAGATTTTCCCTATCCTCTTAGCCTCTGTCCAAACTTTGCTAAGTTCTGTCCCAAGACTTCTGCATCCTACATTGCAATGAACAAACTATTTTAATACTTAAATATTCATGGCAGATAGCAGTTAATAGATCACATTTGCTTTTAGTAGAGAATGGCAGGACCACCAATCAAAGAACTGAGCAATGTGGCCTTTTTCAAATACCACAACACGGGCAGTAGGGGAGATATTTTTAGGACAAAGGATAACTTTCAGATCCTTTAATACCACCCATGGTATGTCACTTCTTTCACAGGTATTGCCAAACCTCACTCAAGCTGCTCTTTTCCTTTAGAATCTCCCTCTTTATAGCCTGACTACTTATTCCCTCTCTCGATCTTAATAGCTAGCATCCACTTTTCTTCTCTAGGCTTAAGTTTCCCCAGCTGTAAAATTAGGAAGGTAGACTTGATGCCTTTTGAGATCCCTCCAGCTCTAATCTATAATTCCATTTTATCCCAAACTTTCCACCTGGACTAAGAAGCCAGGTTTCAAAAACACAACCAGCTTTTACTCCTCCTTGGGGCTCTAAGATTTCTTCCGTCCTTCCCGCCCCCCAAAAAACCCCACATTGATGGGGTTCCTCACTAATCATCAGCTGATATAAATTAGCTTTTAGAAATGAATACTGATGAAGGCTGTAAAATAGGAAGAGTTGGTATGAAATGTCCTTTGAATATCTATGACGTTTTCTAACAAGTACATGCAGAGTCTGGGGAAGACTGGGATCAAACTTGACCTCAAATGGCAAAAGGGTGAACTCACAGCTGTGGGTTACTCAAAGTCTTTTTTTTTCCCTTCTAGGAGCCCTCACAAACTTTCCCATAGATATTGGCTTTCTGCTAGGGTCCTAGCAGAGTCCTAAAGCTGACTTTCCTCAGTGTGTCCCATACGTGTTCAGCTCTTGAAGCAGACACCACTGCCTGCCACTGCTATTCCACGGAATCTGCTAGTCATTTATAAGAAGTCCAAAGTCTTTCCCTTTTCAAAGGCAGGAAGAGGGGTTGCTGAAGCTCATCCATTCCTCCTCTTAAGTTATTCCATCTTTGGGTCATAGTGAGAACTGCTTGCTGTGTCTTGGCTTGCCCTTGGAATTCTTGGCTTCTGAGGAGGTTTGCTAATTTATACAAAATCTATAGGGTGTGACCTATGCATGTCATCCAATGGCTAAAAACATTATATTTCTTCTCAATTTGATTAACTAGATTGCTTACGCATAGTTCAATGCCTTAGTGATTCAATAGAGGTGTTCTCACCTGACAAATGTATTAGTTCTATAGTATTTTGTTTGTTACTTTAAAAGGGGAAGGGTGATTGATTGATTCAATCAACCCTTACAACCTTTGAATGCTATGACATTACACATTTGGGAGCCACTTCAAGCTCTGCTTCCTATTATAAGGACCTTATAGTCATGAGTCAAACTAGATGGAATGGATCAAAGTAGCTTTTTTTCTCTTTTGTTTTCCTAGAGTCCCTTCCTGTGGACAAATCTTATGCAACCTCTCCTTGGATGACTAAGACTCTTCCCTACGCCCTCCTCTCACTCCGCCCCCATATCTATGACTGAAGTAAGTGTGACACTATTGATTGAAGAACTGCCTGTATTCATTCTGTGTTATAAGTGGGAAGACCTTTTTTTAATACATATCAATCATAAACAACTAACTATGATGCCAGATCATGGGTAAAGTTTATGAAATTTAAACAGCAAAGTTTAAATAAATGTTTCTTGCAAATAGTTCATGATAATTAAGCCATTTCAAATACATTGGTTAAAAAGTATTCATTCTCTAAATTATTAATCAGGGGGAAAATAGAACTTGAAAGGGCATTTCAAAGAAAGCATGCATTCCAAAACCAACAGGTAAGTCTTTTTGGCAGCTGGCCATTAATTATCTTTATATGATATCAAATCCCTTAGACCTGAAAGAATTTTTTATAATCTTTATTTTTGCCTAGTGAAGTCTTGAAATTATGGCATCACTGGATTGCCATCTGTTCTTTTCAAAATGTAGAAATATTATGGAGGAGGACTTGTGTTTTATTAATACATTTCCCCCCCACCAAACTCAGTTTTTAATAGTCCCCACATAATACCTTCCTTTAAATTAGTGGTGGGGTGGAGAGGGGCAAATTAAACAAAGTACCAATAGAGCAAACTCCACTAAGAGCATATTTTATATTTTTTCTACAGAGCCTACCACCTCTCTACTGAGAAGAAAGCATGTTTTAATATCAATCATCTACAGCCAATATGAATAATTGCATTTCATTTGAATCTTGTTGTCTTTTAGTGGTATCTTCATTTATATCTTTTGAAGTAATTGTGCTTATAGTTCTTCTAGCTCTCCCTTGCTGACTCTATTAATTCAAGTCTGCCCATTTCTCTCTGAATTCATCAAATTTGTCATGCCTTACTACCCAACAATATTCCATTACATTCATATCTATAATTTATTTAGCAGTTTCCCAATCAGAGAACACCTATGCAAACTCCATTTTAAGTAATTTCACTTATGGTCCCCTTCCCAGTTAGGTGAAGTTTAAATGCTTAATTTTTATTCTGGCCTTTGGGGACTCAGAGATTCAATCACTTCCATTCCAAGGTCCTCCTAAGATAGATATCCAATTTATTTGTGATCTAATTGTATCAGGAGGGCCGAGTTTATAATCTCAAAGAGGATCATAAACATGTCTGAAAGGTTCGGAATCGCCGGATATAAGAAACTCTCAAAGTAGAAGGCAGAAGAATCAAAACATTTATTTAGGCTCAACAGTAACCAACCCATGAACCAGCAACCCCATTTTGATATGTTGATCATAATCTTCCAGGCCCAATAAGTACGCCTTGCAAGAGTAACCAGGAGGCTACAGAGAAGCATGATTGCGTAAAGCAAAATCATGCTTCCCCCTCGATGGTAATAAGATTACCCACTGGCCTGAAGTCTTTGTTCAGCTTCCTCCCGTAGATCAGCTCTGCTACTGGCAGCTCCTGCCTCAGCTGTGTCTGTGGCTGAAACTGACGTAACTGTCGTAACTGCCTCTGTAACTGCCTCTGGCTCCAACTGTCGCTGTAACTGTCGCTGTAATGGCCTGAAGTCTTTGTTCAGCTTTCTCCCGTAGGTTAGCTCTGCTACTGGCAGCTCCTGCTTCAGCTGTGTCTGTCGCTGTGGCTGTAACTGACGTAACTGTCGTAACTGCCTCTGTAACTGTCGTTGTAACTGTCGCTGGCTCCAACCGGAAAAGGAAGAGAGAGCTCTTCGAGCTGTCCTCTCCCCTCTTATAGGGTCTCTGACATCATCAAGCTCCGCCCGAATGACCAGGGCCGATTGGTTCCTGAGTTGGCTCCTCCCCCTAGGGTAGACCAGGTTCTGGAGCTAACACCTCCCCTCAGCCAGCCCCATGACTCATCACACAGGAAGTTCTGGTCCTGCCCCGGAAGAGCAAGCCCCAGCGTCCAGGGAAGCTCAATGAGGTAAACTGAGTCATTCAAAGAAAACAAAGGCCATTCTGGCTACACTCCACCCCTTGTTATAGGATACATAATCTAATCAGCCATGTATCCTAGAACATACATTGTGATCCAATTACAAAGGAAACTAAAACATATCATTCATTATAAAGCAAAACATATCATTCAGTGACATTCCCAAACATTGGTTAACGATTCAAATGCGATCCACCCCTAGATCCCAGCAAAATAATCTCTTCAATCAATCATCCCCAAAATAATTATTAATAATTCAAATGTCCACCCCTAAATCCTTGTATCCATTACATAGGATCAATAATATCATAACAATAAAACAACACAGCAAGGATAACACAAAATAAGTAAACAGAACACTATCATCATTTCCACCCCCCTTGAACGATTGGGGCTCAAAATCTTGGGGTGAGGGGTGAAGGTCTCATTTTCCATAGCTTCTTCATGCTGAAATTGGATGTAGAGATGGCCCTGCCCCCAAAAAGTCCCATTCCAGAGGTCATTTCTTTAACAAGCTGGCAGGAATTCCAAGAATGCTACATGCTTAGGCAGTCACCGGAAAGTGCAGGGTGCTTAAGCCTGAAGGAAACAAAACTAGCAACAAGGTTAGCCAAAACAAAGGACAAAAAGAATAGACAAGTATGGACTATAATTCTTCAAATAAAATCATCTCAAGTTTGGTTGAGATTTCAGTTATGCAAAGATCCAACATCAGAGCCAAACTCAGGTGGGAAATGTTTCTTTTCAAAAGGAACATAATGAGGAAGCCAAGAGGATCCCACCCTAGATATAGACTAAGATTGTCCTCCCAGCCTTTCCCCAAATGTACAAGTTTTCATCCGTTGATCACACAAGGTCACCTTCACTCTGAGTGGCTTGTGGGCTTGCAGGAGCAGTTCTTATTTCCCTATTTCTCCTGTTATCAAGGCCTTTATCTCTGTACATTCTATATAATTCATTGGTTGGAATTCCATCTATCATTTCAAAACCTACCCCTGCTCTCAATAAAGCAGTAAACATTTCTTTCCTTGTTACTCTCCTTTGGCGCCAAGTTTGCTGGTTATTCACCCTTCTCTCTTGAGGAGATCTATCCCCTCCCCAGTCACCTAAGTCATGTAACTGTAAAATCTTATTTATCACTGTTGTAAGACGGCTCCCTACTTCTCCAAGTAATAAATTCAAAATTAGTTGTTTATAAGCAGGGGGAGCTGTCCTAATTATTAAATTCCTATGAGGCAGTTCCATTGAATCATTGTAATATTTGTCTGCAGTTCCTACCATAATGGCAGTCTTCATTACCTCCTCCTTTAGTCTCATGATACAATCTCTAAGTGAATACCAGGGTCTGTGCTCAGTGGGCCACATAGAATCAGTAGCATATCTCTTATTGCATCCCACAGCGGCTAATGCCAACAGAGTAGTCCCGCTATCACCATCTCCTTGCTGATGATGTTCCCTAAAAGCTTGTTGAACTAGAGGATCATGGCTGATACCTATGAATCTCATGCAGTCTGTCCCATCTACTGATATTCCACCGGCCCCTTGATCACTGAGTCTTACCATCCAAGATATCAATGGTTCTCCTATTCTTTGGCTGAATCTACTCAAAATATCTGTGACCTCTTGCGGTGAGAAATCTTCCTGAATTTCCCTTGTAACTGAATCTTCACCTCGGGTTTCTGTCTTCCTCCTTTGTATGGGTCGAGCCCTTGTCTGATCATTTAACCATCTCCTATTCTCTGTGTGAGGCACATCCTGAACCCCAGTAGTATTTTGTGCCTCAGCCCCTAACATTGTCTCATTCTCTCCCCACTCACTTCCTCTGCCACCATGGCTAGGACGAAGCAGGCAGTCAGGCTTTTCTGGGCTGGGTTGAAATGCACTCTGGGCTTTTTTGGTCTCCTGTTGCTCTTAGCCACATTAATAGAAAAGTTCTCATTTGAGTCAGTTTGGTCTTCTGCTATCTGAGATTCCCCTTCTTCCTGTGGGGTAGGAGTGCCCCCATGTCTTTCACTTAATCTCAATCTTTCGTATACTAGCCGGTAGGCTGATAACACTATCCAGCTTTGCCTAGATAGTGATGCCCCTGACTGAATCCCAACTTCTCGTAAACACTTTTCCAAATCCCTAGGATCTCCTCTCCGTAGCCTTGGTTCCCAGTTTTCACAGGGTCCAGCTTTTTTAGCCAATTCTTTTGCTAGGGAGGAATAAAATGGATCCTCCCATCCTGGGATATTCATCTCTTCCTCTGAAATTGTTCTGCTTCTAAATAGAGATCTTATACCTAGCGATCCTGTTCGTGACGCCAAATGTATCAGGAGGGCCGAGTTTATAATCTCAAAGAGGATCATAAACATGTCTGAAAGGTTCGGAATCGCCGGATATAAGAAACTCTCAAAGTAGAAGGCAGAAGAATCAAAACATTTATTTAGGCTCAACAGTAACCAACCCATGAACCAGCAACCCCATTTTGATATGTTGATCATAATCTTCCAGGCCCAATAAGTACGCCTTGCAAGAGTAACCAGGAGGCTACAGAGAAGCATGATTGCGTAAAGCAAAATCATGCTTCCCCCTCGATGGTAATAAGATTACCCACTGGCCTGAAGTCTTTGTTCAGCTTCCTCCCGTAGATCAGCTCTGCTACTGGCAGCTCCTGCCTCAGCTGTGTCTGTGGCTGAAACTGACGTAACTGTCGTAACTGCCTCTGTAACTGCCTCTGGCTCCAACTGTCGCTGTAACTGTCGCTGTAATGGCCTGAAGTCTTTGTTCAGCTTTCTCCCGTAGGTTAGCTCTGCTACTGGCAGCTCCTGCTTCAGCTGTGTCTGTCGCTGTGGCTGTAACTGACGTAACTGTCGTAACTGCCTCTGTAACTGTCGTTGTAACTGTCGCTGGCTCCAACCGGAAAAGGAAGAGAGAGCTCTTCGAGCTGTCCTCTCCCCTCTTATAGGGTCTCTGACATCATCAAGCTCCGCCCGAATGACCAGGGCCGATTGGTTCCTGAGTTGGCTCCTCCCCCTAGGGTAGACCAGGTTCTGGAGCTAACACCTCCCCTCAGCCAGCCCCATGACTCATCACACAGGAAGTTCTGGTCCTGCCCCGGAAGAGCAAGCCCCAGCGTCCAGGGAAGCTCAATGAGGTAAACTGAGTCATTCAAAGAAAACAAAGGCCATTCTGGCTACACTAATATGCATGTTAAATCAAGTAACCAATCAACAAATATTTAATAAATACCTACTATGTGTTTGGTGATAAGGATACAGAGAAAAAATAGTTACTCACCTCAAGGAGTTTACAATTTTACCTGGGGAAGACAACATATACACATACACATACACATAAGTGTATTTCTTCTACAAATCATATTTCCTGTGGAACTCAGTTTTTATATTTGTTGACAATTCAAGAACGATTACATGTTGTCTCTCCTCTGCTAACTCAAGGTACTAAAGGCCCTTGAAGACGTTACATTACCTTTCTGAGAATTAAGAATTATATGTCACTTGAATTTCAACTCTATTATTAATAAGCTACACTCAATATTAGCTTCTTTTTACAGTCTGGCATAGGGAAGAGGAATCATTTCAATAAGAATTTCTCATTGACTCTTCTTGCATGCTTCCATACACTTCATTCTTGTGTTCCTTGGAAAGCTGATAGCCATCATATTTATTTATCTATTTATTTTTTTCTTATTTTAGGGGTGTATGGGTTAGAAGTCAGGTCTGGATATGTTATTTCTTCAATGTGTATACCTCCTGGGCTCTTTTTTATACTCCTGCATATCAGTAATTTGCCTATAACATTCAGTCTTAGAGACTTACCTGGGGCACAGAGGAGTTAAATAGGTCATGAATCAAATATTTCAAAGTGGAAGATAGCATAGAGTCTAACAAATGTATCCCTTTCATTTTATAGATGAAATGGGACCCAAGGAGGTATTATCTTAGACCCAAAGAGGACCTTATTTTGCCCAGTCCCTGGATTACCACTCACCTCCTATCTATCCCTAAGCAAAGTCAAATCCCTTTGAGCACTGTCTTGTCCTAATAGAGGATAAGCTTGAGGGCAGAGTCTATCTTGCTTTCTTGTTTTTATATCCCCAGAACATTTTGAGGCACATAGTGTCTGATAAATAATTTTTATTGATTCATAAATAAATTTTTATTCACTCATGCATACATTCAAATGACTTTGAATCTAGGTCCTCTGACTCCCAAAACAGAAATCCTCCTAAGTGATTTGATCATGGTCAGGGTGTCTTATACGAGGAAGGCTAGGACTTGATTCTAGGTCTTCCTCATTCCAAGGTTGGTCTTCCATCCATTCTAAGAGGCAACTTTTCAATGAGAGTCATGGATTCTTAAAATTCCCCTACTTAGCTTGACCATCTGTTTTGCTTTTCTTACAACTAATCACTTTGAAGATTCAAGACCAGTGTGTGTGTGTGTGTGTGTGTGTGTGCATGTGCGTGCTTATCCTCACAAGAGTAAAGAGATAGAGATAACTCTGTTTCCCATACTGTCAAATCGGTCAAGTGAAATCTCAAAGCTTCAGCAAGAATATTAAATTTACACTTCTCTTTGAAGTGGTGATCAATGAGCCACAACTTCCTTCTTTGAAAAACAACACTGACCTGATTGCTGCTTCTGCGGCATCAACCTAATATCTCCAAAGATATTGTAAGGAGTATAACATGTTTTAAGAGAAGATTTTAGAACTGCTAAAGCATTTCTGGTAGTAATCTTTTCTGTCTTTGGTAACCCTGAATCACCTATGGGATCTTTCTGCCACAATTTAACCCAGAAGGGTGATGGAGGTTTAGGATGGTCAGGGGGAAATATAGCCTTGATGCTATTAACAATAAAACTAGAGACTAAAAACTTGTGGGGCCTATTTTATTGCTTCTATTTTTCTCTCAGTTCTCTTTGGTCTTGGCTCATATTTAAGTCTTGACAGATGAATGAAAAAAGTATTTAATAAGCTCTTTCTATGTGTCAGACATTGTCTTAAGTGCTGAGAATAAAATATTAAAAACAAGTCAGTCCCTTGCTTCAAGTAACTTATATGTTAAGAGAGGAAGATGGTACTTATAGAGGAGTTGAGGTCAAGAAGTGTGTTTTGGTTAGGAGGCCAACTCATGCATATGTCCTACTGAAGAATGGTAGTGTTGATTTGATTTATTTTCCTTATGCTAATGGGCAAAAGCAGCCAATTGGGAGTGGAGAGAATGCACAGGGTTACATGGCTAGGAGCCCACAGCAGAGCTAGAGTGTCTAGGTCAAGGTGGAGGGAGGAGTTCAGGAACATGGAATAATGAGATTTATCATAGTAACACTCGCTTCATAGAATCAAAATTCAAGAGTCATTTACCTGACACTCTGCTAGATGCTAAGGATAGAAATCCTGTTTATGAAAGAAAATCTTACTCAAAAAGAACTCATGTTGGAAAGGGAAGGCCACAAGAATATATACAACTATATGTGAAGAAGAAATATAAAGAGAATAAATAGATTATAACTACCAAAAAAACCCTTAAATGCAAGGTAGTTTGAGAGAAAGGGCATCAGCACATGGGAACATAAGGAGAAGTTTTGGGTAGAAGGTGGTGCCTGAGTTGTGTCTTGAAGGAAGAGAAATATTCTATGAATCAGTCAATCAAATCTTTATTGATTAATTAGTATCTACTACGTTTAAGGAACTATAATAGGTACTGTGGACACAAAAACATAAGACAGTCCCTGCTCATAAGGGGCTTTTATTATTCTATGAGGATACATGTACACAGATCAATAAATGCAGGAAATGTATAAATGTACATTAATCAAATAGGGTAGGCCAACTGATAAATGAGGGATAAGGAAAGATCTTTTCAAGGTGTTGGAACTTGAGCCCAGTCTTGAAGAGAAAAATGAAGGAATAAACAAACAAACCAACAAACAAATGTAGAAACATTCATTAAGCTCTTACTATGTATCAAATATTGTCAAGCAATGTGGATGCAAATGTAAAAGTGACAACAAAATGTCCCTGCCATTCAGGAACTTGCATTCTAACAGAGGGAGACCACATATGTACAGTAGAGGTGGAGAGTGAAAGATATTTTGGTTTGGAAAATTGTAGGGATGTTAAGTAGCTATAACATGCTTTCCAGGATCAGTGACAGCTGATTTTAATTCTATTCTTTAATTGTTATCTTAATGATGGTTTGAAAACTGAAAGAGGTGGGGAGGTAGGTAGGGTGAGGATGCCTACATTTTGACATGGTAGCTTGCTAGGAGATGAATCAAGTGAATTATGACTGGATTCTGGCCTACATGTAGAAATGATTCCAAATGACTACCAAACAGAACACTGAAGTACCAACATAGATTTCCAGGAATGAAAGAATTAAGTCCTCCAGAGCTTACCTGGAGGCTGAATGGCCACTAGCAGGGAGATGGCCTGGCCACAAGTGATTCTAAGAGGCAGATGCAAGGAGGGAGAGCATTTTAGTTATGGAGGACTATCTGTTCAGAAGCAAGGTGGGAGATAGAATGTATTGGGGGGGAAACAAGTTAGTCGGTTTGGCTGGAGCATACGGTTACAGGGGGGAATAATGTGAAGTCATTTTAGAGAGAGAACCTGAAATCACACTGTAAAATTCTAAAACAGGACTTTGTACTTTATTCTAAGGACAATGAGAAATCACTGAAGCTTCTCAGACAAAGGAATTAGCTTAGACTTCTGCTGTAGTAATACAGATTTGACAACTATGTGGAAGATGCTCTTAAGTTTTAACTCTTCTCCTGGCTGAAAACCTGAGTTCGTTTAAGTCCTCATGTGATGTAATTTTGAAATCCTTCACCATCCTATCGGTCCTCTGAGAGACATGTTCCAGTTCCACATTTCCCTACTTAAAATGTAGTACCAAGAATATATTTCAGATAAGAATAATAATAGTAATAACTAATATTTATACAGTGTTCAGTGTATGCTAGGCATTGTGCTAAGCATTTTAAAGATGGAATATGATTGGCACAGAGCATATTTCTATCTCTTCCTAGGTTCTAGACATTATAGTTCTATGAATCACACACACACACACACACACACACACACACACACACACACCCTACATTTGCACAGTTAATTCTCCTGTCAGCCTACCAAAGGGCCATGTTTAGAATTAGGATCACAGTGAATTGAGGCTGAGCAAATTATCTGTTTCAGACATTAGCAGAAAGTTCTGGCAGAGACAGAGGCCTCTATTACATTATAATAAGCCTTAATCAATAGACAAGATATGAGGCCATACTGGGGGTAGGGGAGACCACTACAGGTAGAAATCATCTTAATCAATATCTGGATAGGAAGCAGGGCCAGTTCCAGGATCATGAACAGAATAATAGAAGCGGCATAAAGAGTTGGTCTGAGGTTAAGCTGTAACAATTTAAAAGATAACAATTTAGTCTAACCTCTTCATTTTACAGATGAAGAAATTCAGACCCAGAGATATTGAATAATTTGCACAAGGTCACAGTTATCAAGTGGTAAAGCTGGAACACAAAGCCCAGTTCTTCTGGCCTCAGAGAGGATGTTTCCTCTTTCACAGCATTACTTTTAGCATGTTTCTCTTACCCCGACTATGGCTTAACAAAAAAGGCATTTTCATTATCCTGTCACATGCCTCCCAGTTTCCTCCTCTTATTTCTCTGCAGTGACTTTTAATATTTACATGGAAATTGGATTCTGATCCACAGAACCCTAGAATTTCAATCATGTGCTTTTACTTTATCAAACTTTCAACCAGTCCAATGTTGTAAGATAACATCTGGTGGTCTTGGACCACTGTGGGAGTCTCCTCATAAGGGAAGGTGTGGATTATAGAATCTATACGTGGAAGCCATTGCTATAGTATTAGGCAATGGAAAATTATTGACTGTAGAATTTTTAAGGTTAATACAGTTCTGTAGTAACAAAGAGCTAGGAAAAATAATATCTTACCAATTATTTATCAAATAATATCTCATTATTATTCTCCTCTTCCCAGGAGCATGTTGCTCCCAAAGGGCCAAGCCTTCACAGCTAAATGAACCCATGTCCCTTTGATCCCCAACTCAGTGTGGCCCTCACATGAATTTTATTCTATGTTAATATGTGTCTATTTGAATAGTATTTTGGCTCCCTCCTCCTTGCCTTCCCCTTCCACCTTGTCCATTCTTCCCTATCACTTGCCAATAAAACCAGAACTGGGTCCCATTATAATTCACAGCTTTCAAATTTCTTAAGGTCTTTGTTTTCCAATACATTTCTGGCTGGCCCATAGGCTTTTCCTTAGGTATAAACTAGTCCCCAGACAGGGACTTTCCTTTCTGACAACTGCCTCTCTGATGAAGTTGTGGGAAACAAAAGGAGGAATTAGGTTTCTACAGGATTAAAACTCCTCCCAGCTTTGAGTCATAATAGAATGTAAGTCACAGGTGACTGGTTCTAATCAGTCTTGACCTAGAAGAACCAGGCTTCTGATCAAGTAAAAGGCCAGAAGCTTGTAGGCATGCTTAATGAGCTGCTTGAAGAGGAACCTATCAGGGAGGAGAATATGAAGTGGGAGGTTCAGGAGGTTGCATCTGGCCAATGGAGAGCAAAGCAGGAAATTTAGATCTAGATGAATTATAAAAGGGTTTTTGTAGCTATCTTAATGTATGCTTGCACCTGGCCCTTTTTTTGAGAAGGGTTAGAGGCGGTCAGATAATGACTCGAGATAAAAATCTTTTTTTTCTAAGTTCACTCATGACCATGTAGTAAGACAATTGGTAAGACAATTATTTCTAACAGGGTCTTGGGTATTATAAGCCCAGTCTTAGAAAGCAAGGGTCAAAAGGGGGAACCTCCATCCTCTCAGGAGGAACATCCGTCGGCCAGAGGACTGTCACAAGACACTCAGCATGCCACATCTTATATGTTCATCCCACGGGTGATGTCTTCATGCCATGACACTGAACTGTGGGCCCTGCTGTTTGCTTTTAAACTGCTCTACTGAATGGTTCCTGGCTGTATGGTCTAGGCTACCTCCAACTTGGCTATTTCTTCCATAGGGAAAAGAGGATTCTACTGTCTTTGATAAAATCCACAGGCTTCCCTCCCTAAGTCTTAGAGGAAAAACAAAAACCTTGCCTGAGAACAAGTAAATAGCCTCTTATTAATTATCCATATTTCTACCTTCTTTCAGATTCTTGACTAAAGAAACCTTTCTTCTTCCTAGCAGGAAATTCTCAGCTCCTGGAGACGAAGTTTTTAGAATAAAGATCAGGGTAGACATAACTACCTAACCTCTTCTTCCCTCCCATCCCCCTCCCTTCTGTCTCTCTGTGTCTGTCTGTCTCTGTCTCTCTGTCTCTCTGTCTCTCTGTCTCTCTGTCTCTCTGTCTCTCTCTCTCTCTCTCTCTCTCTCTCTCTCTCTCTCAGTGTGTGTTTCTCTCTCTCTAAATCTTCTTCCTAGTCCAGGGCTTGGGTCCCTTTGTCAGAGTTCTCACTCTAGCTTGTGGTGAGTTGTTCATCTACTTCTTGATTTTAAATTCTGATGATAAAAGCGTGAACTGGCCTAATTCATGCTATTCTAGTGGTTCAAGTTCAGAAGTCGAATGAAGTGACACACAGAATATCAATTAACAAAAGAAAGTTTACTTAGCCGTAGCTTGGAAAGGCTATTCAGCAAGGATACAGTAATAATTCAGTTAGGGATTGCTTACGTGTCTCCATGTTGGATGTGTGGGCAAGCTGGTCACAAGTGTGTCATTACTTCTTGTGCACAGGTATTGTACTTAGGCCAATAGAAGTCTATAATGATGACTCAGGCCTTAGATACCTGAAAAAATTAATTCCTTTATTCTTTTAAATTTTTTTAAATTTTATTTTTTGAAGTGCCCAATCAATTTTAGTTTCAAGCAGTCAGTCAACAAGCATTTACTAAGCATTTACTATGTGCCCAACACTGTGCTAGGCACTGGAAATACAAAGGCCAAAATAGTCCCTATTCTTTTTTTTGACTCTATTATTTAATATTTTTAGTTTTCAACATTGATTTCCACAAGATTTTGAGTTACAAACTTTCTCCCCATTTCTTCCCTCCCCCCCACTCCAAAATGGCATATATTCTGATTGCCCCATTCCCCAGTTAGCCCTCCCTTCTGTCACTCTACTCTCCTCCCCATCTCCTTCCCCCTTACTTTCTTGTGGGGCAAGATAGATTTCTATACCCCATTCCCTGTGTATCTTATTTCCCAGTTGCATGTAAAAACAACTTTTTCTTTTGAGCATTTGTTTTTAGAGATTTGCTTCCCACCCACCCACCCTCCTTGAGAAGGCAAGCAATTCAACATATGCCACACATGTATCATTATGCAAAACACTTCTATAATAGTCATGTTGTGAAAGACTAACTATATTTCCCTCCATGCTATCCTGCCCCTGTTTATTCAATTTTCTCCATTGACCCTGTCCCTTTTCAAAAGTGTTTGCTTTTGATTACCTCCTCCCCAATATGCCCTCCCTTCTATCACCCCCCCCCATCCCTTTGCCACTACTTTTCAGGGTGGGGGTGATTGAGTGTGTATGTTATTCCCTCCTTAAGTCAAATCCAATGAAGGCAAGAGTCACTCATTCCCTTTCATCTGCCTGCTCTTCCCTTCCATTATAACTGCTTTATCTTGCAATTTTTTGTGAGATAATTTACTCCATTCTATCTCTGCCTTTCTCCTTCACTCAATATATTCCTCTCTCAACCCTTAATTTTAATTTTTTATATATCACCCTTTCATATTCAACTCACCCTGTGCCCTCTGTCTATATGTATATATATTCATTCCTTTCAAATACCCTAATATTGAGAAAGGTCCCATGAGTTACAAATATCATATTTCCATGTGGGAATGTAAACAAAATGGTTCAACTTTAGTAAGTCCCTATTATTTCTCTTTCCTGTTTACTTTTTCATGCTTCTCTTGATTCTTGTATTTGAAAGTCATATTTTCTACTCAGCTCTGGTATTTTCATTGGGAAAGCTTAAAAGTCCTCTATTTCATTGAAAATCCACATTTTGTCCTGGAGTATTATACTCAGTTTTGCTGGGTAGGTGACTCTTGGTTTTAATCCTAGCCCTTTTGACCTCCGGAATGTCATATTCCAAGCCCTTGATCCCTTAATGCAGAAGCTGCTTGATCTTGTATTATCCTGATTGTGTCTCCACAACACTCAAATTGTTTCTTTCTGGCTGCTTGCAATATTTTCTCCTTGACCTGGGAAATCTGGAATTTGGATACAGTATTCCTGGGAGTTTTCTTTTTGGGAACTTTTTCAAGAGGCCATCAGTGGATTCTTTCAATTTCTATTTTACGCTGTGGTTCTAGAATCTCAGGGCAGTTTTCATTGATAATTTTTTGAAAGATGATGTCTAGGCTCTTTTTTTGATTGTGGCTTTCAGGTAGTCCAATCATTTTTAAATTATCTCTCCTGGATCTATTCTCCAAGTCAGTGGCTTTTCCAATGAGATATTTCACACTGTCTTCCATTTTTTCATTTTTTTGGTTCTGTTTTATAATTTCTTGATTTCTCATGAAGTCACTAGCTTCCACTTGCTCCAATCTAAATTTTAAGGTGGTATTTTATTCAGTGGTCTTTTGGACCTCCTTTTCCATTTGGCTAATTCTGCCTTTCAAGGCATTCTTCTCCTCATTGGCTTTTTGGAGCTCTTTTGCCATTTGAGTTAGTTTATTTTAAGGTGTTATTTTCTTCAGTATTTTTTTGGGTCTCCTTTAGCAAGTTGTTGACTTGTTTTTCATGATTTTCTTCCATCACTCTCATTCCTCTTCCCACTTTTTCCTCTACTTCTCTTAGTTGATTTTCCAAATCCTTTTTGAGCTCTTCCATGGCCTGAAACCAATTAATATTTTTCTTGGAGGCTTTTCATGTAGGCTCTTTGACTTTGTTGACTTCTTCTGGCTGTATGTTTTGATCTTCTTTGTCGCCAAAAAAGATTCTGTAGTCTGAGTCCTTTTATGCTGCCTGTTCCTGTTCTCAGCCAACTACTTGACCCTTGAGCTTTTTGTCAGGGTATGACTACTTTTATGGTAGAGAGTACTTTGTCCCAACCTTCAGGGGTTTTATGCTGTTGTTTTCAGAGCGGCTTCTACTCCACAGTCACAGAAAGTTCTGCCCCACCAGTGGTCCTCCTCCCCCAACATCTGCCAACCAGGACAGTGACTCAGAGTTAAGCAGGGCAAAGCAAGAGAACCCTGCCCCTGCGTCAGCAAAGCAATCCCTGTACTCCTGCTCTGATTGGCTGCTTGATTCCTTCCATCATGTGGGCCAGGGATTCTGGAAGCAGCTGATGCTAGAGCTCTGGAAGCAGCCACAGGAGCTTCCTGCTGCTGCCACCACACCACCTCCACCGCCCCTGGATCTGGGGCCAGACCGTGCAGTTCTCTCACCCATATCCAGCAGGTTTCCCACTAACCTGCTCCATTGTCTTTGCCATTTGTGGTTGAGAAGTCTAGTAACTGCCACAGCTCAGTGATTCAGGGCCCTAAACCTGCTCTGCCCAACATCTGGTCTGATCGGTCCTGGAGCAGCCCATGCTGGACTATGCTCTGCTCCAAGCAAGGTGCAATAGACCCTTCCCAGGGACCATCCAGGCCATCTTGGGCTGGAGACTTGTTTCGCTCTGTTGTTTCATATTTCTGTAGCTCTAGCATTTGTTCAGATGCATTTTTTACTGCTGTTCAGAGGGATTTTGGGGAGACCTTAATCCAGTCCCTTTTTTCTAGCTGCCATCTTGGCTCTACCCCCTGGAACAATTAATTCTTAAAGGTATTTCTTTATAAGAAAAAAACCTAACCTAGTATTCATCGAGTATATATTGCTTATAGGATGCCTGGTAATGACTATTTGAATATAACTACCAAAATGGGTTTGGGCTTCTCAGTCTTTGAACCCAAAACCTCTTTTATTGTCTCAAGTAAATGATCAAAGAAAAAGCTAGAAGGAAGAAAAGCCTATGGGATGAGGTCATGTGACTATTCTATTTAACTAATTGCTTTTCTGGTTTTTCATATATACTTGGAGCCAAACCTAAATCCATAGATGGGCTTTTAGTCATGTACACCCATAAATAAGCATATTTTTTTAATCACTGAGCACATAACTAACCAAAATCATTTTAAGTCCTAGAGATACAAAGGCAAACACCCCCCCCCCAAAATAATAGTATCTGCTTTCAAGAAGTTTATACTTCATCAAGGAAAGCAACCATACATGTATAATTAAATGTGATGAATACACCAGGTAAATAGAAGATAATATTAGAGGCTCAGTAATAACTTGGAATATCAGGAATGTCCTTGCAGGAAATGACACTTAATCTGAGCTTTGAAGGAATCTATGGATTATAGAAAGTGGAGATAAGGAAGAAACACATTCCAGGAATGATGGCAAACCTATACAAAGGCATGGAGGTAGGAAATGAAATCTGTATATGAAGAACAGCAAGTAGCCGACTTTGACTAAAATACAGAACATGTAACAGGGAATGATGATTAATCATCCTGGAAAGATAGCCTAGACTTAGTTTGGGAAGGGCTTTGTGTGCCCAAAAGAAGAGTTTGTATTCTCTCCAAGGGAAAAAATGGTTGCTTCCTGTCAGGGGAAATAATACAATCAGACCTTGTTTTAGAAATGCCACTTAAGCAGCTATTTTGAGAATGTGTTTGAGAGGGGAGAGATGTGAGAAATGGGCACCATTTAGGAAGCTTTTATAATAGTCCAGGTGAGCTGTGATGAGGGCTTGAACTAATTAGTGACTTTGTTAGTAGAGAGAAATCAGTCAACCAGCATTTATTTAGGGACTATAATGTGCCAGGTACTGTGCTAAATTTGGGGGATATAAAGAAAGGCAAAATAATAATAATAATGATGTCTCTAATCCCAAGGAGCTCTTAGTGCCATGGGGGAGACAACATGAAAACAACTATGTAAGGGATATATAGACATAGGTATAGATACAGATAGATAAATAAATACAGATAGATACATATAGATATATGTATCTATACGTATATGTACATATTATGTATGTATAATGTATATGTAAAGAATATATACACACATATACACACATACATATGAGTGTGTGCTTGTGTGTGTGTGGCGGGGTATATCTATAAAAATTGCAAGGAAACTCAGAAGGAAGACGCTAAGATTATAGAGGACTAGGAAAGGCTTATTGAAGAAGATGAGACTTTGAGAACTGAAGACGGCCAGGGAAACTTGGAGGCAAAGATGAGGAGGGAGAACATTCCAAGCATGGGGGGACAGTCGGTGAAAAGACTAGGAGTTGGGAGATGAAGTGTATATACAAGAAACAGCAAGGAGACCAGTGTCACTGACAAGGTCATAGAATATGTGGGGGGAAGAAGGTGTAAGAAGACTGGAAAGGTAGGAAGGAGGCTGGTTGTGAAAGGATTTAAAAACCAAAAGGAGAATTTTACATTTGATCCTGGGGTAATAGGGAGCCACTGTAATTTTTTTTTGTTCAAGGGGGCATGATGATATGGACTGACCTGTGCTTTAGGAGAATCAATTTGCCAGTTGAGTGGAGAATGGCCTGGAATGGAGAGATACTTGAAGTAGGGAGACCAACCACAAGGCTATTACAACAGTCCAGGTATGAGGTGATAAGGGCCTCTACCAGGGTGATTATAATGTCCGGGGAGAGAAGCAGGAATATATGAAAGATGATACGAAGATAGAAATAACAGGAATTGAAAACTGATTTAGAAGATGACAAATTTAAGAAATATTGCAGAATGAAACTTGATATGGCTAGGAAACTGTACATGGAATGATCAAGTAAAATAGTGAAGAATAACTTTCAGGTTATAAACATGAGTAACTAGAAGTATGGTGGAGCCCATGATAGAAATAATCAAGTTAGGAAGAGTAGAAGGTTTTGTGGGAAAAATAGAGTGCAGTTTTGGATATGTTGAGTTTAAGTCATATAAGGGACATCCAATTGGAAATGTTCACTAGATATTTAATAACACAGGGTTAGAGCTCAGGAGAGGGATTTGAGTTATTTAATTGATCTTCTAAAAGATAATAAGTGAACTCACAGGTGATTGAGAGATCACAGAGAAACAGAGAGCAAAGAAAAAAAAAAGAGAAGATCACCCAAGATAGACCTTGGAGTATGCTCAGTTTGGGGCCAGAACATGGATGCTTGAGATAGTGGTAAGATATTTGGTACAGGGAGCTTGAAAAGAAAAAAAAAGGTTTAGAATACTCATTGTGGAGCTTATGAAACAGAGTGAACTTGGGGAGAGTAAAATGATTGTCTTGTGATTATTAGTGTCTAGTTGAAATTAGATAAAATATAAATATTTTTGTAGACTCAGAACATGGTCTGTTTTCCTTTTTTTTTATTACCTTCAGTACATCCCAGCCACATGTTTATAGGAAAGGAGGAGGAAAATAGTAGGAGTAATCCATGGTTGGGTTTTAATAAGATACGAGGGGTAAGGGAGCTGTGAATTAAAGAGTAAAGAACAGTACAAAATGTAACCGATTAACTATAGAGTGGATGAAAATGAACTCATAATAGAAAGCAAGATGGGTTGAAGTCAATGAATGTAGTGGTAAAGGAAAATATAAGTTAGGAGAGGTGAGGCTCAGGGAGAGATATAAAGATATGGAGTCATAAACATATCAAGCAGTTTCATAGTTCTTTGTTATACAAGTAGAATCATCACAGGTGATGTTGAGATCATGGACATGGCCATTCCTGTATGTGGCTGAGATGTAGGAAAGATGAAGGTCATGAGAGGTGCATACACTGATGAAATGAGGAGCCAGTGTGTTTTGGGGAATATTGGTAAATAAATTGAATTCTCTTCATATAAAGGCAAGAGTTATAGTGGAAAGGAAGAATATAACCCATGACTGAGCAACTTGAGAATGGAGGGAGAAGGTCTTGGTGGGAATGGGACAGTAAATAAACAGTCACCATGATAGGCAGTATGGTTCTGCAGGAAAAAAGAAAAACAAAAACAAAAAGAAAAACAAAAAATAACACACACACACACACCAACCCCCCAGCAATTCTGGCATCAAAAGACCTATTTTCCAATAGCACCTCACATATTTACTACATGTGAGACCTTGAACATGCCACTTAACCCCCCTAGGTCTCAGTTTCCTAATCTTAAAAATTAAATGGGTGTTTTTGATGGTCCCTGAGGCCTCTCTCAGCATTATGATCTCAATAGGGTAATAAATCTGTATGCAGTAAAACAGAAAGGAGGGCAGATTGCTAAGTGAAGGTAGCTGAGGGAAGAAGGAGAGACTGGAACTGGCAGAGGGGAACAAGAATATTCCTCCACTCTTTGTCCAGGGTGTCCATTAGAAAGTAATATCCTTGAGGAAAGGAATTACTTTTTGTTCTTTCTTTGCATCCCTAGCCTTTCATACAATGCCGGACTCATAGTAAGTACTTAATAAATTCTTGTTTGATTGGTTGGTTGATTGAGTCAGGACACATGAAAAAAGGTACAGCCACTACTGGGGACAATGGTAAGGGGTTCAGGATCTTCTGAGGAGAGCTAGATTCCCATATCTGCCACAACATAAAAGAGAAATGAGAGAAAAAAGGCCCTCCCATAATTCCTCCAAGGGAATATACCCAAAGCCATGAAGGCCTCAGTACCATACTCTGTCTTTCCATCTGTTACCCTTCATCACTTTCTCTGCATATTATTTTTGTAATCATGTTCATCTTTTAATTTGAATTCTTGGAACCATGTGAAGCAACAGCATATCATTACAGACCTCCTGTTATTCTTCCTCATCAGGATAAATCATATTTTTTTTCATCAAACTCTATAGTTGAGGAGCTTACAGACCTCTTGAGATCAGTCAAAAGTGCTTACCAATCTATTCTCTGAAACTTTAGAAATCTGTCTTCTTATAATCTAAAGCATATGCCTGACCATGATCAATGATCCTCTCCTTGAATATTACAAATTGTAAGAAAATATGGTCATATTGCCCAAGGTTCCCATTGTTTCCATTTCATCACTTATCCAAAGATTATTTGTCTAGCAACTATACCCAAAATGAAGAACTAAGATTTAATGGCCACTGAACTACCAAAAAACAATGGATTGCAAAAAGTCACACACATTAAAATGAACACATTTTATTCATAAAAGGTCACCAAGATTTTCCCTCAGTGCTCATTTACTTTTATAAACAATTGTAGGGAACTAAATTTTCTGCTTTCACAGCACATAACTGGTTCAAAACTGCCTCTGTAGAAAGGCACAATTATAATGCATAGCAACTTAAAATATAGGAGGACATTCAGAAATTTATTTCTGAAAACTCAAAATATGACCCACACAAAAAAGAAAAAGTGACTCAAAAAACTCAGCAATATGGCACTATTTAGTGAACAACCTATTACATGAACAATCTCTCAACAAACCTGAAAAGCATCGTTCTACTATAACAGTTGATGCTAATAATGATAACCCGGAATCACCAATGAAAGGCCAAGATACATTCAGTGTACAATATAAAGAGAGTGGTAAAATATGCAACGTGATCCTGGGATCGAACTCTTCATTTTATAGATGGGGAATTTGAGAGCTAGAGAGATAAGGCATTTATCCAAGGTAAGTTTCAGGGCTGGAATTTGAACACAGGTCTTTTGTCTCCCTAACCAGCATTCTTTTCATCATACATTCTACATTATAGAAAGATTTCTATCCAAAGTGGTTCCAATAAGAAAATAGCTTTGGAGCTTAAATGCACAGGCTTCAGTTACTGGAAAAGACATTTCTTTCCCTAGTGATACTGAATAATAAGGTGTTACTTTAAGGTTAGAGTATTGTTGGCATTATATAGTAGTTGTCCACTGACAGAGGGAAGTGGGAGAGAGATCAGATGGCAACCTTTTCTTAAAAATCGATGCTGAGAAACTCCCTTAGGCATTGCAGTCTAGCTCTTCTGTAAAATGCCTGCCTCCTCAAATGTCTCTTTTTTCATGTACCCTACAATCGTATATGGAACTTATTGCTGAGGTTTTTCCTAAGGGTCAGATAAAAACATAAGAGCAGCAGAGGTGGTCTAGTAGGTTAGACTAACAGTGCATGCAGCCCAAGCTTATGCTTCCAACAGCAGCACAAAAGGATATTTTGTGGAAGAGCTGTATTGCTCCCCTTGACCTTCAACTTAAAAAAGGGACCTATGTATCCCGAACAATACTACCTGCTTTTAATAACCTCTTGAGAATCTATGATTCATGAATTTATTGAAACTCTCATGTAGCCAGCTGACTAAATATTTTCAGCCTTTGTCATCACTTGGGAAAACAAAGTCCGCAAGTTTACTGCCTCCTGTTCCAGGTATGCTAGTGCTTTCTTTTGCTGGTCCTAAATCGAATTCTTTCCAACTTCAAGGATAGTTCTAATACTCAGGGATGTGGTGAACAAGTTTATGTTCAATCTCTTCATATTTTTTTTATAATTTTACAAATTCCAGTTGTGTCCGCTTGTTGTCTTTACCTTTTAGACTGAATCATTCTCATTTTTAATTTTGTCTCTTCTAAAGAGATGTCCTTATTTCCTTGATCATTTTAGCTGTTTTTCTCTTGATTTTTTTTCTAGAATCTTAATACCTTTCTTGAGTTACATGAACAATTGTCTACAGTATTTCAAGGGTACACCATGGTTCTGCTGAATTTAGGAAAATCAGAAAATCAAAGAATTTGAGAGTTGGAAGGGACTTCAAAATCCATCTAATTCAACCTTTACCTAAAGAGGAAACTTATTTCTGACATATCTGACAAGTAGTCATTTTGCTTATTTCCAAAACTCTTCTTGGCAATGCCTCATGATTTTTTTAACCTTTTGATTCCAACAGCAATTTAAGTGGGCTTCTTCAGGGATTAGATATGAAAGCTGCTCCAGAAGTAACTCCCTTAACTGAAACCAAATTGATCAATACCTTGTACACCAAGGAACAATTCCTTTTATTATGCAATACCTAAAGATGATGTTGTATTTTCAAGCCAGTTAGTTTAAATCATTGGATCTTATGTATACTTAGCCTTTGGGGTTCCAGTACCAATCTGTCATCAAGCACTTAAGTGACCATACGAGCCTAGCACTGTGCTAGGAAATATGGATAGGAGTAAGAATGGAATTTATGGGGCACCTAGGTGGCACAGTGAGTACAGCATTGGCCCTGGAGTCAAGAGAACCTGAGTTCAAATCCTGCCTCGGACACTTGACACGTACTAGCTGTGTGACCTTGGGCAAGTCACTTAACCCCAATTGCCCTGCCCAAAAAAAAAATGGAATTTAAGATTTCACTGGTATAGGTAGGGAAGTCTCAGTTAAGGAAACTCTCCCCACTAAGAGAGATCGACACCTCCTCTGCAATTCATAGTCCTATAGAGTTGTTAAAAGCACTGAGAGAATAAATGACTTGGATTGCTCAGGACTACAGTCAGTATGCTCTAAAGGAAGATGAACCTAGGACTTCCTGATTTATAGGTCAGCTCTTTATCTACTTGGATACTGCCTTTCTAGACACTGATGATAAAAACAAATGATAAATAAACGAATGAATGAATGAATAGATGGATAGATGGATAGATAATAGATAGAGAGATAGATGATAGATGGATAGAACAGTCTAGCACTTCAAAAAGCTATATTTTATGGAGGAGAAAACAAGTACAATAATGTACAGTTGGTAGAACTTTGAATTAATTTAACCATTTTGGAAAGCTTTAGAAAAATGTCTAAAAAGTTACTAAACTGTTCATACTCTCTGACCCAGCAAAATCACTACTAAATCTATACTCTAAAAGATCAAAGAAATTGGAGAGAGACCCATATGTATAAAAATATTTATAGCAGCTCTTTTCACGGTGGCAAAGAATTGGAAACAGAGAGGATTCCCATCAACCGGTTAATGGCTGAACAAGTTATGGTATATGGATGAGATGGAATTCTGCTGTTCTGGAGGAAGTGATGAAGGGGATGGTTTCAGGAAAAGAAAAAAACTGAGAAGAGCTATATGAACTGATAGAAAGTGAAGAAAGCAATATTACAAAAGCAATTTATACAGCAAAAACAATATAAAAATAATGAACTTTGAAAAACTTAGTTTTTAATCAGTACAATAACCAACCACAATTCCAAAGAACCCAAGAGGAAACATGATATCCATCTCCAAATAAGGAGGTGACCAACCCAAAATACAACTTGAAGACTATTTTCTTATTTTTCTTTCTCTTTCTTTCCTTTTTTTGGTGGGAGGCACATGATTGATTCAGGAATTTGTTTTGTGAGTATATAAATATGTAAAGGATTCTTTTTCCTTGCCTTCTTAATGGGTGAGGAAGGTGGAGTGGGGAGGAGAGTATTTGGAACTGAAAATAAAATAAAATTGAATTTCAGAAATACTTATGTTCATCATTCAGCATCCATATTCATTATTATTCTGAAATAAGCAATCAATTGCAACTACAAAAGCAAAGATCACATCAGCTAAAAGTGATCTCCATTTTTGCAAGAACTATAGTACTTTGTACCTCTAGCTGTATTTATCACTTTCTGCTTTGTATGTTCCTTGTTTGCATATGCATGTTATCTTCCCTGAAATTTGGGAAGATAAATTCCCATTTCTATAGTAGGTGCCTTCTGAACCTCCTAAGCTCTGCAATATGAAGTAAGGGATCTCTGGGAAGGAAACTTTGTGTTCACCTTTTATAGTCACCAGTGAAGTATCAAAGCAATCCCTTTCCTACCCTGAAAGTGGGAAATAATACAGGAAAAAAATAGTTTTGGAAGAACTTGCATCTAGAAGTTAACCCTGAATTGTCATGATTTGCTTGACTGATTAGAAAAGCTGGAAAATTATCTTAGTCAAATACTGCCCCGCATGTCATTCATTGTTTATCTATTTGAATCTCCTCTTCTAGCCTTCTAGACTTAGGGAAAAGAGAGCTCTCTTCTCCTTTTTCTCTACACCATCTTGAATAGAGAAGAAGCTATTCCTTCTCCCCACCCCCCCATACCTTTTGTCCATTCTAAATGTGTAGAATGTTTCATGCTACAATTTTACCATAAATTTATAGGTTCTCATCTTTATATTGAATCCTTGATAGTTCTCAAATCTGAAGCTGGGAGCTTGGGTGCATGTTTTGCTCACGACTTCAAATGTGTAAAATGACGACAATTCAAAAGGTAGATTCAAATTCTTTCTTATGGATGGAGTGTGATGATGAGCATCAATTTCCTTCTTGACATGTCTTATGAAATTGCTGCCATAGTTTAGTCCCTGGGTTTTATTTTCTCTTTATTTCATATTTAATGATCCATGTCTAACCAGATTACCAAAGCTGTTCCTTCCAGGAAGGAACTGGAGAGCTTGTTAGCATTTGAGAGTATAGAAAGTAAGAAAGACCATATGAATTTGGCATTTATCAAATAAAAATAGATGTAATATAGCTATGTCTCTCATTACACAAGGTATCCCTGAATTTGGTTGTAAAAGTATGCTTTTTTCCCATTTGAGTACTATTTTTCTAATGTCTTACCACTCCAGAGATTTTTAAATTTCCTTTTGGACTGATTGCAAATAACACTCTGAGCATAAAGCTTCCACTCTCCTTTGTTTCCCTCCCCTTCCAACCCCAACACATTTCTTCTCCTCCCTTTAAGTCAAATAGATAAATACTAGGGGGGAATTTTTATCACACTTTCTATTTTCTCATAATTTGCACCTTCTCCCCCCCTCTCTCTCTTCCTTCCTTTCTGCCTGCCTTCCTGCCTGACATCAACTTGCTCTAACCTTACTGTCCATCCTTCCTTCCCAAAGCAAACCCTATCACTAAACAGTTCAACTCTTTATTTTCATAAAGCCCTTCTCTCTCTCTCTCTCTCTCTCTCTCTCTCTCTCTCTCTCTCTCTCTCTGCCCCCCCCCCCCCATTGAATCTCACACTTTGCCAAACGTTATCCCTAGATTATTCCCTCCTATCCACCTCCACCACCATTGCTACTCATATTCTGCTGAATGGGGTTGGAGCAAATGCCACAAGCTATGTAAATAGGCTAACTACAAATATGTTTGATCTAATATCCTCACTGCAGTTAGTCAATTCTTTTAATCCTCCCTAACTGATTCTCTGTTCCAAACTTTTTTTTCTTCTCAAGTCCCTTACATTCTCCTCTCCTTCACACTCTCATCTAAAGAACTTGCTTCATGCTTTAATGACAAAAAATGAAATCATTCACTGTGGATTTCCTCTTCTTTCCTTCTTTATAGCTCAAGACCCCTTGACCTCATGCTTTATATTCTTTCCTCCTTTTACTTCAGTCTCTGATGAAAAAGTGAACCTTCTCACCCAAACCACTTTCTCTATATGTGCCCTTAATCCCATCTATGTCTATCTTTTCTATTATATTGCTCTTGAAATCACTGTTTCTCTCTTATTTTCAATCCCTTCCTGTATTCTGGTTCTTATGCTCCTGCCTATAAATATGTTCTCCCATTATTGTTGGTGAAGGGGACAAAAACAACAATTAAAAAAACCCTTTTCTGAGATCCCAGTACCTCATTAACTTATTGTCCTATTTTTCTTTTCTATTTTACAGTAAAAACCCTAGAAAAATCTGCCTTTATTTACTTTCATTCAATTTTCAGCATTTTGCGATCTGACTTCCAACCTCATTAAACAATGGAAAAGTCTCTCCCACAAATTGTCAATGATCTTTTAAACACCAAATCTGAGGATTTTGTTTTCAGTCCTTATCCTTCTTGATCACTCTGCATCATTCAACATCACTGATCATACCCTGCATTTGGATATTCTCTCTAACCTGGATTTTCATGATCTCTCTCTCTCTCTCTCTCTCTCTCTCTCTCTCTCTCTCTCTCTCTCTCTCTTTCTTTGTCTCTCTGTCTCTCTCATTTTTTCTCTGTCTTTCCTCCTCCTCTTTCTCCCCCTCCTCTTCCTCCTCCTCTTCTTCCTTCTCTGCCTCCTAGCTGTCTGACTATTCCTTCTCCATCTCCTTTTCTGAGTCATTATCATGCATATGATATTCCTTAACTGGGAGTGCTCTCTTAAGCTCTGTGCTGGTCTTCTTCAATTCTCTACATTTTTTTGCTTGATGACTTCATCAATTCTCATGAGTTTAATTATCATTTATATGCAGATGATTGCTACATCTACATATATCCAGCACTGCATCTCTCATGACCTTCAAATACACAACCCCAAGTGACTGTGGGGCATTTCAAATAGACCCTTAAAAAGCAACCTGTCCAAAATGAGTTCTTTATATTTTCCCCCAAACCTACCCTTCTTTCCTATATTTGTTATGGGTACATCTATTTTTCCAATCACCCAGGTTTACACTCTTGACAATTTCCTTGTCTCTTTGCTGTCCCTTGCTATACATATTCAATCAGTTGCTAAATCTAGTTATTTCTACTTTTCGCAATATCTCTGTATTTTTACTTTTACAACCACCATCCTAGTTCAAATATCACTTCTTATATGAAGCCTTTCCTCTTTATCCAAGCACCTAGAATCTCCATCACAATTTACTTTGTTTTTCTTTCTTATGTGTGTATGTGTGTGCATGCGTGTGTGTGTGTGTGTGTGTGTGTGTGTGTTTGTCTGTGTATTCACAGCAGAATCATCATCATTTGGTTAAGTTTAAAGAATAGCTGAAACACATTAGCATTTTTATCTTTTTACTACTACTAAGGAGAGAATAGATAAGCTTTTCCTTAAAAATGGGAGCTTCTGTTAAAGCAGTAAAATGTACTTTCTTAATGTTAGTGGCTATATAAATATATTGTAATGTAGTGGAAATAGGAATGGACTAAAAGCCCAACAATTTGGTCTTCATACTGCTTCTACCATGGACTTCTACCATTAAGTCTTTGAGAAAATCAATGAATTTCTCTGAGCATAAGTTCCTTCATCCGTAGAATAGGGATAATAATGTCTGACCTGCCTATCTCACAGGTTATTAAGAATAACAATTGAGAAATGGATATGAAAATGCTTTGGAAATTCAAACATGATTGCAAACATAAGAAAATGCTATTGGTGTTTTCATTTCCTCTTTTATTGGCACTAAATGAGTCCATGTAAAAATATATTAGGCATAAAATGATAGGAAAAAAACACCTTTCAATATTTAGCCAAAGCACAGAGGAGTTTTGACTCTTCATCAGAGGCTAATGATGAGAACACAATAACAAGAATTTGACTTGTCTTCTATCTCACACATTTTGTCCAACTTTTGAGAATAGTTCTTGTGTCCTAGTCTTTCTAAAGGAATTGATGTGAAAGAAAGATCATTATACTCTCAAACTTAAATATTATGTAATGGAAGACTTGCCAAGACAGGGCTCAGGCCTGGGGACTTATGTAACTGACGACCCTGCTTCTAGAAGTGTGCAATGACTTTGAATGGAAGGTCCTAACTCTTCACTTCAGAACATGCACAAATATTTTATGAATGTTTCCTGTCCACTCTCCATTTGGTGAAGGAAAGCCCTCTTTGATTAGCTCCTAAAACAGAATTCAGTGTGCCTACTAATGACAACCAGAAGAGAAGTAAAAATCTATCTTTTTCTGGTGGATTAAAGCAATAAGTACTATAAGCCTGGGCATGGGAAGAGAGAGATAATGCCCATGCGATGGTGGCCTTGGTTGGAATGAGGCCATAAGTATACAGCCTTGTTATTGTTTCTGTCCCTGTGAGGTCTAGTCTTTCCTGCCTTAAATGAAAGAACATTGGAGAAGGAAGCTACTCTTCATTTCCTATTCACTTGCATTCCTTCAGACTTCATCATACTCTTTAGAGTCTCATCATGGTGAAAGATTACTTTAGCTCATACACTCATCCCTTGCCTGTGGGGCCACCTTCCTCTGATTTGAGAGGGTAGGGAGTGGTGAAGAACTTCTATTTAAGGAGTGGGCCCTGGGCAGCCATTTCTTCATGTCCCACCTTGCTTTAGTCCTTTAGACTTCATCTTGCTCCCCTCACTGAGTAACCCCCCCCTTCCCACTCCCATTTTAAACTTCTTTTTATGAATTGTCTTTTTCCATTAGATTATGAGCTCCTTGAGGTTAGAGGAGCCTTTCTTTGAATTCTCAGCACTTAACACAGCTCCTGATTAATTGTCTTAACCTTGTGAACCTCAAATGGTCAAGAGGTAATTGGGGGGTCAGAAACTAGAGTCCATGCCCAAATTTGAGGGCAGTTGAGCCCAGAATGGAGCAAAATCCCAAGGAACCTCCCACATCCAGCTCAATAACAGCTCAACTTTTGTCCATTGGTTTCTACAAGCAGGAGAGTGATATCATCCTTTCTCTAAAGCACATTTAGGAATGAATTTGGGGGATGAATGTTTTATGGTAATCATTTTTAGTGTGAGCCCACTCTGGGAAGTCACCTAGGTGGTATAGGGGAGAGTGTGTCCATAGTTTGGGGGGATATGTTTGTACTTCTCTTCTTGCTATATCTTCTCAATATGTATATCTTTTATAAGAGTTAATTGATGCTAGTTGGCTAAATGATTCTAAAGCACTAATCACAGGGTTAAGGGAGATAGAATGGAGGTATTAACTGTAACTGGAAATTGTTTTGGGGAGAACATACTGTTATTGGGGTCCAAACTAGTACATTAGAGACAGGCTCCTTAGGAATACTCCTAGAACCCCAGCACCTAACTCATCAGGGAAAGTGGGAATTGGGACAGGAACCTCCTAGAATTTGTATAGGTTACACTTATATAGGTATTGAACATGAGGATTTTTAATGTGGTCTTGGCTATTTGGGGCACTCAATATTGTCACAACACATGGAAGCCTCTGTGTTTGAAAGAATTAGATAAGATAGTAAGGTACAAAAATTAAGTGTTAACCACACATCTTCAAAAAGAGCTTTTATTTTCTTATTTATATTTGACAACTGACAGACTAGTTGAAAATTGCTGCTAAACTTCTCCTATAATGACTTAATCAAGTCAGATTTGCCTTTGGTATGCTAATTATTGTTACGACACCCTGGAACTCCACTAATTAGATTTTTGCCTTTTTATTGGCAATGGGAATAAATTCTCTCTTTAGGTGACTGGTCATGAACTATGACATTATGTAATAAGGAAAAGTAATTATCTTTATCAGATGACTACATGATCAAGTTAAAGTTCAGTGATATACAAAGTTTATTATTGGGGTATAAAATATATTCCTTCATTTACCAGTAAAAATCAATATCAAGACATAAGTTCTTGATAAAAGAATACACACAATTTGTGGCATGGTTCATATGTATATACATATGTGTGTGTGTGTGTGTGTGTGTGATTGTTATGGAAGGCAATAGAAAACTCACTTTGAAAGGCAAAACATATACCGATGGTATATGCTGTTCAACGGTAGGTAAAAGCTTGTATTGGATGACCCACTTGCTTATTCACTCATTCATTCAATAACCATATGTCATTTGCCTACTTAATGTATTCTGATGTGATAGATCAGAAGCTTTCTACAAAGCACACACATGTGTTTTTACTTTAATGGTCCATTACCTATTTTTGCATGTAGAACTTTGAAAACCTTACTATAATTTCTTTGAAATGCACACAAATCCTCCTCCCCCTCCCATATTTGAATTTTTGGAAAAATCACACCATTTCTGCTCTTCCATTTGCTGTTTTTTCTGTTTTTCAAAGAAATCAAAGATCTCCATTGTCCTTTTTCCTGTACATAATCACACACACACACACACACACACACACACACACACACACACACACATCTCACTCATTGGGATTTGACTATAAAATGCTTTTCCTCATAATACATCATTCTGTTATAACTACAATTGATTTAAAAAGTTACACAGTTGGTACTCTATATCTTGTCTTCTCTAATGATGTGATCCAAACATACATATTTTCTTGAGGATTATCTGTGTTCGTATGTATCTGTATGTATACATGCATATATGTATATATGTATGTATGTGTGTATGTGTGTATGTACATGTGTGTACACATGTATGTATGTTTATGTGTATGTGTATACAAATTTTGAAGATTATTGTCGCTTTACCAATCCAACAAGTACTCCTTTTTGGCTCACATACATGCTCCTCAGTTACTATAATCAAGCAAATGATATTTTCTTTTAAAGGCAGTCTGCTATAGTGGATAGACAACTGGCCTTGAAGTGGAAAGATAATGCATTCATATCCTGCCTCTGACACATATTGTGCAACTTAACCTCTCTCTCTTCTAGGAGAAATTTCTTTGAAATGCCCCTGAATCCTCCTTCTCCTCCTCCCATATTTGAATTTCTGGAGCAATCACATCATTTCTGCTCTTCCATTTGATCTTTTTTTCTATGTTTTTCCAAGATATCAAGGATCTCCCCTGTAGGTAATACTCTAAGATTTAAAACTGCAGAGAAGGTGGCTATAAGTGTAGGCAGAAGAAGTTTCCTTACCTGGGGGCTTCTTGTACCAATGAAATAAACCATAGTTCCAGGCCCAATTTTATCTTCATAAGATTTGAAGGTCGAATAGACTTTAGGGACACCTATCTAAATCCCTTCATTTTATATATGAGGAAACTGAAGTCCAGAAGTTTAAGAAATTCAAAAATATTTATTGTATGCCTATTATTTTCTAGGTACTGCTCTAGGATCTTGGCAGATATAGACAAAAACATAACCATTTTTTGCCATCAATGAACTTATATTACACTGTGCAGGGGCAGGAATATATAAAGAATTTCAACAGGAAGAGAAGACTAACAGTTTTTGGGATCAAGAAATATGTTAGGTGGGAAGTGGTAGCTGAACTATATCTTTGAAGGAAAGGGAGACCCAATAAGATAGAGGGAAGGAGAGAATGATATCCAGACATGAAGTCCACCTGGGCAAAGGCCTCACATGGAGCATCATTAGGAGAGAACAAATAACAGGACAGCTTGAACAGAAAAGAAAAAAATAAATAAATGAAGGAAAGTAATATAGAATAAAACTGGAAATGTAAGTTGCAGGGAGGTTTTGGAGGGCTTTAAATCCCAGATTACATATTTGTATTTTATCCGATAGAGGTAATAAAGATCTTTTTTAAAGATTTATGAATAAGGGACTAGTACTGTCAGATTTATCAATACACCATGCTGCCTCCTACTGTTAAAAAGTAATAATAACTTAAATATACCTTTACTAGTTGAAATGAGGTCCTGAATCAGAGAAGACAAATAAACATGTTAAAATGTTTTCTAGTTGCTCAATGTTCTAAACAAAACCCAGTACTAAGTTCTTTAATAAACACACTTTCTCCACATCCTGACCTCGACATTTTTCTTTGGTAAGATTAATAACAGGTATCTTAGCAACGACACCTGTACCAACAGCACATAGGAGCATCTTGGCAGTGTTCAAGGTCAATTTGTTCTAAGCTTAGATTGAATGCCAGTATCCTCTATGCCATTTTGTCTTCAGAGTTTATTACTAAATTGCTATTCTAGAAAAATATGTAGGCAGAAAGAAGATAGATAGACAGACAGACAGACAGATAGATAGATAGAAAGACAGACAGATAATGCTGATACATTAAATTCCATGACCCTGTTGGCTAGGTAGACAGCATATTTTTCAATCATGATAAAACAGAGTGATTCCCAGGTGTGAGAAATGCCTTGACTCAAAATAACTTTTAATTTTCAGTACACATCTATTTCCATTCAGTGGTTAGTTGAGTTCTCCGGTTATGACCATGCCTCAATGAATATGACCTTCAATATAGGAAGGAAGGGTTATTAGTTACAGATCTAAGTCATCTTTATTACTAATGGAATACATAGCATGCTATTTATCCACAAATACATGCAGATTGATCTACTCTTTCCTATGATGTCAAAGTTATAAAAACTCCATCCACTAATCTGTGGCCCAGAGACATATTTAGGATGGTATCCAGGAAGTGCTCTATTTACTTAAAGCAATTCTAGGATTCTCATTCTTACCTGAAAACATTTCAAGATATAAAGGAAAATGTGAACTCATTGATATAAGAATTATGTTTTCCATCAATGTAAATCAGAAAGACAAATATTTGGGAAATTTTATAAAAGTCTTAAAGTATCAATTATTTCTGATGATTATACCCAAACCATTTATTCATCCATACAACATAAATATGAATATGTGTATGTATGCATGCATACACACATATAGACACTCATATGTGCATATATGTATATATGTACACACATATACATACGCTAAGGTGAATACCATTTTCTAGATACCTTGGGATATACATAGACTTTCCTCAAGTCACTTATAATTTAGTGAAAGCAATAATTATATGTGGAATACTGTGTGATGGCCATGGAGTGGAGTCCAGGAGGTCTCTGTTTGACCCTGTCTTTGGAACTTCCTAGTTGTGTGATACTCCAAGTGACTTAACCACAACCTCAGTGTCCTCCTCTGTAAAATGGGGATAATAATAGGACTGATTCCAAAGGGTTTGGGGGATGATAAAATGACATATGATACATAAAAAGTCTTTGAAAATCTTAAAATGTCACATACATTTTCATTAGTGTTATTATGTGTGCTATATACACATATATTTATATAATATTGCATATATTATTACATATAGTCTTCCAAAGCAGAATTTGATAAGTGACAGGTTTGAAGAGATTGTTATAGAAATGGAGGGGAAGAAAGGATAATTTATGACAGGGAAAACCGAGGGAGGCTTCTTTATGCCTTTGAGTTGGGCCCACGTGAATGGGATTTTCACTGGTATGGTGATATGTGGAGAGTTTATTCCAAGTGGAGAAATAATCTTGAAAGGAAAACCTTATTCAGTTGATGGTATGGGACGGTTTTGGTGGAAGATGAGTGAAAGGTGGAAGTATGACATAAGATTGGAAAGGTATGTTGGGATTACATCATAGAAGAGACAATGTCAAGCAAAGGTGTTTAGACTCAATTTTCTTGGCAATGAGTGATCTGTGAAGACTTCTAAATTGAGGAAGGGCAATATTTTTTACGGTTATTTATAATTTTTCTTGGCAATAATACATATTGTATGTTTTTAAATGTTCCCTGTGACAACTGGTGTCAAAAGAAGATATTTCATATGAAATTTGCATATAGATACGTGTATACATACATACACATATGTACATATATACACATATACATATATAATTGCTTTCTTCTGAATTAAAAAGCATATATGTGTACATATTGAGGATATGTATTCAGACTGTGTGTAAGTACACACACATCTATTCATATTAGAATACATACATTATATATTTATATATGACATCTCTATACATATATTCCATACACACTTGTGTGTATATATATGGGTATATTTATATGCATATCTATCTATGTGTGTGTGTACACACACACACACATGCTTACATATGTTGCCTCTGAGATAATTTGATGATATGTAGAGTCTCTCTTTTTATACATCTGCATAATATACTTATCTGTATATGTCTATATGCATATAGATGTATATACTTGTATCTATCTAGATCTAGATCTTCTGAGGATATCACCAGTCTTGCAAGCTTTAACCTTCTTGATGGGTGGTTTCATTCTCCATTTTCTTCTTTTATTCTTCCTCCTAATTTTATACAGGTATAAAAGAGGCATATTTCCCTCAATTAGTGTTACTATCTATTGCCTTTTTTCAATTAATTTTTTTTCCTTTAGGAAACTAACTGCTATGACATCTGTTGTATATACATTTAACATTGATATTCTTTTATTATTTTTTTGTTATTGCTATTCAGTCATTTCAGTTGTTTCCTACTCTCATGACCCCAATTAGGATTGTCTTTTGCCAAGATACCAGAGTGGTTTGCCATTTCCTTCTCCGGTTCAATTTTAAAGATGTGGAAAATGAGGTAAACAGAGTTAAAGGAATTGTCTAGAGTCACACCACTAGTAAGTGTCTAAGGCCCCATTTGAACTCAGGTCTTCCTGATTCCAGCCCTGGAACTCTAATCACTGCACCATATAGCTTCTATTTTTCATTATTTATGGTGCATTTAAATGTAGCATAGTCTCTCCATTTATCTCTCTTGATATTCTGAATTTTATTGTTATTTTATCTGAAAGTTTGACTTCAACTAAAGAAGAGCTCTAAGCATTGCAAAGGTCCAATATTATATAACAAGGTTCTACCTTGGGTGATGCTTCAGTCTTATCTTGTGGATTCAGTTTTGACTACCACTGAGATTTTTTAGCTGGTGCAATTTGCAGAAAACAACTACATAGCCATTTTGATGACATTGTAGTACTTAACATTCAATTTTATGGATAAAATTAAAAGTTAATCTAGATTATGGAAGCAATATTTCTAGCTAAGGCATGTGGACAGAATTTTGGTTTCTGGCTTCTATTCAGGAGTATTTAATAAGTCAAAAAGAGCTACTCCTGAGGACTGAGTTCTTGTTATAATCTGATTCCCTTATTGCTCATTTTCTTAATAGCAGAGAAGAGGAAAGAACACAAGATCAAAACCTAGAAACGTACCTGGAATTTGGACAAAAGCAAGAGAAATATTTCTGAACTTTAATTCTGCTATTAAGGTAAAAAGTTACAAAAACAAAATAAAGGAGAATTTAACCCTGAAAGGAATCTAAGAAAGTATTCTGTTTAATTCAATAAACATTTGTTATCTACAATTGGCTAGCCACTATGGTCATCTAGAACACATTCCATATTTTACTGATGAATAAATTGAAACAAAGAGTGGTAAAGGCATTCAAAATACCACAAAGATGCTTAGTGGCAGATTTGAAACTAGAACAAAGATCTCTTGATTCTCACACCAGTGACCTTCAATTGTGTGGTGTAGCTGTTGGACTGAACCAAAGTAATAAGGCAGCATGAGGCTTAGCTTTAACTAAGATGACTGGGAAGGATCAATCCTTGACACTACCAAGGTTTAAGCCACCATGAAAATCTTGTGTTCCCTCAAAATGGAAATAGCAAAGTAGACACTTATGTGTTCTTGGTTTCCATTTTATTCAAAACACTACCCCAATATTTGCAATTTACCCAGTCCTGTCAGGGTTGATGCATAGGTCTTGTTCCCAGTTTTTCAGCTTCTCCAAGGGGTAGAACTTTTAACCTTGTATATCCCCATGTAGACACTAAACATAAAACATCCATGAGCAGAGAAATTCTGGGGCAAATTTGGTCCCTTTGACTTTGTATTTGAAAAAAGGTTCAGTTCTGGGGTGTCTGCCTTTTCTTAAGATTTACAGTTTCCAGTTGTTGTGTTTCATAATTGGTTGGGGAATGAAAAGTGAGTTGGACTACCTTTTATCATATTTGGGATTATAGTAAGAGAATGTGTATGGGTGTTTGTTTACATATATGCCTATAGAACCTTCCCAACTCCCACTGGAATTTATAGATTTATTTCCTAAAAAGAAAATAGTTTGGTACTTCACTCATTAGTCATCTTAAGTCCTTTAAGGGGCTGGGTTTTTTTAGTACTTCTTCCCATGAGCACCCATCCAATGTGTTCTCCATTGATAATCAGGGAAACTTAATTTGCCTTTAGAAGTGATATTTACTGATGTAGTATAGTAAGAAATTTTGGTACCAAAATAGCACTCCCACACCAAAGGCTGGGTTGTATTCTGTGACATACATTCATAGTTCCATAAGAAGTATGGTCTTAAATATAGGGTATAATGGTGGTGATGCACACATTTAGGAGAGAAAAAGAGTAATTTACAGCTGCTCATTACTGGAAGTCCTTTTCTCTCTTTGTGGAATCCTTGCAGTATGCTTCTTAGGTGAAATTGATGGGTACTTCAAGTCTTTGTAAAATCCTGAAGCTTCCTGTACTCAGTTTTTGCTGCTTGACTGCAAGATTCTGAAATGCTTTTCTGTATTATAAACAGATGGAGAAGTACGTCTCATTCATTTAGCCAATCAAATTTCCTCTGTGGTATCTTCTTTTTCTAATGATCAAAGGATGTCACTGCTCCCAGACTGATTAAGGAGTTCTTCCCATCTAGCTTTTTAGTATTTGATTGAGTGATCAACTCAATGAGTCATTGGAGAATTCTGGACCTTTTGTTTTCCTGTTAACTGGAGATGGGTAGATAAATATAGATAGAGACACACATACACAAACAAACATATATATGTATATATATACACATTTATGTAAATATAGACATTATACTATATGTATCACTATTGTGTGCATATATATTTACATGCATTTATGTATATGTATATGCATCTGTATTCATAATATGATAAAATTATATGTAAATAATAGAATCAGTATAAAAATATAATATGTTACATATGATTGTTGTTGTTTAGTCATTTCAGTTATTTCTAACTCATTTGTGATCTCATTTGGGGTTTGCTTGGAAAAGTTACTGGAGTGGTTTGCCATTTCATTTTCCAGCCCATTTTACAGATGGGCAGCTGCGGCAAGCAGAGTTAAATGACTTGCCCAGGATCACACAACTAGTAAATATTTGACGTCAGATGTGACCTCAAGAAGAAGAGACATTGGGGGCAGAGCCAAGATGGTGGAGGAGAAGCAGGGATCTGTTGAGCTCTCCCCCCAAACCCCTGAAAATACCTGTAAAAATGACTCCAAACAAATTCTAAAGGAGCAGAAGCCACAAAATGACAGAGTGAAACAGATCTCCAGCCCAAGACAATCTGGAAGGCCAAGAGGAAGGATCTATTGCACCAGGCTCAGAGCAGAACATGGCCCAGCGTGGGCCATGCTGGCATAGACAGGACTGGTGCAGGACTCAGGGCACTGAATCACTGGCAGCTGCAGCAGTTTCCAGACTTCTCAGCCCACACATGCCAAAAAGAGCTTTGAAGGCCAGTGGAAAAGGTCTTTCACCTGGGTGAGAGAGGAGCATGGTCCAGCTCCAGCCCCAGCTTGAGTCCCAGGGCGGCAGCAGCTACTACCACAGCAGTAGCTGCTTCTGGATATCTGGGCCTACAGACGGTGGGGGAATGGAGCAGCTGATCTGGGTCAAAGTCGTAAGTGGAGGTCCTGGGGTGAGGAGGAGCCCCGGCATAGCGGAACTTGTGGCGGCTGTGGAGAAGGAATCCTCCTCACAGTTCCAAGGCAGAAAAGAATGCTTGTGGTTGCTCACAGAACAGAGCACAGTCCAAGAGAGGAGTAAACACCTCTCCTTTGACCATACCACATTGGAAGAACTGAAAATTTACAGGTTCCTAGAAATATCTCTGAAAACAGCTACGCAAAACCCCTGAAGCTTGGGGCAATACACCCTCCACTTAACAAAGAGTTCAGAAGTCAAGTAACTGGCTGGGAAAATGAGCAAATGGGGGAAAAATAAGATTTTAAAAGGATACTTTCTTGATGAAAAGGTATTTTCTTATCTCCTGGGTAACAAGGAAGATCAAAGCATACAACCAGAGGAAGATCATGAAGTCAAAGCTACTACATCCAAAGCCTCCAAGAAAATTATGAAATGGTCTCAGAACATGGAAGAGCTCAAAAAAGATTTTGAAAATCAATTAAGAGAATGTAGAGGAAAAATTGGGAAGAGAAATGAGAGTGATCCAAGAAAATCATGAAAAACGAGTCAACAGCTTGCTAAAGGAGACCCAAAAAAGTGCTGAAAAAAATAATACCTTAAAAAATAGACTAACTCAAATGTCAAAAGAGGTCCAAAAAGCCAATGAGGAGAAAGTTGCCTTAAAAAGCAGAACTGAGGGGCACCTAGGTGACACAGTGAGTAGAGCACCGGTCCTGGAGTCAGGAGGACCTGAGTTCAAACCTGACCTCAGACACTTGACACACTTACTAGCTGTGTGACCTGGGTCAAGTCACTTAAACCCAATTGCCCTGCCTTCCACCCTGAAAAAATAAAATAAAATAAAATGAAATAAATTTAAAAAAGCAGAACTGGGCAAATGGAAAAGGTAGTCAAAAAGCTCCCTGAAGAAAAAAAAATTCCTTAAAAATGAGAATGGAGCAAATGGAAGCTAATGATTTTATAAGATATCAAGAAATTATACAAAAAAAGAATGAAAAAAATAGAAGACAATGTGAAATATCTCATTGGAAAAACAACTGACCTGGAAAGTAGATACAGGAGAGAGAATTTAAAAATTATCGACCACCTGAAAGCCATGATCAACAAAAGAGCCTAGACACTATCTTTCAAGAAATTATCAAGGAAAACTGCCCTGAGATTCTAAAACCAGAGGGTGAAATGGAAATGGAAAGAATCCACCGATTGCCTCCTAAAAGAGATCCCAAAAGGAAAACTCCTAGGAATATTGTGGCCAAATTCCAGAGTTCCCAGGTCAAGGAGAAAATATTACAAGCAGCCAGAAAAAAACAATTCAAGTATTGTGGAAATACAATCAGGATAATACAAGATTTAGCAGCTTCTACGCTAAGGGATCAGAGGGCTTAAAATATGATATTCCAGAGGTCAAAGGAGGTAGGATTAAAACCAAGAATCATCTACCCAGCAAAAATGAGTATAATACTTCAGGAGAAAAAATGGAATTTCAATAAAATAAAGGACTTCCATGTGTTTTTGTTAAAAAGACCAGAGCTGAATAGTAAATTTGACTTACAAATTCAAGAATCAAGAGAAATATGAAAAGGTAAACAAGAAAGAGAAGCCATAAGGAACTTATTAAAGTTGAACTGTTTACATTCCTACATGGAAAGATGATATTTGTAACTCATGAGACCTTTCTCAGTATTAAGATAGTTAGAGGGAATATGTATGTGTGTGCACGTGTGTGCACATGTGTGTTTATGTATATATGTATATATATGTACATATATGTATATACACACATATATATCCCCAAGTATATATGTGTATACGTATGTATATATATATGTGTGTGTGTGTGTGTGTGTGTAGAGACACATATATACACATATATATGTATGTGCATGTATATGTGTGTATGTATATATATACATATATATGTGTGTGAGTAGATAGATAGATAGATAGATAGATAGATAGATAGATAGATGGCACACAGGGTGAGCTGAATATGAAGGGATGATACCTAAAAATAAAATCACGTGTTGAGAAGAATGTACTGAGAGAAAGAGAAAGTGAGAGGTAGCATGTAGTAAACCATCTCACATAAAAGAGGGAATTTCAGCAGGGAATTGTATTCAAGTGAGGGAAGGCTGTTCAAGGTCACCAGCCTCACTTTCTCCCCTGGAGCCTTCTGGGTCCAGTGGCAAGATATAAATCAGATTGACTGGGAATGGCCTCTGAGTAAAACAGTATGTCTTGAGGAAAGAGTTTATATAAGAGCGCAATGGTTAATAAATTTGGAGATGAAAATTAGTCAAGGCTATAGAAGGTTTACAATGCAAGATAAGGAGTTTTGAAATTTATCCTATAGCTAGTGAAGATTTTGGTCAAGAGAATGACTAATCAAAGCAGTATCTTTGAAAGAATGATCTGGATGGATTTGGAGGAAGATGAGACTGGGAGAAGGGAGAGAGACCAGCAAAAGGACTACTAATTGTAGCCCAAACATGATACAATTGGGATCTGATCTGGTTTAAGACAGTAATGAAAAAAATGAGGAAAATGTCTACAGAAGATATTACAACAGGAGAATAATGAATAAGACAGGGTAGATGATAAGAAGTAACAGGAAGGGAGGAATGGTTTTAAGCTTGAGTTTTGGAGTGGCAGGTAGCCATGAAATTGAAGAGCTATTGACAGACATATGGAATCCTTGAGAGGAGGCTGACTTGGGGAGGCGGATGTGTTCAGGTTTTGTATTTACTGAGTTTTACATGGTAACAGTAGGTTCTAGTGGAAATGCCCTCAATACAATTTAAGTTGTGATACATTAAAACCTATATTTCTTTTACTTATCCAGTTTTTCTTCATCTCAGACTCACTGGCTGATTCTAAAATGCTTTAAACTCACATTCTAGAATTCTGTAAAACAGATATTGCCCTGTGTGGAGCCCAAAATAAGCCATTCTCCAGAGATTTAAGTATACATCATTAACAGCTGCTCACCTTGTCAAATTGCCTCAGAATTTACGTCTTTGTCTTGGCAAATCCTAGCTTTTTATGGAACTTCCCATATTTTCCTTCATTGTTTCTGCCAGCAAGAATAGAACTCTCTCTCAATCAAATACTCTTATTGAGTCTAGTGTTGGGTCAAGTGAGCTACAGAAAATGTCCCCCAGGTTAAACATTTGTCGTTACATGTGGGCAGATAGGTCATAGGTGGAGGAGTAGAGGGCATCTTCCTCTACCACTTTGACTTCCAATTAAATTAGAGAGATTTCTTATCTAGCAGTCTGAAGCATTTAGTCCAAATTTAAGTCTGGAGAGTTCCAAATCAGAGTTTCCACAAATCTGCCATTTACCTGATGGCTATGTATTAACGTCACATCCCAACTCTTAATCAGGATGCTCAGAGACTGACATTTCTAATGGTTTTTCCAGTGTTCCAGATGAAGAATATGGCTTTTACTCATTTGTGCCATCCAGCCTGGGCAAAGATCAATAGGAAGATGTCACTGTGCTTGACCAGAAAGAAAATGACCCAGAGTTTGAGGATCTATATTGTTAACAACAGTGAAACTCCTTGCTAACAATAACACATATAAAATTTTGAATTTTTCATGGGCCTCCAGAGGGATGGACCTATGTTACTTTACAATAATGGTTGCTTCGCTTTTTAAATGAGAAGGGTTCTTTTTTTAGGCGTCAAACATTTTTTTTCACATTACCCCACCTTATAGTAGTTTTATTGTTGTTATCTGTATGAGAAAATATATAGAAAAAGCTAATTATTTAATCAGCAATGCTTTTGAATGAATTTGCGTTTTATTCATAACAGTATCAATATACCTTTTAAAATAGTGACATACGAATGCAAAATATATAATTATCTAGTTTACAGAAGGCAGGTTTACTTATTATTCTGAATCATTTAATTGGAGGGGCTTCTTACAATAACTATAAACCTTGGAAGTCTGTGGTGTATAGTTTGGAAATTTCTGTGTCATTACATGAAATGGTCCACCTTATCAATGACTGCAAATCTAAGAGAAATTAATGCCAAACCTACATAATTTAGCAATTGGTAGTTAAAAAGGTAAAACTACATTCAACAAACAATTAAATAAATATTTATAAAATACCTCCTATGTGCTCTATGTCATTCTAGGCACTGAAGATAAGTAAATGCAATATGCCAAAAATCCTTTCATTAAGGAGACTACAATCTACTAGGAAGGGATAAAACAAACACACAAATAATTATGAAGCTACAAATATAAATATAAATGTACAAAACAGATCTTCACAGAGGGATGTGAGAGATCTGACAATGGAAAGATTCCTTATAGATGCAGGTCAGGGAGGGCTTCATGGAAGACATGGATCTTAGCAGACATTTGAACAAAGGGCAAGAATTCAATAGATGTATATGTGGGAGGAAGTCATTTCAGGGTGAAAAGAAAACAAATCACTTAAGGAAAGGAAAAACACACATTTTGTATGGTGAACAATGAGGAGCTGCTCCTTATTTTTAAGTAGATGAACCTATAGTGAGAACAGTGACCTAGGATGATTATTTTGACAACAATGCAAAGGGTGAATTCAAAAGGACAAAGAATGGAAACAAGAAAACCATTAAGGAAACTATTTTAACTGTACTTAAAGCAGTTAATTATTTGGTATTGAATTAGGGTGGTAGCATTAGGAGTGGAAAGGAGGGATACTTGTCAAATGTATCACAGAAGTAGAATTTATACAAATTCACCCTGGTGACTGAGAGAGAGGTGGTGTAACCAACAGAAATGAGGAAGTTAGGTGAAGATACAGGTGTAAAAGGAAAGATGATAAATTCCATTTAGTATATGCCGAGTTTGAGTTGATGGCAACTGTCCATATGGAGATTAAGAGGAAGTTTGAAATGGAAAACTGACACTTAAGAGAAAACCTAGGACTGCGGGTATATGTTTTGAAATCTTCCGCATCAAGATGATAATTAAAACATTGAAAGCAACTAAGGTCACCAAGGGAGAGGATCTGTACAGAGAAGAGAAACAGGACAGGATCTTGGACTCCTCCATGTAAAGGACAACAACATGAAGAGAGGAATCAGCAAAAGAGACAGGAAAGGAGCAAACAGAGATGTGGGAGGAGAACAGAAGCAATACAACTAACTACTGGAAAATCTACAGGAAGGAGAAAGTATTAAGAAAGAGGGAGCTGTGTCGTGTAGCCGTTTGCTAAAAAAAAACAAAAAAAAACTTTCTGATACTGAATGATAGTGGTAACTGAAATGAAGAATGGTTTAGTTATGTGCAGACACAACCCAAATAACGCGCCTTATATTTGCAAGACAAGTTGAAATGTTATCTACTAAGACTTTTATTGTATTTGGCAGTCATTATGCAATAGTGAAGAATATTACAATTCAAAGCTGCATGGGGGTACATCCAGTTCCCTACCTCCACCCAACCCCAACCACCCCCCCCCCCCACCCAACCCCAACCACCCCCCCACCCCCCCACCCCAGCCGCCACACACCAATTCCACCAGAGAAATGTATTCGCAATTTGTAAAGAAAGAGAAGGGTCTAAACACCTTGTTAACAACAGTGATACCTCATTATCTGTGATTACAACTGGCAGGGAAAATCAACTGATGAGGGGCCAATTCACCTATTCCCTCCCTTACATAGATAGAGATTTATTATCTCTCATAGGGATTTATTATCTCTCAGCCCATAAAATATAATGAGCTCATAGTGTATAATTCTAGCTACCAGATCATGTCTTGCTAATATTTGTAAGTACTAACTTTTTGTAGCCTACAGTCACATCTTAGACAGTTTTTGTCATTTTTTCTCACAATCTACATTGATCACTAAGACAAGGCTCCTTAAGGATTTCCCTTCTGTAATTTCTGGGGACAGTCATCTTGTTGTGAATTAGCATTATATAACTGCATTTCCAGAAATAAATCTGAGTGACTCAGGTTTGCTCAATGCTTCTTTGTTGAGCGATTGTTGCCTGATTTCATATGGATCTCACCCATGGAGGGCCTTTTGATTCCATTTTTTGATCTTACCTCTTTGAAATAAATCAATTTCAGCTACATTAGACAAATCTAATGTAAGTACCTATTAGCAGTCTTTGTAGTTACTTGTTGAAATGATGTCTGCTTACATTTCTGTAAATTTTTGATCTATCATGCTCTCTATAAATGTTTATCTCTATTCTTCCTAGTAAGTGTTAATTTTCCTATAGCTACCTTAGGCTGGTGCTTTTTTTCTTAATATTGTATGAGTTTTGGATTGGATACTATCCAAAACATTTTTGATCCATTTTATACTTCTGAAAGTATCTAGTATTCGATAACTATAAATTGCCTATCTGTAGATTTTAATTTCAGAATACTAGTAGTTTTCAACTTATTAAGCCACTAACCTTCTCTTTGTATATCTGATGTGATTTCCCTGAAGTCCACCCAGGTATTTGTAAGTATCATCTTCTTCCATTGGTTCAATATGACTTCTAGATTCAACCCTAAAGATTTTAATTTGCTTGGTATATACTTAGAAATTTTCACTTGGGTCCAAAATATTTAAATATAATGGATAGAGATTCAATGAGAGGAAGGAATTGTTTAATATGTTATTTTGGCAGAATCATATAACTTGATATTATTCCATATAAAGATAGTAATAAGTAAGATGGTTTTAATTGAGAAGTCAAACTTAGTTTTATACACGAGAAATGAAGATGGAGTCAAGAACAGGCAGAAACATAATGGGCTTAAACTTTCTCCCAGAAAAAAAAAATGCCATAGTTTATATCAGTTTTACTTGAGAGTCACTTTGGTCAATCTTCGTTCCCCTCCTAATCCTCCTTGTTACTTTCCAGTCTTTGCCACCATACCACATCTGTTTCACCATCAAATTCCCTCTGTACCTGAGGCTCCTCTTACTGCCATTCTAGCACCCTTCTTCCATGTATGAATTCATCCCAGGGTCTCCATATTGGGGAGTGGCCTGGGAGAGTCAATCTTTCATGATTCATGATTCTGACTCTGATTCTTGGGACCTTGCCACCATGCAACCTCATAAGTATGGTCACTGCTTGCACTCCCCAGTTTAGCTTACTTTTGTGTAGTGTCTTCCATCAATAGAATATAAATTCCTTAAGGAAAATTACTCTAGGAACTGTCTTTTTTTCTTACATTTCTATGTGAAGTGCTTAATAACTTAGTGCCTGGAAAAACGTAAGCTATTAATAAATACTATTTAGCTTGTCTCAACTTTCCTTGGTGACAGGTTTCAAATAGAAAAAAGTCTTGCATTTCTAAATGAAACATTCTAGCATTTTCATTTTATTTCAGACTATATGTCTGTAGCACATGAATAAGCCTTGAGTGTGGAACTAAATCTTAGACTTTGTAATAAACAACAGAAACATTACAAAGGTTACTGTACTTTTAGGAGTATTCAATTTTTATCAAATCAATAATAAATTACCTTTTACTTATCCAGGAATTTTGACACAGCCCCCCTTTTTTGAGTTCACATACAATGTATTGTTTTTAGCTAAGGTGGTTGTTGATTCTTTTCCTTAGTGGAATTTGTTCATAGCTTTACTTTTCCTCTTGTTTTTTACCATGGTTCTTACCCCGGAAATAATGGCTGATTATCCTGCTAAGGTCCTGGAAAGTTTTTATACTTTCTGTCAAATATTTAAATAGAATAAGAGAATACTTTCATTCGTATGATTATAGCAGACACATACTTTTTTGAACTATTCTATTTTGGGATAGTTTGTTAGTTTTGATATCATCAAAGGAATTTTTTAGAATCCTCGTCAAAATAAGCCTGTCTTTTTTTCAATGTTGATTGAGATATTGATGGTGTTTTAGTTGTCCTTTTCATTATTACATATAATTTTTGGAGTTGGCATTAAGTAAAAATTTTCAATGATTCTAGAGTCTTCACCTTTTCCTTTTTGGATTTTGTAGTTCCTTGTTTTTATCTTTTATTTTTATTAAGTTTGGGTTAGTAATTAATTTATTATTGTTAATTTTATTTTTGCCCTGCACTGGTCAGTAACACATTATTGTGTGCCTTGGAGCTGAGAACACTGTTACAAAAAGTATACTCCAGATCAGACTAGACATTTTCTGTAATCTCTATGACCTCTTAAGTCTCTCTAAAACAGAAATCATGCACCAAAGATAAAGCAACTTCAGCTGTTTCCATGGTCTAGGACAGGGGTGGGGAACCACATCCTCAAGGCCATGTGTGGCCCTCTAGGTCCTCAAGTGTGGCCCTTTGACTGAATCCAGAGGAGGAAACCCACCCCCAAAAAATTGTATCAGGAGCTAACATTCATTGACCCTAGGCTCAAAGCATTTCTCTGCCATCTCCAATGCTACCAGCATCAAGGATGCACTAGCAGAAGAAGCAAGAACATTATACAAGCTTGCATCAAAACCCACCTCTTTACCCTGGTACTCACTTCCTCTTTCCAGGATTGTAAAGACCTAGGTTCCAGGCTCTGGAATTTCCTCAGGTTTTGAAAGCCAAGTTGGTTATAGGCCTTCAAGAGCAAAAGCTCTTTAGGAGTTGCCAGCCAAAAGTACCAACACTCCAAAGGTCTGAATTGCCAGTAGCTCTGAATTGTAGATGCTGGGCCAGAGAACTAAGGTACAGAAGGAGTGGGACAAGTCACAAAGACAGGACACTGCTTCTGGGGAGCTGTGCAGCTCTCTACCAAGCCTAAAGGAAAAACACAATATTGAGCTGGGGTCAGTTCTGATCACCCAAAATTCAGCTAGGTCAGAGACCTAAGCTGGTGAACTATGAATTGCCCAGTGTGGGAGAAGGCTGAGATGCTTTGATATCCAGCCCCTGAGGAAACCGTAACCAAAAGAAAGGGAGTCAAAAGTGAGTGATAGGGAGTATAAGTGGGGAAGGGGAGAGAGTGAAATTACCAAAAATTCTAGGAAGAAGAAATTTCACAGACCTTTGCTGTAAATAGATAAATCAACAGGAAAACCAGTCACAACAGAAGTGTTTTATGAATATAGTTTTATCCTCATAAAATCCCTGAGAGGTAGAAGTTATTATTATCACCATTTTACAGATGAAAATACTGAGGCAGAGTTTAAGTGACTTACTCAAAGTCTGACACTAGTAAATATTTGAGGCAGAATTTGAGTTCACGTCTTCCTAACTCCAGGTCCAGCACTCTATCCACCGTGCTACCTAGCTGCCTAGGTAGATAGAGACCTGAGTGAATTTAGAGTTCAAACACAACCTCAGACATTCATTTGTTTTTTGACTTTTGAATTCCTTAACCTCCCAGAGTGTGTGACCACTCTCTAGGATTTATCTACAAAGGTAGAGAAATGTTGCCAATGGTAGAGACAGTCTCCCCACTTAAGAAATCATGGATCCTTAGACATTCTTGAGAGCAATTTGGAACTATGCTCAAAGGGCAATAAAAATGTGCTTACCCTTTGACCGAGCAATACCACTTCTATGGCTGTATCCCAAAGAGATCACACAAGTGGGAAAGAGACCTACATGTACAAAAATATTTATAGCAGCTCTTTTTGTGGCAGCAAAGAATTGGAAATCAAGGGGATGCCCATCAATTGGGGAATGGCTGAACAAGCTGTGGTATATTAATGTAATGGAATACTATTGTACTATAAGAAATGAGGAACATACAGACTTCATAATAACCTGGAAAGACCTACATGATATGATGCTGAGTGAGGGAGCAGAACCAGGAGAACATTGTACACAAACAAAAACATATTGCTTCTGTGACAACTAACTTTGATAGACTTGGCTCTTCTGAGCAATACAAGGTTCAAAGACTGCTCCAAAGGACTCATGATGGAAAGACCTATCTATATCCAGAGAAAGGACTGTGGAGTTTGAATGCAGATTGAGAGATTGCTCTCTCTTTTTTTTCTCTCTTCTGTTTTGGTTCTGTTTCTTCTCTCTTATGATTCATTCCATCAGTCATAATTCTCTTTATAACTTGACTACTGTGTAAATAAGTTTAATGCGAAGGTATTTGTAGAATATATATAGGATTCCATGCTGTCTTGGGAGGGGTGAGGGGAGGGAGGGGAAGAAAATTTGGAACTCAAAAACTTGTGGAACTGAGTGTTGTAAAATAAAAATAAAAATCTAAAAAATTTTTAAAAATGAAAAAATCATAGATCCTTGATGTTTTGTATTAATGTTTGATCAGTCATATCTCTTATGTTAATTATTTCACTCCATCTAATTTCCCTGTCCCTTTAGCAATTAGAGCAGACAACATTGGATAAAATTGATTAGCTTCACCAGTTCATATTTAAATAATCATAAGGCCCTGGACCAAAGCATCAAAGAGGTCCAAGACCAAAGCCATTCCAGAATTACTTTCCTCTTCTGTGTTTGTAAGCAATATTATTTCCAACATGCTTCCATATTTAAACTGTAATGATAGAAGATAATTCTGGAAATATATATGTTTGCATATGGATAGATACAGGCATACAAACATATATGCCTAATTGTGTATATATATATATATATATATACACACATATATGTACACATACATATATATATATAAGTTAATATATACACATATGTGCATACAAACACATGCAAGCCATTTAACCTATTTCAGCCTTAGTTTCCTTATCTATAAAACGGGGATAATAATAGACTCCAGGGCAGGTAGGTGGCATCATAGTGCACAGAGTGACAGGTCTAGAGTCTTTCTGAGTCCAAATCCAGCCTCAGACACTTACTAGCTGTGTGACCCTGGGCAAGTCACTTGACATTGTCTGCCTCAGTTTCCTCATCTGTAAGTCTAGAGAAGGAAATGTATCTTTGTATTTTCAGTCCTGAAATTTATATCTGAGGGGAAAAAGAATGATTTAACCTGTCAGTATCTGTGCCAAGAAAATCCCAAATGGCGTCTTTAAGAGTAGGATACAACTGATCAACAACTGAATAGAATCTACGACCCCTTCCCAAGTTGTTGTGAAAATCAAATGAAATAAGTATCCACTGTGCTTTGTAAACTTTAACACACTAGCTATATTTATGAGGTATAGTTGAGGCAGCTAGGTGACTTAGCAGATAGAGTTCTGGGCCTGGAGTTAGGAAGATGAGTTCAAATCCAAGGTTAGACACTTATTAGCTGTGTGACCCTGGGCAAGTCACTTAACCTTTGTTTGCCTTAATCCACAGGAAAAGGAAACTTCAAAGCATTCCAGTGTCTTTGCCAAGAAAAGCCCATGGACGGTACTGGCATTCTGTGATCCATAGAGTTACAAAGAGTCATAAACAACTGAATAACTGAATAATAAATAGGGTGCCTAAAATGATTTCTAATGGCTCTTTCAAATATAACATTCTGGGACTCTGATGTGTTTGAATAAAGAAAATATTATAAGAATTACCAATTCTATCACTATTTTTCTATCATATTTTTACAACATCAAAAGGAGTCTGGCTTCTTTCCAAGTAAGTATTTTTTTTTCTTTTTAAAATTAACAAGTATTTATTTTATCTTTCCACCTTCCCCTTATTTTTCTTCCAAAGAAACAAGCTAAATATTTATTAGGCACTACTATAGGGAAGACATTGCGGATCACTTGTGCTCTATAACTTTTAAGCTAAAAAAAAGAGGAAAAGAAGGCATTTATAGGAATGGAAGGCATGGAGGAATATCAAGGTGGTGTCAGATTCTAGTGTGTCATTGAAAGAAGCTTTAAGGTAGTATCCAATTGTATCTCAGATAGGAAAAGAGTCAAATTTATTCAGAAGGGAAAAAATATTCTCATTTGGATATAATGAATATACTTATTATATAATTCGATAAAACAAAATTCTGTTTGTAGTATACTATAAAGCACTAGGAAATCTGTGAGTTTGGTTCTAAAGCTGGTTCTGCTTTGAACTCACTGTGAGACCTTGGTCAAGTCACTTCCCTTCCTCTGGGATACAATTCCTTCATCTATGCCATGAGGAGACTGGAATAAATGTTCTTTAATCTGTGATCCTAGGAAGTACATTTAAATTTGGATCCCATGGAACTTTTTATTTCTATGCCCTTACACACCGTGCTACTTAAGAACACTATCTCTCTATCAATGACAATAATTTATTCATTAACATATATGTATATGCATATATATATAATATGTAATATATAAGTGCAAAATGTTTAAAAATTACAAAATGTGTGTATATGTGTATATATATATATATCTGTATGTCTCTCTCTCTATATATATATATTATGATTAGTTTTAGTGTCTTCTTTGTATTTCAGATTTTGGTGGGATATAATATCTTTTCTTCTAAACGTGATCTGATGCTTGACTGGACAGGGTGACAAATATAGGTCTCACTTTTCCCACTTTTTCAGTTTTAACAGTATTCAAATTCTACACATTGAAGGATATACTTCTTAAAATCCATCACTTTGAAACCTGCTCTCAGTCTTGAATGATAAAATGAATACCAGGACATTCCCTGTTTGTTTTACAATCAGAAAATTTAATGTGGGTACTTGCCAACAAATGTGATTTATAGGTTAGGGGTACCTGATGAAGGAATGTTAAAAACAAGAGAGCTGGATGGTAAAGCAAGACTAAAATATAGTTAAGAAAGTCACAGCAACACCCATGCCATGTGATTTGTCCACACCAATTAGGAAGGAATTCCTCCTGGCAATCTTTTCAAATTAGCATCTATAGAGTAATTCAGGACACTGAATGGAACATATCTCTATACCATGAGGAAGTAGAATGACCTGTCATATATAGCTTTTTCATTCCAGTTTTCCTGATTGGGTGTTTTAGTAAGAATCATCACATCAGGAATTGGGAAGGTAATTAAAGATAAGATGTTTGGGAAATTAAGCTGGTTAGTATCATAAGGGCAGACATATGGTCCTGTGAATATGTTTTGTGTAATTTGCTTTATATAGTGTTTAGGGAAGGATTTAAAGAATTGAGTATAGCAGTTGACATGTATAGCACTAACACTCTGATATCCCCCTGGTATCCTCTCACTCTTACATATTTAATTGCCTTAACTTATATTTTGCAGCAAAATTGCCCTCCTGCAAAAGGCCTACCAATTTGGCCATAGGCAAGGATGTCTTAGCATAACTCAATGCCATTTATTGTACCATGTGGAAACTCGAGCATTTATAACGAGTGGTGGCCCTCTTTCTGAAGCAGCAATGGGCAGAATGGCATTTGTTCCACACTGCACTTGGTGATATTGTTGGAGTTTCCTATGCACCACCTCCAGCTCTTTTATCCAGTAGACACATAACTTAGATAAGATTAAGTAATGTGCACCATTTCAGTGAACACTTTCCACTCCACATAAACAGTGATCCTACCTCTCAGTGAAAATAATTTCCATCTGTGAGGTTTATGCTCGATATTTTTAACACAAACATATGGTGTGGACATAAAAACTCTTCTGAATGTTCAGCTAATCAAATAGCTCAATGGCTTTCATATTGTAATGCCTCTTAAAAAGAGGATGCAAAGCAATCCTATAACGTTATGGTAATACATTTCACCATATTACTTACAGAAAAGCTTTTATACATTTTTCATTTAAATTAAACAAAGTCTGACAGACTGAAGGTTCTGGATGCATCCTCCACAGTGCTGTAACTACACTACGGTATTTGTGGATGGCAAGGCAGCAACTAGAATTTTCCTGCACCTACCCATCAAAGTTATTTACATTTTTATAAAATTATAAGGGATAGGGATTGAGGATCTCTTTATATGGACATACAGGGAATTGTTGGAGAAGAAAACTCTCTCTACCAATGTAGGTAAGCATCTTCTTTGCAACTCATAGTCTTAGAGAGTTGTTTGAACACTGAAAGATTAGTTGAATGGTCCTTGGTCACATAGCCATAATGGGCCAGAGGCAGCTCTTGAATTAATGTCTTCCTGGTTTCAAGGTTCTCTATCAATTTCAACATGCTACTTTTCAAAAAAAAATTAGTTGTAATTTATATAACTCTTAAATCTTTGCAACATGTGTTCAATATACAATTTCATTTGATTATCACAATTACTCTAGGAGATAGATTCTATGTGGGTATACCCATTTTACAGATGGATACAGAAGAAATGGAGGGTCAGAAAGGCTAAACGATTAAGCTCTCCAGGACCTTTCTTCTGAATTTGCCGTCATGCCTCAGATGACTTGTCATCTTGGAATATCCCTCATTCCTTAGTATCCATGGCCTCTTCACCCTAGAGTATCCTTTGCTCACTGCAGTCTTCTCACCTTGGAACATTCCTTTATACCTGTGGCCTCCATTGGCGAATTGCTCCTGGAACCTCCACTTTGAAAGAGGGCCTAGGAAGGCCATTCATTCTTCTTTTCTTTTCTGGTTCTGTTTTTGACTCCACGTGTATGTGTAACTCCCCACAATTGTCCCCTTTTGGCTTCCTTTTTTGTACTGTCTTCCCTCATTTACAAATCATGAGCTAATATTTGTAAAGCACTTAGTGTATTACCTGGGACATAATAGATGCTTAATAAACAAACAACAAATATTTATCCCTTCCTCTTTCCTTCCTTCTATTAGAATGTAATCTCCTTGAGGACAAGGACTGCTCTGTTGCTTGTATTTGTACCCCCTATGATTAGCACAATTCCTGGCATATAATAAGCACTTAATGAATGATTTTTCCCTTGATTAGTCCTAGATCACAAAGTTAGCAATAGCCAGGATTAAGAAACGGAATTCAAACTCAGCTCTCTTCTGAGTCAAAGTTCAGTAATATTTCCATTGGACCAGGCTGTCACATTTTTTTATGTGCACAATAAAGTTTTCTAGATCTCCTTAGCACAAAAGCCTCATGTATGGAACAATTTGTAAATGAAACCTTACTGAATTAGTCAAGAGAATCTTCTATTCAATGAGTCTGGTTATGGAAGTTTTATGACTAGTGTCTTTAAACTCCATCCCAGTTATAATTTCTCTTTCCCTTCCTCACATACAAGTATACTTAGAGTCAATTTGTATTTTAATATAAATACTTCATTAGGCATTTATATTTGGTTTTAATGTTTTATGCTCAGTATTTTATTCTGTGATACATAATTCTTTCAGGATGTATATGTGTATATGTGTGTATGTAAGTATGCATGTATATTTGTGTATATATACACATATATGTGCGTATACATGTGTAATTACTGTATACATGTAACTGTATATATGTATATTATGAGTATATGTGTGTATATTCATATATGTATATATACACACATGCATACATATGTAAATGTGTACGTATGTATGTAAGTATAGTTCTTTCAGGAGATGAGGTCCTGAAGGATCCTGAAAAAAACATATATTTTAAAAAAGCTAACATATAAATTTGTGTGTGTATACTTCAGGATTTGATCAATATTTTTCTATATATCTCTCTGTCTATCTATTATCTACTGGAAGAACTATACTTAATATAAATTACTATCAATATCTCATTAGCCATTTATATACATATATACACATATCCTGGAAGATCTACATTTACTATAAATTACTACAATTTTTTCACTAGCCCTTCATATGATTAATGTTCCAGCCACAGAAAAACTACTCAGTTTCCAACTAACCTCACTAAAGTTCCAATTTAATAGATCAATGAGGAAGGAAAACAAATATTTATTAGGTGCTTAGTATGTGCCATGTACTGTGTTAAGCACTTTATCAATATTACCACATTGATCCTCACAGAAATTCATGGCTACTGTGCACTGGTGCTGTTATTATCCCCATTTTGCTATTGAGGAAACTGAGGTAACAAACATTAGATGACTTGGTCACACAGCTAGTAAGAGTCTTAACTTTTATTGTAACTCAGGTCTTCCTGAATCCAAGACCATTGCTCTATCCACAGTACCACCAGCTGCCACTAAGAGGTGTCATAATGGACACATTTGTTTGTCTCTCTGTGTATGCATTTATATTTGTTTCTGGTTTTCTTTTGTTTTGCTTTTATTTTAAAATACCATTGCTACTAATATGTACATGAAAAAATTAATATGCAACCTTCAGGACTTTCTGTACTGAATATTTAGGCAAATGTTCTTGTTTTTAGTAGCCCTTTTTTCCATGCCTTAGTCAGCTGCATTGGGTATTTAATCAATATGAATGACACTCCTATCTGGGACTATAGCAACTTGTCTGTTGTTATTTTTGACCTACCACCTGCCTTGTGTGACAATGGTGCTCCAGTATCTGCCATGTTTCTTAGGTCTCTCTTTGCCTGTAGTCACCCTCCTTCCAGTTTTCTGATAAGCACAGGTACAATAGCCCCATTTCTATGGTTTATGAGGCTCAGTGTTTTGCTGTAATGAACAAATCTTCAATGTTACTATTGACTCTATGTATCAGCCCTAAAAATGTTATTCTTTTTATGTTATTCTTGTAAATACTAACTGCTTCCATTCTTTAGCATTGTTCTCCTCATAGGAAGCAGAGAGGACACAGCCAAGTATATTCAAGAAAGTGTTTTATCCTGCCCTGGAATAATAATTCAGTTTTTAAAAATATATTTATGAGCCATTATTCAATGGTTTAAGTTCACTGTAGAATTTTCTCAGAATTTTAACAGGGGCTAATGCCATAGTGGATTATGAACTGGACTTATAACAGAAAGGATCTGGTATCAAGTGTCGCCTTAATGCTGGACAAGTCACTTAACTTCTCAGTATTCTAGACCAGAGTTGTCAAGCATACCACGGTCTGCATTGCTCCTGAGTGCAGTTGGAACCAGATTAAAATATAATTGGGAAATATTTAAGAAAACAAATTAAAATACAATAAAGAACAGACAATATTACATTTTAAAACTAAGTCAATACGTGGCCCACAGCGATCTTTACGTATGGATTAATAGACCTTGTTTATTTTTGAATTTGACACCAATAATCTAGACAATTCTTGTTATTCTCTAAGTTGCACAGAAAGCATTGGCTTGTTTTCAGAGAAGGAATTTCCTCATCCAGGAATTCTCCATAGCAATGAAATTATATGTCCAATCTTTATCTGGTAATTCTTGAAGCTGGATAAACTGAATTCCAATGCAAAAACCGCTTTGCTTCTCACACAGAACTGTTCTTTTCTTTATAGATTTCTCATTCGGTTAGGGAATGAGCCCAAAGTTATTGGTTTTAGCCCTGTCTTGAACTATTAGCGTCATTCTGTTCCAGGGCCCTGGATTCTTCCAGATTAGTTGGTCAAAAGTGTCAGCTGCAAGAGAACATCAGGATCCAAACATAAGGAAATGCCCTTACACTACTGGATGCCTGGCATTATGAAATTAACAATTCTACATGTCCTTTCCACCAACAATAAGACCAACAACAACTGGTGGTCAAATATGAAGACAACTAGGGAGTTCACAGGTTCAAATCCTCTAAAGGGGTGGAAAGTAAATACTTATGCAGTACAGCAGAGGCAGAAACCTTATTAGCTTCCGTTGTCATTGGAGAAAAAAAATATGCATCATCTATAAGAACCAGCATTAGAAATTGTTTTGATGCTTGTGATCTCCTCCAGTGATTTGTTTCAACCTCACTGAGAGAAATAATTGCACGGTAAGAATTCTAATTACATAACCTACTACTTAGAGAATACTACTTAAACCATTTTTAGTGTCTAGTATCACTCCCCCGATTCAAAGTGTGTGTCTCTGGGTCAGTACATCTAGCAGTGCACAGAAGAAAATATTTTGTCTCTGTATTGGGATGGAGAGAAAGAACACTTGGGTAACTTCAGTCATTTTTACTTGCTTATAGGCAGTACATGAGGTGTTCAAGGAGGTCTAGCACCTCTGGTGTGAGGTTTTCCTGAGTCCTCTTCAGGGTTGCTCATCTAACTTTGGTCTCCACCTGGCACTCAACTCTCACCTGTGGCTCCAAGAAGCTGTAGCATGTGCTATTGTTGATCTTTGCTGTTTGCATTTGCTGTTTATATAATTTCTGCTTGTAATTTCTGTTTGTATTTTCTCCAAAGTTCAGGGTACTGACTTTTCCCCTGAACTAAGTGAATTTATACATTTATGTATATGTATATATGTGTATATGTATATATGTATATGCATATGTATGTATATGTTTGATTACAGTAAGATTGCTGACCCCTTTAAAGTTGCTTTCCTTTAGAAAAGCAGATCATAGATCCTGTGCTGGCAGCCCTCCTGTGTACTGGTGTTATTGGTCTTATACCCCCGCAGCAGCTGCAAGTAACATTGTTGTTACAAAATGGCACAGTTGGACAGGATCTGCAAACTAAAAGGAAAGTATGGGGGCTGTGATAATTGTTTGTTTCCCAGCTATGGTAGCTATGATTCTGTGGAGCTGTGGAGCAGGAGCAGAGAACTGCCTGAAGGCTGATTTTGGTGAGGTGAGAGCAGGAATAGAGAGCTGCCTGCATCAGGACTTAGGCAGAAGCTAGGAGCCCCTTGGTCCTGCAGGAGGAGGAGGACCCAGGAGTTCAGAATTCATCCCTGGGGCAAGATAAAAACTTTGCAGCAAGGCCATAAGTGTGCTTTTCTGCTGTGTCCCCCTGGGATGGTTTGGGACACAGGGGGAGGGTGGAATTGTCTGTGGGGAGTGGGGGGAAGTGCCATGGACCTCAAGGACCCCACCTTGCTGGCTTTGTTGCCCAGCTGCCCCTCAGGACTTGGAAGCAAGGGTTGGAGCAGTGTGGTGAGGACACACCCTCAAGAGAACTTTATTTGAACTTTTTTCTTTGTGTTGGGACTTTGCTCATTAAAGCATGTCTATACCTGAGAGTGCTAGGATGGAAGCCTGCAGCAGCAATGTAGGGAGAAGGACACACCCCCAAGAAGGACTTTATTTGAACATTTTCATTTTGGATTGAGGGGATTATAATGTTATGTACTTTGTATTTGTTTAAGGCCATGTGGCCACTCTGGTAATGAGTTGTTATATTGCATATTTTGCAAATGTGACGTGTTTATTTTGTTGGGATTTTGTTGTACTTAAGAGATATTAATGTCTATTCAGATATAAGTTGCCTATGTAATGGATGTGAAAGATCTTGAGGCCCAATATATTGTTAATGTATTTTTGCTTAAAGCGAAGATCTTTCCTATCCATTAATAGGCCCATGTGACCTGCTAAAGTCACATGGAAGCCTAAATCACATGAGTTTGAGTTACCTGAGCCTGGGTCACTAGGGTTGTGATGCCCTCTGACTCTGAAGAAGGGTATATATACTTGGAGTATAGCATTTTGCTTTGGGGCTCACTCATGGAAAGAGTGTTCTAGTGTTTAGCCAGATGAGACTCTGGGTAGCCATTAAGGAGCCCTCAACTTTGAAAACCCTGATGTTGGTGCTTCTATGTCTGGTAACTATGTATGTATGGCTTTTGGTCAGACAGTTGGAAGCCCTGTCTGTTGATCTTTGCTGTTTGTATTTGCTATGTTTATATAATTTATGCTTATAATTTCTGTTTGTATTTTCTCTGAAGTTCAAGGTGCTGACTTTTCCCCTTTACTAAGTGAATAATACATGTATATATACATATATATATATATACACACACACACATACACACATACACATGTATACACATATGTATACATGTGTATACCTATATATATACATATACACATATATTTGATTAAATTGAGAGTGTTGACCCTTTAAAGTTTCTTTCCTTTAGAAAAGATCAAAGAACATGTACTAGCAGCCCTCCTATGTGCTGGTGTTATTGGTCTTACACCCCCTTAGCAGCTGCAAGTAACATTGTTGTTACACATGTGTAGCAGCCACATCTTGGCAGATGGACTAAACCAAATAGAGGGTAAACTATGATCCTGAAACCTATAGGTGAGTTAGGGGGTGTGTCTACACCAAGCAAATGAAGAACTTCCCCTGGCAGAATGGGTGAACGAGAACAATTTGTTCCAACAGCCAGAAAGGCACCTGAAGTAGGCACTGCGGAATACTTAGAGCTTAGTTAGATATCAAAGATGTCAAGGTCATCCACTGCATCCTGAGCCATTGCCAGTCATCTTGACTCTATCTTGCCGCTTGACTTAGATAACTCTATAACAGAGACTGAGGCTGATGACTGTACAACACCTCACTTCAATTCATATATGAGTCAAGACATCAACCCATCACTACATGATGTCAATGGTCCTCTTTGAAAATGAAGGACAAACACCGACAACAATAAGCAAAAGGAAAGGAAGAAAAAGGGCAGAGCCAAAATGGCACTGTGAAAGGAGGGAACTACTGGAGCTCTCTCACAAATTCTGTCAGACACTATGAAATATTTGGGAGTCTACCTGCCAACACAAATACAGGGCCTATGTGAACATAATTATGAAGCACTTTTCACATGAATAAAGTCAAATCTAAATAAATGGAAAAACATCAGTTGCTTGTGGTTAGGCCAAGCTAATATGATAAAAATGACAATTTTACCTAAATTAATTTACTTATTCAGTGCCATACCAATTGCCCAAAATTATTTTACAGAGCTGGATAAAATAATAAAAAATTCATCTGGAAGAACAAAAGGTCCAGAATATCAAGACAATTAATGAAAAGAAATACTAGGGAAGGTAGCCTAGCCATACCAGATATTAAACTGTACTATAAAGTAACAGTCATCGAAACTACTTGGTAATGGCTAAGAAACAGAGTCGTGGATCAGCGGAATAGGTTAGGTACACAAGACGCAGTAGTCGATGACTAAGCAATCTACACGTTGATAAAGCCAAAGAATCCAGCTTCTGGGTTAAGAATTAACTATTTCACAAAAACTTCATGGATAATTCAAAAATGGTAGGGCAGAAACTGGGCACAGACCAGTATCTCACACTGAATACCAAAATAAAGTCAAAATGGGTTCATGATTTAGGAATAAAGGCTGATACAATAAACAATTTGGGAGAGCAAGGAATAGTTTACCTGTCTGATTTGTGGGAAAGGGAAGAATTCATGACCCAACAAGAGATAGAGAGTGTTACAAAATGCAAAATGGATAGTTTTGATTATGTTAAATTGAAAAGTTTTTGTATAAACAAAGCCAATGCAACAATGATTAGAAGAAAAGCAGAAAATTGGGAGAAAATCTTTACAAACAGTGTCTCTGACAAAGGCTTCTTCTCTAAAATATACAGAGAACTGAGCCAAATGTATAGGAATATAAGTCATTCCCCAATTGAGAAATGGTCAAAGGATATGAACAAGCAGTTTTCAAAGGAAGAAATTAAACATATCTATAGTCATATGAAAAAATGCTCTAAATCACTCTTGATTAGAGAAATGCAAATCAAAACAACTCTTAGGTACCATATCTCTCCTGTCAGATTGGCTAACATGACAAAACAGGAAAATGATAAGTGCTGGAGAGGATGTGGGAGAATTAGAACACTGTTACATTGTTGGTGTATTTGTGAATGGATTCAACCATTTTGGAGAGCAATTTGGAACTATGCCCAAAGGGCTATAAAAATGTGCTTACACTTTGACCCAGCAATACCAGTTCTAGGGCTGTATCCCAAAGAGATCACACAAGTGGGGAAGGGACCTGTATGTATAAAAATATTTATAGCAGCTCTGTTTGCGGTAGTGAAGAATTGGAAATCAAGGGGATGCCCATCAATTAGGGAATGGCTAAACAAGTTGTGGTATATGAATGTAATGGAATACTATTGTGCTATAAGAAATGGGGAACATACAGACTTCATAATAACCTGGAAAGACCTACATGATTTGATGTTGAGTGAGGGGAGCAGAACCAGGAGAACATTGTACACAACTTCAGTCATATTGCTTCTGTGATGACTAACTTGGCTCTTCTCAGCAATACAAGGTTCAAAGACAGCTCCAAAGGACTTATGGTGGAAAGAGCTATCCGCATCCAGAGAAAGAACTATGGAGTCTGAATGCAGAGTGAGGCAAACTATTTGCTCTCTTTTTCTTTTCTCTTTTTTTTTTCTTTTTTCATTTCCTCTTTCTCGTGATTCATTCCATTGGTCATAATTCTTCTTTACAACTTGACTATTATGTAAATAAATTTAATGTGAAGGTATATGTAGAATATATATTGGATTCTATACTTTCTTGGGGAGGAGGGGTGAGGGGACGAAGGGGAAGAAAATTTGGAACTCCAAAATTTGTGGAACTGATTGTTGTAAACTAAAAATAAAAAATCTAATATAAAAAAAGGAAAGGAAGAAAAAACTGATTCGATGTATAGAAATGGTTAGGGATGGCCAAGTGGTAGATTGCTAGGGTCTGATAAAAACTGGTCCCAGACTAGAATAACTTGGGTTATTTTTTATTTGGTGGGGGGTAGAGTTGTACAACTGAATCTCCTCTATGCTCAAGGAGCAATACTTGTAGGAATAGAGATTCTTAATAGAAGACTACATGAGAGAGTCCAATGCTACCTTTACCATCTTCTTACACTTTACTCATCCCCACATACTTCACAATCCAAAGATGTCATTTAAGTGTTCCTCATACATGATACTACATCTCCTACCTTATACCTCTTTGCTTCCTGTCTTCCATGCTTGAAATTCTTTCCCTCTTCACCCCTGCCTCTGGGCTTTCCTGCTTTCCTTTAAGACTCAACTAAGATTTTACTTTCAGCAAGAAGCCTTTCCTTCTCTCTGCCCTTGCTTCACAAACCCTAGTTGGGAAACAAGATGAATGAATTTGTCTTAGCTGCATTTTTTTCCTCATTTTCCAGTGCAGACTTGGATTCTTCAATTTTTTTTGGTAGTTTTACCTGCTATTTTGAAATATGTGTAAAATTTATTCTCCTTAGAACATTACAATTGTAAGGTCAATTTGGATGTTTCCTCAAGTGAGGTCATTATTACAAATTACTAATCTATGTATATTGGCCCCTCCATGAAGCAAATTGCTTTAATCCTTCAACTAGATGTGATTTTTCTTTTAAATTTAAAAAATAGATTTTCTATATCACCTTTATTTCCAAATATTTTGCTCGATCCTTTTTTAACCAAAGAACTAGTTTTTTAAAAAATAAAGAGTAAAAATGCAAACAAACAAAAATATTCAGCAAAGCCAACCAATATGCCAAATGAGTCTGATAACATATTCAATGTTGAGTCTCCTATCTCTGCAAAGAAAAGATGGAAATACAATTTCTTGACTTTTTTTAGGAACAGATGTGGCTATTATAAATATACAGTTTTCAGAGGTTTTCTTGTTGATATTTCCATTTTAATGTTTTTTAGTCATTGAATATATTATTTTCCTGAATCTACTCCATTTTATTTAAATCTTCCTGTGTTTCTCTTTATTCCTCATATTCCTCATTTCTTGCAATGCAGTAGTATTCCTGTACTACAATTTATTTAGCCATTTCCTCATTGGTGAATTTCTAGCTTGTTTCTAGTTCTTTGTTAATACAAAAGTGTCACAGTGTATATACACATACATACATACATACATAACACATACATACATACATACATATGTGTAGATAGATGATAGATAGATAATTTGTGTATATGATCTCTCTGTCTTTAATCTCTTCAGGGTATATGACTAAGGGAGGACCTCTGGATTAAAAGTTATAGATATTTTTGTCACTTTCTGAGCATAATTCCAAATTGTTTTATAAAACGGTTGAACCAATTCACAGCTCCATCAACAGCTTATTGGTGTGCCTATGTTTCCGTGATCTCTCCAACATTGACTATATTCAGATTTTTTTTATTTGCATTAGCTATTATTGGTATTAATGACTTGAAGTAATATTTGATGTGTTGATTTATAGTTTGCAATTTTGGGGCAATTTTTTTTGTTGAACATTTATTTATTGTGAAATGTCTCTTGGTCTTATTTATTTGTTTTGAATTCGACAAGAAATTTTCCTCTTTTGAGAGCTACTTGTTTCATTCTAGTAAAATTGATTTTGCTCAAGTTTTAGTTTTTTAACTTCAAATGTATCTATTTTATCTTTTATGAATTATTTTATCTCTTGTTTCATTAAGAAACTACCTAGAGGTAGTTTTTTTTAGTATATATGTGTATTCTACATATATACGTGTATATATGTATGCACACAAATTCATACACATATGCATACACATACATATACACATTTATTCACATGGTCACATATTCACACACGCCATACATGCACACACACACACACACACACACAAATATAATTGCTATGTTAACTTTGATATTCAGGTCATGTATCCACTTTGAAGTACTTGTGATTTTTTCTGTGTGGGCACAACTTCATTAACAAAAATTTCTACCTCTATATATTTTAGCATATTTCCTTTATAATTAGTCTTGTGATGATTTTCTAAAAACTTATCTAGGCTGGAGCTTAAAGACATTTGATTTTGGTAACAATTACCAAAGGTTTGTGTTTTACAGTCATAACCAATAACTACTTGGAGTTTTATTAATGCATAATGAGGAATCAAAGAAGATTTTCCTAGAGGTGAACTTAATTATTAAATGAAAAGCCCAGTTCTGAACTCAATGCATAGAAGAAGATGCCATTACTAGCTCATCTAAGCTTTTCTGCTTGACTTTTCTGTGTTAACCCCACCTTCACCCCTGCTGTGTTAAATTTTGGAGAATAATTTAAGTCTTTTTAAATGGAATTTTATTTTCTTTGAAGGGGGTGGTATTATGGCATTAGAGATAAGGGGTGGGGGGGGCAGAGCTAAGATGGTGGCAGGAAAGCAGGGACTTGCTTAAGCTCCCCCCTAAATCCCTCCAAACACATGTAAAAAATGGCTCTGAACAAATTCCAGAGCTGCGGAACCCACAGAAAGCAGAGGGAAACAGATCTCCAGCCCAGGAGAGCCTGGATGGTCACCGAGAAGGGTCTATTGCATGGTGCTGAGAGTGGAGGGCAGTTCAGTGTGGGCTGCACCAGGACAGAATAGACCAAGAGTCAGCCAGCTGGAAGAGGCCTTGGGGCCATGAAACAGTGAGCCGTGGCAGTTACCAAACTTCTCAACCCACAAACGCCAAAGAGCAGGTTAGGGGGAAACTGCAGGATGGAGTTCAGAGTGGTCCGGCCACCAGCTATGGGGGTGGAGGAGGTTGTGCAGAGGTGGCCGTAGCAGCAGCAGGAAGCTCCTGAGCCTGCCTTCAGAGTGCCAGTGTCAGAGGCTTCCCAAGCCCCTGGCTCACAAGGTGGGAGGAATCTAGTAGCAGATCAGAGTGGGAATGCAAGGAGCACTTTGTGTGCACAAAGGCAAATTTTCTTGCTGTGCTCTGCTTGGATCTGAATTGTGGTCTTGGTTGGTGGTTCTTGGGGGAGGAGGAGCACTGCTATGACAGAGCCTGGGGTGATGGTGGAGTAGAAGTAACTCTGAAAACAGCAGCGCTTGGACCCCAAAGCTTGGGACAAAGTACTGTCTACTCTACAAGCAGTCATATCCTGACAAAAATCTCAAGGGTCAAGTAGTTGGCTGGGAACATGAACAGGCAGCAGCAAAAATGAACTTAGACTCAAACTCAAACTCTAGGTTCCTTTTTTGGTGACAAAGAAGATCAAATCATACAGCTAGAAGAAGTAAACAAAGTCAAATAGCCTACATCAAAAGCCTCCATGACAGATATGAATTGGGCTTAGGCCATGGAAGAGCTCAAAAAGCATTTGGAAAAGCAAGTAAGAGAAGTAGGGGAAAAATTGGGAAGAGAGATAAGGGGTAAGGAGAATTTGAATAATAACTAATTAATAGCAGAATATTATATCACTTTCCCAATATCCACAGTGTTAAAAGAATATAAAGAAAGCCATTAGCACATTGACAGATTTATGAAAGGACATGGACATGAATTGCACCAGACAGATAGGCATGGATGAATTGTATTCCACATCATTAGAAGGAATACTTATATATTAAAGCCTTTGAAATATGGGCACATGGAAATGAAGAATCCAGCATTGGTCACTTTTCTAACTTTTTGACAATTGTAGGTAGTATATAATTGGGAACTTCCAAGGTAGTCAATGTTCAATGGGTAGGAACCAGAGAAAATATTTATTGTACACCATTTCCCATTGCTAAAAGAATTCAATATAACTAGATCAACAAAGCACTATTGGCCATCAGAAAGAATAAGGAAACTACTTTAAAACAAGAAGTACTCTACCGCAATTTCTGTGGCCTCAAGGCCAAACCAGTAAGACATTCCTTTGTCTTGAAACTAAAGTTAAATATCTTTAAATGTAGACAGGTAGAGCTTAGGATCACCATTTTATCCTTCAGGTCTTCGATTTGCCTGGACAAGAGGACTTTTTATGAGGAATAAATCAATTGCTTGTATTACTCACCAATCAGTCTGGCTATTTTAGTTCAGCATCAAACCCTGGGCTCTCTAGCTTTTCCTCTGTGTTTCTTTTAAAACTGACATATTTTGTAAAGAGAGGGGAAACATCCAACATTAATTACTACCCTATCATACTTTCATTGCGGATTTTGGCTTTGTGTCTCAATAAATCCCACTTGAGTGCACAGCATCAAAATGGACTTGGCAGTTTGCCCAGCTATTGACTTTTGGCAACAGAACCTTTTCATCAGGCCTGAGCAGTTATAGGTAATGCATCACCTTGGTGGGCTCCATCAGAGTTGGAAGTTCTAATGGATAGGGCTCTACCTCTCTGCATGGTCACTCAGAGTAGGGTGATTTCTTCAAAGAATTATGCAACATCCAGTCATCAAATGATTTTTTTTATCATAGTTTTCTTTTTATGTGTTTCTGTTTTAGAGACAGGACAATGGTAGCTAAACTATGACTTACTTGTAATGAGAACTTCACAAATACTTGGTTACTAGCTTGATGGATGCACATACACCAAATGATAAGTATACTTCCTTCCACTTGACTAAACAATACATGGCATAAAGCAACTGGGTTATTATTACTTGGTAAAAGGAACTTGGGTGCCATTAGTCTAAGATTCAAAAACAGAAAGCATTTCTCCAAACAATTCCTATGATGACAAATCATATTTAGTGCTAAGATATCAGGAGGCAATTGTCTGGAGCATTTCCCTCCAGTGACATATCTAGGGTAGAAATGAGGAGGGAGGAAAGGGTCAGTTGTCTGAGGGTATCCTTGAAGGTAAGATGTAGGAACAATTATTATAACTAGTGTTCAAATAACACTTTTAAGAAAAATGCTATGTATTGGATCATCACAAGAATCCTTTTCAGTAGGCATTATTATCTCAATTTTACAAATAAGGAAACTCAGACTCATAGAAGTTATATGACTTATCCATGGCCATATAGTTAGTAAGTTGTAACAACAATGCTGCTTGCAGCTGCTACTGAGGTGTAAGACCCAATAAGACCAGCAACAAGAGTTCCTAGCACAGGTTCTTTGATCTGCTTTTCTAAGGAAAGTAACTTTAAGGGGTTAACAATCTCACTTTAATCAAATATACATATTCACTTAGTTCAGGGGGGAAAGCCAGCACCCTGAACTTCAGAGCAAATACAAATAGAAATTACAAACAGAAAATATCAACAGATCAAATAACACAATTCAACAGACAGGCTTTGTCTGATCAAGACATCACATATATAGTTACCAAAAAGAGAAGCAACAGCATCTGGGTTTTCTTCAAAGCCGGGGGGCTCCAGCAGCTACCCAGAGTTTCCGCACCAACACTTTTCCAGTGAATGAGAGCCCCAAACAAAATGCTAACCTCTGAGTTTATATACGCTGTTCAGGGTCAAAGGGTGTTACAACCATGTGACTCAAAACCATGTGACACTTCTTCAAGCATCACCGGCATGTTACTTAAAACCTGTGTGAACTGGGCTTTCCCTTGAAGTAAACACCAGGTCATCAGAGACTCCCAATTCAATCAAAGAAATAAAGGCCAGGCTCATCAAGGGCACTTGACTACCTAAGTGCTCCAAAAGAGATAACAGTAAAGAAGTCCCACCTTAATTACCAATTACAAAAAGAAAGTTCAGATTCATTTCTCTCTTACTCCACATTCTGCATTCTTTCCACTTGCCATTCTTTCCATTTTGCTATACTTCCCCTCTATCTGGAGACTCCACAGTATAGTGCCTTCTTGAATTAACACCATTTATCCACCATTTTCTACCTTTCTCTATCAAAAATGGTGTTGCCATCACATTAGTGAATATAATAATGTATTTGTGAGTGCCATTATCATTCTGTTATCTGGTTGATAGGATCATATTTTAGATCCAAAGAACCTTCAACCTCATCTACTCCAACTTATTATTGCTATTAATCATCATCATCATCATCATCATCATTATATTAATAGATGAGTAAATAGAAGTTCAGAGAGATTAAATATCTCACTGCAGTTCTCATCCATATTAAGGGTTAGTGCTCAACTTTACACTTAAATCATAGAATCATAGATCTAGAGATAGCAAGCTCCTCAGAGGTGAATCTTGTCCAATTCTTTCATTTTACAGTGCAAGGAATTGAAGCCCAGGAAGATTGCATGATTTTCCCAAGGTCACACACATAGTAAGCATCAGAGGCACCGTTTAAATTTAGATCCTCAGACTCCAAACCCTTTGTACCCTCTTACTCCAAATACATGAAGCCTTCCACTGAATCACTCTAGCCCTATCTCACCTTCCCTAGTAATGCAATGTTTTCCTATTTCTTCAACATGTCTCCACCTGTCTAGCATTTACCCTGCTTTGAAGAATTAGGCCAGTCTGAGAGAAATTACCCAGCTGTGGCCCCCTGATTAATTTATTTGATATGTAAATATTAAGTATGTACTGTGTTCAGTTTCTCATATTAGAAAATTACATGGTTATGGTAAAGGAGTATTTTGAATAAAAGACCGTTAAAATGGCCTGGGGGTTATTGTCCCACTGAAACCTTGCCACCTTTTGCCGTGTGCAGAGGTTTATCTGATTCCTATCCTTTATGCTTCCAACAATCACCTCACCTGATTATTCTTCTGGATTTTTATTTCTCCAGTTAGCTATATCTCCATTGATTTGGTTATCATTATGTGAATACTTCTATCTACCTGTATTTCTTCTTACTGCTCCTCCATAGATTTCTGACTGCTCAAGTCTTCTGTTTCTGCAACATAAATTGGATAGCTTAAGCTGCAGATATGAACCTGTCCCAGCCCCTCTCTCAGCGTTACAAATGATGCTGTCTGGATGGAGGACGCTGCATTAATGGGCATTATAGATAGGCTTACTCTGTTTCAAAACTAAGCTATTCAAAATACAAGCCAAATGCCTGCAACTGGGAAAAAGCATCTGTAGAAGCCTAATTCAGTAACAGAGGAGTGCCCCCCTTTTCAAGATGAATAGCACATTTCAGTAACAAGTAAAGCTTCTAAGTAGTGACAACTCATAGTCAATTGAATCCATTGAAGTCAGTTCAGGTAAAAAAAAAATAAAATAAAGTCAATCAGACTAAATGTTTGACAAAACCACACATTAGATCAACAGTCTGCATGGCCCACTTTGCAGTTATTATTGTATCATATAGACAGAGCCTTAGCATCTCATTTGATTTTAAGCAGTATTTCTGAGTTAACAGCAAGTACATTGGATATGGAGGAAGAAATCTCTATTTCTCTGAGTCAGAAATAACTGATAACATGGAAAGCTCCATGAGAGAAACCTCTCCAGTAGGCGTAGGACTGATAATTTTATCTTTACTATATCGAGCATCATAGGTTCATAGATTTATATCTTAAAGGGACCTTAGAAGTCATCTAATCCAACCTTCTCATTTAAAAAAATGAGGAAACAGCCTCAGAGAGGTATTAGCAAAACTGGTTTTCAAACCCCATCCTCTGACTTCAGATTTAATGCTAATGGGACATCATTGCTCTTAGATGAGACTCTCCAGTTAGGACATTGCCCTAAATCTATTATAATGGATATTGTCTATTTGCTTAGGGGTCATGCAAACATGGGTTTGCAAGTTTAGAGCTAGAAAAAAATTTAAAGGTCATCTTCACAACTTCCTCATTTTACAAGAAAGAACTTCAGTTCAGAAAGGTGACTTGGTTTTGCAACCAATAAGCATCAGAAGTAGGATGTGACCAAAAAAAGGGAAAAGGACACATTTGTACAAAAAAATATTTACAGAAGCTCTTTTTGTGGTGACTAACAATTGTACATAGAGGGAATGTCCATCAATTAAGAGATGACTGAATAAGCTTTGGCATATGATTATGATGTGCTATAAGAAATGACAAGCCAGAGATTAAAATAAAAACACGTGGAAAGACTCGCATGAACTGATGCAAAGTGAAGTGAGCAGAACCAGGAGAATAATATTGTACAGTGAGGAGCTATGAATGACTGCTATTCTCAACAGTGAAATGATCCAAGACAATCCCAAAGGACTCATGATGATACATGCTAACCATTTCTAAGAACTGATATGTCTGAATACAGATTGAAGCATATTATTTTTCTCTCTCTCTTTCTTTCTCTCCTTTCTTTTCTTTCTTTCTTTTCTTTTCTTTCCTTCTTTCTTTTTTCTTTCCTTTCTTCCTTCCTTCCTTCCTTCCTTCCTTCCTTCCTTCCTTCCTTCCTTCCTTCCTTCCTTCTTTCCTTCCTTCTTTTCTTTCTTCCTTTCTTTCTGTCTGTATGTCTGTCTTTCTTTCTTTCTTTCTTTCTGCCTTTCTTTCTATCTTTCTTTCTGTCTTCTTACACAAAATGACTAATATTGAAATGTTTTACATGATTGTACATGTATAACCTATATCTGATTGCTTACTGTGTCAGGGAGAGAGAAGAGGTGGGAAGAAAGAAGAGAAAGATGGAATTTGGAACTCAAAATTTAAAAAAAAGTTTAAAATTGTTTTTACATGTAATTACATAAACTATAAAATATTATTTTAAAAAAGAAGCAGGATGTGAACCCATACTTTCCTGACTCAAAGTACAGTACTCTGTTACATCACTCTTTCCTTCAAGGAATCATTTTATTTCCCTCAAGTGTTTTGAGAATACATATCAGACGCTAACACCACATTTTTTCAGTTGATTTGGTGATCTTCGAGTGGAACCTGAGGCAGCAAAGGTCCATGTTATTAGGTGGTCCATTAGTCTAGGCAGAGATAGTCTCATCCTTCTCATCTATGGATAAAATGAATCAACTAAGATTGTTCTGGGCAAGACACAGGTTTGACCTTGGCTCAATGCCCTACCACCAATGAGTCTGTATTCCAATTAATCACAGACCAAGGGTCACAAGGGACTTCATAGATCATCTCATAAAACCACCTTATTTTAGAGAGGAGGAAACTAAGGCCCTTGACCAAGATCTCAGAGGTAATAAAGAATCAGAGATGATGTTTTTGGTTCCTGAACAGCCACTACTGGGCTTGTGTTCTTAACAATACTATCAGTTAGGAGACACAGATTTAAATTCTAGGTTGATTGTTCTCTTGAGTCTCTGAAAAATTTTGTGAATTTCTGTTTCCACCAACACCTGAGGCACAAAAAGCAACAATTTGGAGAATTTTTCTCAATTTGATTTCAGATAGTTACATGTAACTACTGCTTGAAGGTCATAAGTATTTCCAGTATTTTGTATATCAATACCTCCTGGAAGAATTCTGTACCCCAGATTGTGAGCTCTTGATGGGTTTTGAAGATATGATGATATGAATCTACTAGAAGAAAAGACAATCACTAGAACCAATGCCCTCAAAATTAGAAAGACTTTGTCTTCTGAACCCATCTGCCTTCCTCAAGAAACAATTAGCAATCTAAAATGTTCCTTAGAGATTGTCTAATTCCTTATACTGAAGACATGAAATCACTCAGCCCATCAGTGTCCTTATTCCCTTCAATATTCTAGTAGTCCAAGAACTCCCAGGAGTCCTAAATGTCAAAGCTTACCCTTTCCTCTTCCCTTGTCACTTTTTAGATCATTTGAGATGACAATAGATGGGATTGGATTAACCAGACAAACTAGTCCTTTCTGATATGTTAACTAGGTAGTATATTACTCTGCCCTAACTTCTATCTCTTTCCCCCAGGTAATATCATACAGTAAATAAAAGCACTAACAACAAACAACTCACAAAGCTCCACAACAGTGAATCTAGGATAGATAGAAAGCTAAATTAACCTGTTGGTAAGACATTTTGGGAGAAATAAGGCCTTTCGAATTCCAATTAAATCATCACTTTGATGGTGGCAATGCTCACTCCTTAGGCTTCTCAATTGCTAAATTCTATAATCTTTTCTCAGGTCTCACCCTCCTTGACCTCTATGATGTTTTTAACACTGTTCACCTATTTTTCATCCTACATATTCTCTCATATCATGACCTTCCTAATACTGCTTCATTAGTTTTTCCTCATGGCAATCTGACTGCTCCATTGCCCCTCTATCCTTTTCTCACTCTCTCTGTAGTCCCTTGGGGTAAACATGGGGTTTCCCATAAGGCCCTATCTTTGGCTCTCCTCTCTTCTATCTGCATTCTCTCCCCAGTGATCTCATGCAGTCTTATGGCTTCCATTATTAACTCTGGGTAGATAATGTCTCACCTGAACTCCAGTCCCACATCTACAGTTACCTGTTAGACATCTCCACTAAGACTCTTTTTCACTCAGTATCTCAAACTTAATTTGTCCAAAATAGAACTCATTTTCTTCCTCCATAAATTATTCTTAACCTCCCTTATAATTTTTATCTTCTTAGTTTTCCAGATTTATAACTTGATAATCATCTTTGAGTCTCCTTTCTTCTCCACAAATCACATCCAACACACTGTAAAATCTCGTTGATGTTAGTTCCATACCATAAATTTCATCTGTCCCCTTTTCTCTATCCGTGCCATTGCTACTCTACTTGAAGACCTCAACATTGTTCACTTGTGCTGTCACTACGGCCTTCTAATTGGCCACCCCATCTCAAGTATCCCTCTTCTCCAGCAGCCAATATTATCTCCCTAGGGCAAAGGTTTGAGAGTCATTTTCCTGAGAAAAAAAATTTTACTACCTCCCTATTTCCTCTAGGATATGCAATAAAGCTTACTGGGAGTTAGAAATGTTCTTGCAAGGCATCATAACTAGACCCTGTGCTTGTGTCATGAGGGCATCCTTAATTTTGCAGAATGAAAACATCTTTGAATCAGGAGGTAAGGGGAATTACAGAACTTAAGGGGAAAAAGAAAGACATCTAGACATGGCAGCAACAGGCAAACAATATACCTTATGCTGTAAAACCAGATCAAGAAGCCCATTTGCTAAGCCTCATTTTACCCTAGTCTGTAGTGACTTAGAAAACAGACATGAGCCGGATCCTGATACTGAATGTATGGATTCAGTCCTGGAAAAAAAAAGCAGTTTGTGCTCTCAGCTTGTGATGACAAGTCATCTTTACACTGTCTGTCCAAGAGTGAAGGAAGACTAGACAAAACAGAGCAACTTAGACAACAAATTGTAACATCTGCTCATGAGTTAACTACCTGTGACCATCTCTCACTGTATATCTGGAGGCCATATGAAATGCTTGAGACTGGCTAATTTGGATCCAAGAGCCAGTAATCCAGTACTGCTTCTCTGGACCCTTATTTGATACTGTATTATATTGACTTGTTGTATGATGATCCTGCCAAGTGATAGCTGAGCCCTCTTCTCTCTCATATCTTCCATAAGTAGGAAAGAGGTAGACAATTATATGGAACAAAATTTCTGTGGGTTACCTCACTTCCTATGTCAAATGCATGGTTTTTGCTTTGAACTAATGTGTCCTGTAATTGATCTGGTGAAAAATAATATGGTTGGGACCTTGTGAGCTATGAGTTAGGGTGAATGCTGACCTAAGAAAAATTTTGAATTTGTGGTTGCTTTCAGAGGCAGGTGGTGGTAGTGATTGATGGGGCAATGGAGGGAGAATGACTATAGATGAAATATCAAACTCTTTAGCCTGACACTTAAAGTCCACCACAATCTGGCTCTAATCTACTTTTTTTTCAGCTCGATTTAACTATAGTCACCTTCACATATGTTATTTTAAAGCCAAACTGCTGTTAACTGTTTCTGATACTCAATCGGTTGCCTCCTGCCTCAGTTTACCCATACAAGTTATCCCTAGTGCTTGGATTCCATTCTGCTTTTTTTTTCTCTTGAGATCCCTTCTCCTCCTTTAAAACTTAGCTCAGGTGCCCCATGAAACCTTCTCAAATTTCTTTGTCACCTCTCCAACCTCACATTTTCCTGGAGTACACAAACACACACACACACACACACAGACACACACACACATATATGGATATATTGTTTGCCTCTGTTTACCCCCCCCCCATATCTTATAATACCTATGTGCCTGTCACAGCCTCTTTTCACCCTCCAGCAGAATGTAAACTCCTTGAAGGCAGGTACATTGACATTTTTTTTTTCCTCTTAGCTCTTTATATCCTCAGAACCAAGCCCAATACTTGTATACATATACCTGTAATATCTTTTATATGAGGGACTCCCTTGATGAGGAAAGACCTTCTGCCACTTCAGGTTGGTATCTTACCTATTGCTTATAATCTCAGAAAGCTGACATCCATTGAGAAATTAATTTACCTGTGGTTTATACAAGGTCACACAGCCAGCATGTATCAGAGACAGGACATGAACTCAGATCAGCCGGGCTCCAAGGTGATGATTTTTTTATATGCTTATTTTGTGTTATCCCTGTTATATGTATGTATATACATATGTATATGTGTATATATATATACATATATATATATATATGTATATATATGTATATATATATATCCCTTTTTTTGGTGAGGCAATTGGGGTTAAGTGACTTGCCCAGGGTCACACAGATAGTAAGGGTCAAGTATTTGAGGCTGGATTTGAACTCAGGTCCTCCTGCCTCCAGGGTCGGTGCTCTATTCACCATACCACCTAGCTGACCTCCCTGTTTGTTAATGATATATGGTATCTTGTTATCTGGTCAAGTGACAATGGAAGCATGTAAAAAGGGATGGATGATTCCAAAAATGAAGGAAATTATATAAAATAAAGCAGGATGGGAAGGGTGATGGCAGAATAAGCAATGAGAATGGGTGGAAGGTTGGAAGGTAAAGTTCTATTGACACCAGTTATCCCAAAACTCCCATTGCCTATGTAATGGATAAGAAAGATCTTGGGGCCGAAAATAGTGACAATTTAGATTTGAAGATTTTTCCAACCCATTGATAGGCCATGTGACCTGCTTACATCACAGGGACCCTAAGTCACATGTGATGGGAGGAGCTTGCTGAGAGGAAAAATAAAGTGTTTCACAGGAAATGCTGAAATAGCAGTTAGAGCTGAGGGAAAGAGAAGATGTGTGCTGTGCTGTGAGCGTGTTTGTGGTAAGGCCCCAGCAGGGGGGTGGAAGGTTATGGGACGGAATGGTTCTCTGCTGTGATATTGTGTATTGAATTGTTGGCTGCTGTGAAGGATTGGGCTCATTGGTTTTGGATCCTGGTTCTCTGGTGTCAGAATAAATTGTTTACCTCTTCTATCTTCCATATGGAGAGTTTCTCATATTTTTCAGTAAAGAACCACATAAGCATATTGACAATTATGGTCTACATTGTGATGATCACCTTGCTAATACATTATCCCAACCTCATTGGCCCCTGCTGGGGCCTTCCCACAAACACACTTACTGCACAGTTTAATATCTGGTATGGCTAGGCCACCTTCCTTAGCATTTCTTTTCAAGTCACTTTCCTAGGATCACACAGCCAGTAGGTGTCTGAAGCTGGTTTTAAACTCAGGAACATGAGTCTTCCTAACTCCAGGCCTGGCACTTTGTCTTCTATGGTGCCCCTTAATTTCCCTATATTATCAATGAATTAATGTAAACCTGCCCTGTGGAAAATTGTATAGATAACTCACTTAACTCTGACTTATTCTTCCTCTAGTCCAAGGATTCTTTCCCTTTTTTGTTTCATGTACCCCTTTAGCAGCTTATTAAGGTCTATAGATCCCTTCTTAAAATCATGTATTTAAATGCATAAAATAAAATAGATAAGAGTACAAAGGAAACCAAAGATATTGAAATACATTATTAATTTTTTTTAGAAAAAGAACAAGTTTGTGGGCCTACAGTGAAGAAGCCCTACCCTCAGAAGGCATTATTTACGTGAATGTACTCAAACAAAGATGGGAAAAATCAAAATAAATTTCACAAGAGTATCATAAGCTTCTTTTTTATGAAGAACATCCATCAATCCTATATGTTCCCTATATGTCTGAAAATATAGTCATATTTCAATGGAATTTCCACTAATCAGTGTTCTGTAATTTCATGTTATATCTTTGAAACCTTGAGGTTTTTTTTTTTTCCTGAATACTGAGAAATCCCGGTGAATTAAGTGACAAGCTAAGTCTTGCAAACCAACCCAGCTTCCTTTAATAGAAACCTGACAAATGCTGAGAGCGAAAAGATAAAATACCTTCACACACACATACACGGCTCCTCAAATTGTCTCTAAGGTTTCATGGTTGAGAGTAAAATAGTTTGAGAAGGATGCTAACTACAAGCTCATGGGATTCATATTCTGCAAATTTAGGGCATTTTGCTAAAGTGTCAATTGTATTTTATACTCAGGACTGGTTAGTAAATCACCTTGTTGTCTGATCATTTGATATAAAAAGAAAAAATATCATCAAGACAGTACTAGGTGCTGTCTATTTCTAATATATAAATGAAACAACTGGAAGAGAGAGGGTTAGGACTAAAATTGAATGCAATGAAGTAGTCCCTACTGTCTGGAAAGCCACTAGAGCATCATTTTAAAAAAATCAAATCTTAATCAGAAGCAATAAAATCTTAGAATCATAGAGCTAAGAGTGATCTCAGAAGCCATGTAGCCCAATCTTCTCATTTTACACATGGTGAAACAGAAAAACAAAGAGGTTAAGTGGCCTACCTGAGGTCATAGAGATAATTAGTAGCAAAGGTGGGATTTAAATCAAGCTTTTTTTCTGATTCCAGAGTCAATATTTTCCTCCGTGGAACCTTGTTACCTCTCAGTCTTCTGATTAAGTTGTCTATGCAACAACAACAAAAAATTAAAGTTAAGAGCAGCAGGTCCCAGGCAATTAGCCATTATAGTATATTCAGAATTTCCAGGTTTCTAATTTCTTTCTGAGGAAAAAAAGAATTCAATGTGAACCTTAATTTAGTGGTGATAACTGTTTCTAAAAATTATGGTTCCTTATCCCCTAGTTGAATATTTTTTTCATTCCTGTAGCCTATTCAAGAAACATTTATTGAGTATTTGCTATTTGCAAGACAGTGTAACAGTGGATGGAAACAGAAAGTGTGTGTGTGTGTGTGTGTGTGAAAAGATAAATTAACCATGATTCATGCTTTCAAAGTACTTTTTTGTTGTTGGTGGTGTTCAGTTGTTTCAGCTGTATCTGACCCTTCATGACCCTCTTTGAGGTTTTCTTGGCAAGGATACTGGAGTGGTTTAACCTTTTCCTTTTCCAGCTCATTTTACAGATGAAGAAACTGAGGCAAAAAGGTTAAGTTACTTGGCCAGATCACATAGGTAGGGAGGCCTGATTTGAACTCAGGAAGATGAGTCTCCCTGACTCTAAGCCTGGTGCTCTTATCTACTTTACCATCTATCTACCTGCCCCTCAAAGTACTTACAACTTAGTAAAGGAAGCTATATATGAGCTACAAGGCAGAATATGATGAGTATCATGAGAGAGATGAGAGGAAGGATCACTCCTCATATTTGTTGTGAATGAGAAAATATTCTGCAAAAAGCCACATTGGACCAATTTGAATTATAATTGTCATTAAGTACTTGAAGGGTTGTTATTTGGAAGAGGGATTAGATTTCCTCTATTTGGTCCCAGTGGACAAGAATAAGTATAAAAAAATTGCAAAGAGATAGATTCAGATTTGATGGAAAGAGAGGAAAAAAGCTAGATCCAACACTCTAACAATAAGAGGATAGGGACAGGACTGGTGATTTCATTGGTTTAAAGAACTCCCTGATGAGAAGATGCTTTCTTCTTTTTTTCTTTTTTTTCCCAAGGGGATGCTTTCTGATAGTGTAGTTAGGTACCTTCTGTGTGACTTACAGTCTTAGAGAGCTGCCCAGGTCACTAGGAAGTTTAAGTAACTTGCCTAGAGTCACATATTAAGTAGAGATTAGAGGTGGTATTTTTGGGTTCCAAGCCAGCTCACTGTGCCAAGCTGCCTAACAATTAGAGATAATCAAAAGTAAAAGGGTCAGAGTAGGTTCTTTTTCACTAGGATTCTTCAAGAAAGCCTGAATTACCCTTTGTCTGCTATATTATAGACAGGATTCTTGATCAGGTGTAGGTTGATAAAATGGCAGCTGGGGTCCCTTCCAATGCAGAGACTAAGTGACAATGTGAATTATGGATAGGTTTATTTAATGCCAAAGGTCCAGATGCATTTAAAGCCTTTACATTTGCAAAGTCTATGTTTTCATATGTACAATCTGTGTTTTCAGGCTTCTTTGATCTTACTCCTCTGTAAGAAATCTGTATCCCACTTGAATTCTTCTAATTGCTATTCACTGAACTCATCTTTCAATTTCTCATCTCTGGATCTTTGCCTCATGCTGAGATACTTCATGAGAGCTACTTCTAAGCTCTTTCTATTGAATGATGGTTAGACTCTTCAGTTTATTACTTAAAGCCCATCAACATCTGGGCACCGGCTTCCTTCCGACATTATTTCTTCTTTGAACCAATTCTCTATTTGAATCCTACACTTGAGACTTTGCTCACTTTAAATTATTACACATGTTCTTCTCTGTTTGTATGTTGTAGACCCTCAGTAGAAAGTAAGATTCTTAAGGTTAATGACTTTTCATTTTTTCCCTTAGTTTCCCTAGTGCCTAACAAAGGGCCTTGTGTATAGTAATTACCTAATAAATGTTTTTTTTTTAGGTTGGCTTGGCCACAACTTGAACAATTGAGTTACTGAGTCCACTTTTATCTAGTTTGGTTTAAATGCAAGTGTACATTTGCCTGTGTTTGTAGGGATGGGGGTCAGCTATGCAGACACTCATCTCATTGTTTTCGTGCTTCACTCTAAATGGAATTATAGGTATGATGATCTTCTAAATCTGGTCGAAACATGGCATTGCTTCTACCCACTGGTGTGTGGCTTTTCCACAAGCTAGTTTTAGTCTCGGCTCACTTTCACAGCTTGCCGTCTCATACTCTACCTACCATGACACCAAAAGTGACTAAATCAAGTGAGAATTGGCTCCTTTACTCTCTTTTTGACTTTTGGGTTTCCAGTTCATATCCACATTTTATTTCTTTTTTTGTAATTTCACAGTTCTCAAGCATTCCAATTGTCACCTTCTTTCTGAAGGAATCTAGGTAACTTTATCCTAACATATACTGCAAGCACAGTGATACAGAGCAGATGTTCTATAAACACTATTTATGGAAACTATATATCTCCACAATGATCATGCAGTTCAATGCATAATAAAGCTATAATTAAGAGATGATACGACAGGTGCCCTATTTTATGAGACAGTCATTTGGGCCCTGAGTGGATAAACCATAAGTCCACAATAAGTTTTTGTTCTTTTATTTATACATATGATTTATCCACTAAGGAAAGATAGCCTTAGATATAGCATCTGTTCTTTGCAGGGTTTTGTTTGTAAAAGTTTTTTTTTTCTTTTTCCCCTTGAATGAATTGTCTGTACAATGCCAAATATACAATTATTATTTTTCTTTCTTTCCCTTTCTCTTGGTTTTCTTTTCCTCATCTTATTTATTTCTTCCCTCCTCTTATTCTTTCATCTTTTCTTCCTCTTATATCTTTTTTCTCCTTCTTTCCCTTCCCTTTCCCTTTTTTCCTTTTCCTCTCTCCTTCCTTCCTTCCTTATTTCTTTCCTTCCTCCCAAGGAGAGCCAAAAAAGGAAAAGAAATTATGCATAGAAAAATATTTGTATCAATTCTTTTTGTGGTGGCAAAGACTTGGAAATTAAGGAAATGTCCATCAATTTGGAAATTGTTGAATGAGTTGTGGTATATTATTGTGATAGAACACTATTGTGATATAAGAAATGATGAGGGAGATGTTTTCAGAAAAATCTGGAAAGATTTATATTAACTGATGCAAAGTGAAATAAGCAGAACTGAGAGAACATTGTACACAGTCACAGCAATATTGTAATGATGATTGACTGTGGAAGAGTTAGCCTCTCATATCATTGTAGTGATTCAAAATAATTCAGAATGACTCATGATGAAAATTGCTATCCACCTCCAAAGAGAGAACTGATGAACTGCAAATGGAATTTGAAGTATAGTTTTTTTCACTTTATAGTTGTTGGGTTTTTTGGCAATAAGTCTAATATAGAAATGTTTTCCATGATTTCATATGCATAATGAATATTATATTGCTTGTGTTCTCAGTGGGAAGGGGAAGAGATGGAAGGAAGGAGAGAATTTGGAACGTAGAATTTTAAAAATGTTAAAATAAATAAATAAATAATCTTTTAAAAAAATAATGGAAAGTGGGGCAGCTAGGTGGTGCAGTGAGTAGAGCACCAGCCCTGGAGTGAGGAGGACCTGAGTTCAAATCCAGCCTTAGACACTTGACACACTAGCTGCATGACCTCGGTCAAGTCACTTAATCCCAATTGCCCTGTCTACCTCCCTCTAAAAAAATGGAAAATAACCCATGGTACCACTGTCATTAAGAACAGAAAGAAGTCATTCTCTTTGTCCACTGAAAATGTAGGGGATCTAGTAGAAAACAAATTGAATGGATAGAACAGTGTTACTTTCTTACAATTTTAGCAATTTTAGCCTTATTCATATTAAATATGTAAATGTAATGATTTTTTATATATAAAACAGTTAATTTTTCTCAGTGGCACAAAGGAAATACTAAGGTAATTTGTCAATCTGATAATGAAATGGGACTGAGCTATATAGGTTTAAAACTTTAGCCACCCAGGGAAAGGATCATTTGTTTGGCTCAAAAACCACAACAAACAAATGAAGAAACAAACTTAAAATCATGGATAATTTACAATACTTTAGAAAAATGGCAGTATGGTCTGTCATGATTATCTTTCTTGCTCTGTGGTGAGAAGCAGATATCAGTATGGTTGATGGTTGTTAGCTAGATATCATTTTAACCTTTGCCTTTAGGCATGGATAAAGTGAATGAGAAAGATTCAGCAAAATACACACATGCATATATATGATATATATGTATATACACACATACGAAACATAAAATATCTATCTCTATATGTGTGTATATATAAATGTATCTTTTTTACTATCTGTCTCTGTTTCTCTGTGATTCTGTCTGTCTGTCTCTCTCTCTGTCTCTCTCTCTCTTTCTCCCCACTCTCCTCATTCGGAAATGGAGACAGAGAGAAACAGATTTGTCAATTAGACAGTGTATTCAAGAATGGGGAAGAAGAACAAAAGAACTTCATTCATTCCACAAATATTTTTAATAGGAATAGGACATGTATGCAGAACTTAAGGATTGCAAAGCACAATAACCTTGGGAGATAGCTAACCTAACTGTAAGTCCCTTTTTTATTGATGAGAAAACTGGGACTCAGAGAGGTTCCATGCTCATCATGTCACAACTAGTAAATGTATGAATTTGAATCCGAACACAGGTCTTCCATCAGTCAGTCAGTCAGTCAACAAGACTTTATTATGGATTTATTATGTGCCAGGTCCTGGGGATACAAATAAAGGCAACAACAACAACAACCATCCTTGTTCTTGAGAAGTTCACAGTCTAATGGGGAAGACAATATGCAAAAACTTGTGTACAAACAAGCTGTAGACAGAGTTAATTGTAGAAAATCAATAGAGAGAAAAGGATTGAATTAGGAGGACTCAACAAAGACTTCAGTTCAGCTCTCTTTTACGATACCATGTTAGACTGGTCGTCTACTATGGGCACTGCATGATGCCATGCATTGTCAAGGATGTAAAGTAGCATATAACACAATATCTTCTCAACACGCATGCACACACACAAACACACACACACATTTTCTAAGATCAACTACAATCACATCGGCACTGTTTGCTGTCCTCTCCTACCTTTCCATCGGAGTTTTTTTTCCCCCTAGGAAATTGAAGATCATAGAATGTTAGAAAAGGTGATTTACGAAGCCCCTTTCAACTCTAATCCACTTATCACATAGACAAAGAAATGGAGTCCAGAAGGAGAATCTGCCCAAGGTCACACAATAAGTTACAGAACTGGGCCAAGAATTGGGTCTTTTAACTCCTAAGCTCAAAGCTCTTGAAAGATTACTGCAGAATTAACCATACTTTCACCCTCTTTGGCACTTATATAGCTCATGGTACATATTGACTGTCTCCTGTGTCTTGATACTCTCTCCTCCCAGGGCTTCTGTGCTTTTTTTCCTGTATCATTCTCTTCCTATTTTAGCTCGTTCATTTTCTTCCTTCCACTCGTAAATGTGGATGATCTTCACACTCTGTCTTTGGTCATTTCTCCTTTTCTACACTCCTTTCTTTAAAGATCCCATTTCTTGCCATGGTTTTGGTGATCATCTTTAAACAGATGGCTCTTGAATATGTATATTTTGGCTCACATTTTTCTGACTTCTGGCTCTGTTTTCCCAATAGCTTTTGGGCTACTGAGATAGTTCACTGGCATCTCAAATTCAACATACATAAAACTGAATTCATGTTTCTTCCCCTCCCCCCCCCAAAAAAACCAACAAAACTTCTCCCTCCTACCAACCTACTTCATTTAACAAAGATTTATTAAATGTCTGTTTCCTGTTTTCCTTTCTCTATGGAAAGGATGACAAAATCCTTATCCATTTCATCTATGCTCAAAATCATGTACTTCTCATTTACTCTTTTTTTCTTCTTTGTCCTTGACACTAGTTATCAAGTCCTGCTGATTTTACCTCTCCTATAGAATATACAGACATTCTGTCTTCCTCATTTACACCTCATTTACACTGCAGTGACCATCTCTCAAATCCTCATCACTTCCTGTTCACACTTTTTGTAATTGCGTTCTAATTGGTCTCCTTGCGCCAAGCCGCGCACGTGTGTGTGTGTGTGTGTGTGTGTGTGTGTGTGTGAGATCTATCTTGTTTACAATTATCAAAATAAATTTCCTAATTCATGGATAATTTTCCTATAACCAACCTTCCAGTGACTTCCTATAGCATTATAGAAGATTAAATACAAACCTCTTAGTATGTGACGTTATTTAATTTTAAGTTCTTTAAAAGAGAGGACTCTGGATTGTTTGTTTGATTATTTTGTATCTCTAATGAGAGAGTTAGCATAGATAAAAAACTAGCTTCGGAGTGAGAATAACCTGAATTTAAGTCTTAATTCTGACACATATTGGCTCTGGGACCTTGAACAAATCATTTATCATTTCATCTGCCCGGGACAATCTTTAAGACTCCAGTGCTTGGCACAATGATTGGGCACATAATAGGTATTCAATAAATGCTAGTTGATTGACCATAGCAGACAAAGTGCCAGTCAGCTGTAGTAGAGGAAGTTTCCTCATCAAAAAATTCCTTCTACTAGTGAAACCACGGGCTTTGCCTTTATCCTTCTACTCAATCCTTACACCAGCGCACCTTGCATATAATAAAGGTTTAATAAATGCTCACTTCCAGCTCTGCTCTGTACCACCCCTACGCCAAACCTGAGGATAATTCCACCATTAGACCTATCCCTGAATGACAGGTCAATATGCAGACCCATCATACCATGAAGAGCCTCAGCCACACTACTCCTTTCCCTTCCAGCTTACTCTCAGATATATTCCACCTTCCCAGAGCTTTCCATGTCACCACCCAGAGACTCTTCTTCCATTCTCTCTTCCTCATCTTCCTTCTCCCCTTTATGTGATGTCTTCTATTAGAATTCAAGTTCCTTGGCAGTGGAGACCATCTTGTTTTCTCGCTTTTTTATTTATTAAGAGTTATCTCAGTGCTTACCACACAATAAATTCTTAATACATACAGTCTGGCTCTCTCTCTCTCTCTCTCTCTCTCTCTCTCTCTCTCTCTCTCTCTCCCTCTCTCTCTCTCTGGTTCCCTCTCTCTCTCACACATCTATCTATTAATCTATCTCTGGATGTTCAGTTTGGAATTATTCTCCCAACTCTTCATTTTTCCTTCTAGCATTTTCAATGTCACATAGAGAGCTTATCAACAGTGTTCAAAATTGGCAAAGGACAGGATTCAAAACGAATCTGGGAAATCTAGCCAAGGCCAGGTTTTAACCAATGTGCAAAAATGACAGGAAGCATTCATTTTTGTCAACAATCAAGGAATGAGAAAGTCATGTTGTTATCACACATGTACACAGTGACTTCATTTCTTCTTGGTTATAGAGATCTCCTTTTGTCACCTTTTACAATGGCCAATATTTTTCAGATCTCTGGTCTCCTACTATTAGTTAGACCGATACAGTGGTTATAGTTCACCACTTGCAGTCACAAAGATTTGGAATCAATTGCCTTCTCAGATAATTGCTAGTGTGTCACACTGTGCAAGTCACAACTTCTGGTTTTTTTTTCCTCATCTCTAAAGTGAAAGTAATAATGGAACTTATCTTGCATTATTATTTTGAAAATCAAAGAAGAAAAAATATGTGAAATTTAACTTTGTAACTTGGTAAACCTTAAAATACTATGTAAATATGAGCTACTATTAGGGAGTATCTCATAAATAGAAGTTTACTGTTCAACCTTGAGACAATTTTAGAAACTCTCATTTTGTCACAACAAGGGTTTGATTAGGAGTTTTTAATTATCATAGAACCTAAGATGTTTTGCATTCCCAATTTCTGATTTAGAGATGGATAAAAGAGTAAAAAAACATAAAGAGAAAGAAAGACTCTAATTGCTAGAGTCTTTGGCATTCAAGGATGGTGATCATTGAGTTGGAGACCTATACTTCAACATTACTATCACATCATAGAAAAAGGATCACGGAGGAAAAAATCATTTTGCCAATTAACATTAACATCCTCTGGAGACTTTGTGGATGCCACAAAGAGAAAGGTCTATATACAGTATATGAATAGGAGTAGGAGTCTTATTTATGACACCTTTTGAAAAATGAATATCAACCATCAACCAAAAAAGAAATATGAACCATGAAGGTTATGAAAAATAGCTAGGCTTGGTCCCACAGTTACGACATAGAATACTAAATTTAGAGGCAAAAGGAACTTAGGGGTCATGTCTACATATGGGGAAACTAAAACCTAGAGAAGTTGTTACTTATCCAAGTCATATGGCTTTTAAGTAGCAAATATGATATTTAAATACAGGTCCACTAACTCTGAAACCAGATCTCTTTCTGTTATACCAACAGGAAATAGCAGAATACCTTATTGTCTATGCTACCACAAAATATAAAGGGATGCACACAATGACATGTTTTAGTAATATTTATTAGAAATACGCATTTTAGTGCCAGAAAATTCTATTGCGAATTTATATGTAGAGCTATAAGTAGATTTAAAAGAGACCTCGGAGGCTATCTGGTCCAACTCTCATCATTGTGAGCATGGGGAAGTTGAGGTTCAGGGAGTTTAAATGACTTGGCCAGGGTCACACAGATAGTATCCTGACTCCAGAGTCGGTACACTTTCCTTTATCACAGTACTCATGATATTGTTAATGCCTATTCATATATTGTGACCATCTAGCAATTGGAGAATGGCTCCTATTCTTGTAAATTTGACTCCATTCCTTATGTCTTTTTATCAGAGACATTTGCTGACAGTTTTCCAGTTTGCCACTTTCCTTCTAATTTTAGCTGCATTGATTTTGTTAGTGCAAAAAAAATTTTTTTTTAATTTTATATAAGAATTGTCATTTTCACCTTACTCAAATATTTCTACATCTTGTTTGGTCAAATTCTTTCCCTATTTATGGATGTGATACATGCCACTCTTATTAAGTTTAATCTGCATTATTGACATTTCCTCAATCACTTTCTCAAGTCTAGACAATCAACAAAACAACCATCATGCACTTGCTTGTAGCATTTGCCATTTTCCAAGATGCAAATGCTCAAACTAAAATGCTGACAATCAGTTCTAATGCTAGTTTAAACTGTGTACTCCCCATTGCATTTCGATATGTCAGGTGATATAAGATCTCATCTCTATGGATGTTCTCTCCATCAACAAATATTTATGACATTCATGCCTTTTCATCCTGTGTGGTTTTTATTTATGTCATTTGATAAATTCTATATAGTGTAGAATACTAGTGGTCATCCTTCATTTCTGTGCATGTTCAATATCAAATAGATTCCACTACATCACTTAGGCTTTTTTTTAATCTCTTGCTCTCATGATATGACTGATGCACTTTTTTTGTTGTTTTGCTCACGTCGTTGATGATAACCTTTTGTGATACTTCTCCAGTTGAAGTCATAATTTGTAATATGGCACAGATTTCTCATGCCTCCTTGATGGCTTTCAATTAAACCCGAGTCATCAGTCATTTCGATTCTTCAGAGAATGAGGCATTCCATGACTCACAGCTATGTCTCCTGAAGGAAACTGGTGTTAAAAGATTAGTGTTGGTAGCAGCACACGTTGTCGGATCTTCGAAAACACCTTGAAGATTTCCAGAAGACATTTAATGTAATATCCCTATTGAACTGAAGGCCCAACTCCATTTGTAGCAGAAGATAAATATTTTTTATAGTCCAACTCAAAGTGAAATGCATTCAATAATGTCAAAATATGGATAATGTACATTTTAATAAACTTTATTTTCATATTATAGATAGCTGCCTTAGCCAATGCCATCAACAAATAGGAGATTCTACAGGAAAAACCAGCAACTACCCCAGAGGGTTCGTTATAAGTTTCAAATGAGATTTTACATACATGCACACAAGCATTTATATTTGTGTATAAGCATGCACGTATGTATCTATATTCATACATGTACAAATAAACAAATACATATACAGAAATATAGACAAACACATGTATGAAAAGCAACTTTGCAAATTTATAGCACTGTGTGTGTGTGTCTATACACACACACATATGGGAGTGGGGGTAAGGGTATATACACCCACAATGTGATGGCGGCAATGCAATGATGATACTGTTGATTATGGAATATCTTTTCTGTTTGTATCTTGTACAGGAAACCCTCCACGACACTGGTAAGGATCTTTTATACGAATGTGTATTCCTGCCTTATGCCTCATTTGCTGTTAATAACCCAATAGATTGATGAGCAAAGTTATGCGCATGACTACATCTGTCTTAGCATCTAGTATGATCTTAACATATGCATGGGAGATGCTTTGAAGAGATCCTTAAGATTTCTTTTCTTCCAGTGAATCAATTTTTTGTTTTCTTTTTTTAAAGTAATCAACAAACAGTAAACATACAAGTTAGAACTCGACCAAATATATACCAAGGAGTCAGAATTCAAGGTGACAATTTTATAGATGCTCAGAGGTACATTTTCAACGTATTTCAAAGAAGGTGTATAGAAATACAGTGTTGTTGCTAATACAGAAGAAAGACTGAGTAAAGGGGGAAAAAGAGGCAAAGACATAGCACTCATAAGTAAATAGTTTAAAGTACCCAAGGGATTTAGGAAAGAGCATGTGAGACTGTATACCAAACAAAGCTTATGCCATTACATTTCAAATTTTGTCTTGTTCTGGTGGTGTGATCCACAGAATAATGCATCCAAGTGTGTCATTCCCTTGCTCCATTGACTTTAATTAAACTTGTTTTGTACTTATAAAATTAACAAACTCTTTGCAGATGAGGGGGAAAACATGCTGCTCACAAGGGTAGATTTTTCCCTTTAACTCACACAACTCAACTGCTTTGTCATATTCAGCAACTCTGGTGGATGCGGCAACGTGCCAAAATCCATTAGCAGAATCTGACATGCCACTGGAGTGGAAGTCTTGCCTTCCTCTAACACACATGATTGATAGCATCCCTGAATGAGGTCACTAGATTCTAGCCCTTATCAGAAATCTGTCATTCTGTAAAATGGTCCCACAGCTAAAAGAAGGAAAGAACAGATCCCCTTACTGTTCCAAAACAACCAGCAGTGTGGAGATTTCCTGGCGTGCCCAGTGTACCATGGTTCCCTTTTGAATTTGGGTGACTGGCTGGTTTTTGAAGGATAGACCAATAACAAATTACCTTTCACTCATTACAAAAGCAACATTATCTACTGAGTTGTCAGGCATGAAAAATTAATCCTTTTTGTGGCACCACTATGCAGTATTTCAGGAAAGGAGTAATAATAGTCATGTAGTGAAGGGAAAAAATAGAACACTTTTTTGAAGAGGTAAGGCCTATTAAGGGAAAAAAACATAAAGCTTCTCACAAAGTGATTGAGAGACTGGGTCAAATTCCTTCTAGAACAGAAACCTGAAAACCTGGAACTCTCCTCTTGACAAGTCCTCTTGAACTAAGCTGACTTGGTGGCACATGGCTTTAAGTACAACTAAGTTAAGTGTGTGCAGGGACACTGAAACTATTAATAGGGAGAGTAAGCAGTAATATCTATACACACATACACACTTGTGATATAGTATATTCTGGGAGCAAGTTAACAAAAACATATTTTCTTCCCTTCTTGCTTCATCCCCTTCCACTGGGGAAAAAGAAAAGAAAAGAAAAGAAAGAACCTCTAAGTTTATCACCTTTCTGTCAGGATGTAGGTGGCATATTTTGTTATCTGTCCTCAAGAATCATAGTTGATGATGGCACTAAGCAGAGTTAAAAGTCTTTCAAAGATATTTGTCTTTGCAAGGTTTTTACAAATTATTTTCTTGGTTTTGCTCACTTCATGAACATCAGTTCCTGTAAGTATTAACAGTTTTCTCTGAATCTGTCCCTTTCGTAATTTTTCATAGTAAAATATTATTCCATTACATTCATATTCCATTATTTTTTTAGCCGTTCCCTAAATGATGGGCTCTTCATTAGTTTCCAGTTCTTTGCTATCGTAAATATGGCTGCCATAAATGCCTGTCTCATTTCTTTGTTTTTTCTTTAATAGTGCTATGGTTATTCTTCCTTCTTTTTCTGAAGTCAACCAACGACATGATAGGGTGGGGTCTTGATTGATATATGAATTGGATTTAAGTGAGACAGAGTAGCACAAAGTTGTCAGCCTCACTTTCTCTTCGTCAAAGTCCAGTGGCAAGACAAGTCAGGACAACTGGCAATGGCCCAGGATGCAGTGGAAGACCTTGACATCTTCAATGTCTGACCAACTTACAAGAACCTGACAGCACCTGTTTCATTCACTTTCATGGAAGTTGAAACAAATTATTCCCATCTGCCAAATCTACCTTCTCATGTTTAGGTTTGACATCCCTCTAAGTCACTGATGGGTTTGAGGCCTGGCAGTTACCTTCAACCTGACCTAGCCCATCTGCCAAGCTGGTTTTACTAGGGTGTGGCCACTGTCCATGCCACAGCTTCTTGGAGCCACAGATGAGAGTTAGGTGACAGGTGGACACCAAAGATGGATGAATAGCCCTGAAAGGAGCTCAAGTCCTCATACCACAGAGCACATCTAGAACTAGCACAGTCCTCCCTGAACACCCCATAAATTCTTTCATAGTGTTATTGATGAGTCAAATGGTATACACATTTTAGTAACTTATAGGGCATAATTCTGAATTGCTCCCAAGAATGTCTACACTACTTCACATTTCCATTGACATTGTGTGAATATGCCTATTTTCCACTGTCCCTTCAACATTTGTCATTTTCTTTTCTTTTTCTTTTTTTGGACAACTTTGTCAGTATAATGGGCATGAGCTAGAAGCTTAGAGCTGTTTTAATTTGCATTTCTCCATTAATGATTTGAGACTTTTTTCTTAGGTTGGGCTTCAGGAAATAAAATCTTTATACTGCATTAGCAATATGGCTGAAAACAAACCATCCACTCTCACTCTGAAACCATAATAATTACTGTTAGATTTGTAACAAAGGGGATGAATGAAATTTGTTTACCTACTTCATTGGTGGCTATTCTCTCTAAGGATATAAATGTGTATCTTCCTCATCCTAAACAATTCTTGTCCACATTACACCATAAATTCTATATAAAAGGATCTATACAATGCACAGGAGTTCTTCCTAGAACTTTATTTGGATAACCGATATAATGACAACTTACATCCCCTTTCAAATAGTGATGCTGACATGTCAATTTAAGGGACAGAATATGTGTGTATTTGCACATATGCACTGCTGTATACAGATTACCCAGAGTCGCCAATATTTCCCAAGTTTCTGGGCTTGTCAGGGTACTTCCACTGAGAAGCTATGTGGGTAGAGGCTCAGAGAGTAAGGAAGGTGTGAAAATCCTGAATTAACTCCATGCTGACTGAGACTACTTGCTTTTTAGAATACAGAAGTGGAAAATATTAATGGTAAATTAGTGTCTCTCCCCCCACCCGCTGCCCCCGCCACCCTGGTTGCTATGATCAGAGAACAGTAAAGGTGATCTAATTGGGAGCAGAAGAGAGGAGCTGTCCAGAACAGAGCATTAGCCAGAAGTGGATGAGCATGTGGAAGCATATTGAAACTAGCCAAAGCAGCAGAGAACAAGTTCTCATGAACCAGCTGCTCTGATCTCTAACTAAGCTCTAAGTTCTCCATAGTGCCTGCTTCCACCACCTTTAGTGCCCAATGGATTTTTTTTACATCCTCCTATTCTTCGATGGAAATCCTTACATGCTTAGAGTAGATACTCTTTTAACACACTGACATGTTTGAGGCCCCTCAAATACCCTTAATCCAGTTTATCCCATGTGCCAAAATAACCAGAGCATAGTGATGAGAAAATTTCCATCCTGAATTTAAATCTCAGTTTCTTCATTCACCCTCTCAAACTGGCTGGAAAAAAGGAGAAAGGTAAAGGAACACTAAATCTGGTCACCAAACCTATCACAGCTTTTTTCCCCTTAAACCTTTGTTGAATGTCTATCTGAATTTTCTATGCTTCTTGATGGCTCTAACCAATTACATTGACAATGTTTTTTTTTCCTGATCCTATAAGTTCCTTGTTCAAGACTGAGTGGAAGCCAGCCCATTAGGGAAGAAATTTCCCTGGTTTTTGTCTGTATTGGGGGTAAGCTTACTAGACAGAGAGCTTCTGAATTTTTGGTAATCGTTGAACTTATCCTAAAGTATACCCTCTAGAATGACTTTGAACTTGGAGATAACACTAATGAGATGATTCTATGAATGAAATAGGTTGGTGCTGAATATGGTTGTCTGCAAGATGTACCTGCTGGCACTGCTGGTGGCACTTGGTTATCTGTTATTAGATAACCTATAGCATACACATCTATGTCCCCCATTTCATGTTGGAAACCCTCCTGCACAAGGTCAACATGTGATCTATTATCCTCATCCCTTGCTATGTGGCCAGCAAACTGCTATTTTGGTCATGCATTTCTTGAATGTTAAATTTTCCCCAGAACTGGAAATATACTGCTGCCTACTTATGTCTAGTATGTCTTTTCATTCATAATGGTATTAAAAATAACTGAGCTGTGGTTCTTTCCTGAGAGCATTTTCTAAGAGCATTGAATTGGAAGGGTAGGAAAACAGCACCAAGTATACTGGGAAGGGAGGTAAAGGGGGGAGGTAGGGATAGGTGGTGAGTATAACAATGTGACTAGCAGCTGCTGCTGAGGTGTAAGACCCAACAAGACCAGCAACAAGAGCTGCCAACACAGGTTCTTTGATCTGCTTTTCTAAGGAAAGCAACTTTAAGTGGTTAACAATCTCACTTTAATCAAACATACATACATAACTCAGTTCAGGAGGAAAAGCCAGCACCCTGAACTTCAGAGCAAATACAAATAGAAATTACAAACAGAAAATATCAACAGATCAAATAACACAATTCAACAGACAGGCTTTGTCTAATCAAGACATCATATACATAGTTACCAAAAAGGGAAGCACCAACATCTGGGTTTTCTTCAAAGCTGGGGGGCTCCAGCAGCTACCCAGAGTCTCCACACCAACAGTCTTCCAGTGAGTGAGAGCCCCCCACAAAAATGCTAATCTCTGAGTTTATATACCCTGTTCAGGGTCAAAGGGCATCACAAACATGTGACTCAAACCCATGTAAACTAGGCTTTCCCTTGAGGTAAGCAGGTCATCAAAGACTCCTGATTTAATCAAAGAAACAAAGGCCAGGCTCATCAAAGGCACTTGATTACCTAAGTGCTCCAAAAGAGAAAACAGTGAAAAAATTCCACCTTAATTACCAATACACTGAGATACCAAATCTTATCTCCTTTAAGATGTATGGCATGAATCTAGTCTTGTTCATAATAGCTAGCTTCAAGCAATGCTGTTCCCTGAATGTCAGCCTTTTTGTGAATAAAGATTACTCTGAAGGACCAAATGAAGATAAAAATGGTTTTCCAACATTTATTTCTTTTGACATAGCTTTGTCCTGGCCTGGTTCACAGGGATAGGGCTGTGAGATTTGTGCTTTGGAGGCACAATATTGGCAAGCAGAGCTCACACAGGTGGGAAACTAGCCAGAGGCAGACTAATCAGCAAAGCTGATTGAAAAGCCAAAATCTGTGAAACAGGCAGGGAGAGCAAGGTAAGTAATTAGTAAAAGCACCTTAATGGAGGAGAAGAAGGCAGATCACAACCCAAGCGGGTGAAGCGGACAGGCATTGTATCAGGTAAGCCAGTAATGGTAGTCTTCAACAAAGACAGATTCAATGCTAAGATTCCATAATGGAAACTGAGGTGGAAATATAATAAGCAGTTAAAGACTAGGAGATGTGATATCAGATTGGCATTTTGATTAGCAACTTTATGTGATGTGGACTTCTCAGCACCGTGATAACCTGCCCATACAGACATGAATTCTTCCATTCTCCATCCAGGTCTGATCCAAATGTGGTTTCAGCTCAATCTTGCATCTTCCCCACTCCCATACACCTTGTGGTTCTGATGGCTGTTGCCGAAGGGCCAGTATGATGGGTGCAAAATTCTTCCATAGACAGAAAGCATAGAATAGTGCAGAGTGAAGTGTAAGTACCCTCTCATATCTCATCCTGCCTTTTAAGGATTTGCAATGAGGGGTAGGATGTTTCTTGCAATACTGGCCTGGCAAAGGAATGAAACAGAGACACGGGTCAAAATAGTTCAATTCAATAAGCACCTACTATACTGAGCAATGTACTGGGGATGTAAAGACAAAAACCAAATAGTCACTACCCTCAAGGAGCTTACATTCTACTGGGGGAAAACAATATCCACTCAGTAGAGTAAATACAAAGTTTTATCAACGTAACAGAAATTAATTTAAAAGGTGAGGCAAATTACATATATATGTATATATACATACACACAGACAGAGAAAGAGAGAGAGAGACAGAGACAGAAAGAGCGAAAGAGAGAGAGGGAGAGATAGAGAGAGGGAGAGAAAGATAGAGAGAGAGAGAGAGAGAGAGAGAGAGAGAGAGAGAGAGAGAGAGAGAGAGAATAACTTGTTTCCTTTTCAACTTAACTTCCCAGGAAACATTTTAAATTTCAGCATCTAATCATAAGTAGCTCTTATGTAATGACAGAGCAGGAAGACACTTACATGGAGCCAGGGAGATCTTTCTGCCTTCTCCACCACGCCAAAAATCTTCCCAAACCTTTCTTGCCTGCTGGTGTTTGTAATGTGCCCGACAGGGGCTAGATTCTTTCATATCAATAATAGAAATAATGTTTAAAATGTGGAAAGTGAATTAGACCTAAAGTTGGAAGGAGATGACTTTAAGATTTGGCTGTGACATTTACTAGTCCTATGGCCTTGGATAAATCCTTTAACCTCTCTGAGCTGCCTTCACAAAACAGAGGTAATACTTCTACTCTCTGTCTCAAAGTGTTATATTGAGTATAACAGTGGGGAAGCCTTAGAGAGCTATATAATTCAAGATACTGTTATTTCAGGTGCCTAGTAGCTAGCACCTACCCTCTCTGCTCCCTTTAGCTTCTTTCTTTACTGTCTTTATGTCTTACTGTCTTTGTTGTTTGCATTATATTTAACTTCTAAGATTCCTTATTTTCTCTTGAAATAAGACAGACTATACCAGGTCTTAGGTTATCGTGTCACCAAGTGATTCCCATGATGCTTTTCTTAATCCTAATGGAAGAGGTAAGCTTTCATTTTGCCCTCCAATGGGGGAGGGGGAGTACAATATAAAAGCTGGTCATGAAGTGGTCCTCTTCTCCAGTCACTGGCTAAGTTATTCAGCCAGTGCTGGATGGCAATATTCACAGAAAAGCCTTCCTGAAAAACTGTACTATATCCAAAGTAAAACAAAACAAAAACAGGCTGCTTGGTGTTCTGAATTCTAATTTAAGGATAGATAAAAATTTTCCTCAGAATTTTAAAATTGAATAACCTATGATTCTAGCCCTCATTTCAACATCTGAGTTTTCTGCCACCTTATACTTCATATTCCATAGGCACAGAAGACAAACCAAAAAAATCAGTGTTCTGTGTATATTTACTTTATTGCATATAATCTAGCTGAAAAGAAAATGGTTAAATACTTCCACATGAAGAGAAATTGTAAAGTGTGTAGCATAAAATATCCTGACCACCCCAACCATTTTATGGTTTCTAACTATAGGTCCCAAAGCATTTGCATCCACTATTATATGAAAAAGTGTTGGAAGTGAGAAAGTACGTGCTTCTGTGTGTCCCAGCTCTTAAACAGAAAGGCAAGGGCAGCACAGGGAGAGAGGTCACTCTCTTCTATCCCTGGTTCCAATTCTTTCTGTACTTCGTGATAGCTGTTGAGTTCAGGCATTCCAGTTCTCATGTCTGCCTGGTTCCCTGCTCCTTCTCCCCACTGGTTAGCTTCCATGGAACGTAGGTTTTTATCCCTATAAGGACAAGTTTGGATTTAATTTACTGCCCCCAAATACAGTCATGTTTCTACTCTTCTATTGTTATTTCCAGTAATGGAAAACAGTAGATGGAAGTTGAAGCTAATAAAAACATAGAAGATTTGCCTTCAGATTCTGTCACAGTTCATATAGTGGGCTGGAGTCTCAGCCTCCTTCAATGGCATTCTATACCCTCAGGGATTGGCAAAAAGTGCTTCTAAAAGGTAAAGGAAAGGAAGAACAAAGAAACTTTTGAAACTTGTAAATCCAAGCTGAGGTTTTCTGTCTCCTAGCTAATCAAGTTATTCCTTCTTATTCCCACAGAAATAAAATGAGATATTTGTGTATACATACATATATATACATATATGTTTGTATATATACACATACATATATATACAAACATATATGTGTATATATACATATATAATATGTGTGTATATATATACATACATATATAATACATGTGTATACTTTTGTGTGTATGTACATGTTACACTTGCTATAAAATATTTATTTGTCTACTTCCCTTCCACACCCATCCTTATGTGAAGGGGAAAGAGGAAAGTAGGGGCAGGGAGATTTATATAGTTCTTAATAATTTATTATCATGCCATTAGACCTTTTTTTTTTATAAATTACATAATATACAATAATTTAGTAACAATTAACACAACATTTACTCCCCATCTGTGCTGGTAAGCAAAATGGCCTCTTAGCACTTAGTTCAACCAAGTGCCCTTGAAGGGTTTGGCTTTTGTTTCCTTTGAGTAGTTCAATGTATTTCATTGAGTCTTACTAAGTGCTAAGCCCCACACTCTAACCCCTATTAGGTATTAACCTAACCTATGTGGGTGTGAACCTCCCAGGGTCCTAAGGGGAGGTGCTAACTCAAGAGCCAATCATAGGAGCCTAAGTTCTGGTCATTCAGATGACGTTTGATGATGTCTGAAATACTATAAGAAGAGAAGGAAGAGCCATTTGCGCAGGGCTCTCACTCATGGTGGTGCTGATACGGAGATTCCGGGCAGCTGTAGGTAAGAGACCTCCAGCTTGTAACCCGGATGCTGAGACTTTGTTAAACTCTGGTAACTATGTATTGGGATTTGAATCAGACAAAGTCTGCCTGTTGATGTTTGTAATTTGTTTGTATTTTATTCTGAAGTTCAGGGTGCTGGATTTTTCCCCTGAACTAAGTGAATGTTGTCTGTATGCTGGATTAAAGTAAACTTGTCAACCCCTTAACATTGCTTTCCTTACTAAAGCAGATCAAAAGAACCTGTGCTTTTGCAGTGCGCTGGTAGCATTCTTGTTGTTGGGCTTGTGTTGGTCTTTCACCACCCCCCCCACACAGCAGCTGCTAGTCGGATTGTTGAAACACCATCCTCCTTACTTCTTTTCTTCTCTACCCCTACATAAAAGAGAAGAGAGAAGAAAAGAAGGGAAGGAGAGGGGGAGGAAGAGGGAAAGAGAGATTGCTTGGAACCTGAGCTTTCAAACCAGATTTGGAACAAAGGATTAGGGCAAGAATTACCTGAGAGGAACTAAAAGTGGAGCACAGAACAGTATAATTAAGAATAAACAATATGGTCAATAAGCCTAAGATCTATAAAAAGGCAATAATTTATGTAGCGGATGAGTAGCATATTCATTAAGAAATAACAAACAAAATACGTTGTTTAATAGAGCAAGAGTGAAACGGTAGGAATGGGTGTATATTGTTTATACTTCCATAAAGGTGCTTTGAGGTGAATGTGAAAAGAAAAAATCACAACCTGATTCTCCAGTGGAAGAAGTACTGATATACTGGAGGAAGAGAAAGGAAGATCTCAGTGAAAGGTGAAGAAACAGCATTTTATGAACATGCAAATTACTATAGTTATAAATACGAAATTCTTGAGGCAGATGGTCTTAGTGGATAAAGTGTTGGCCTGAAGAGTCAGAGAATCTGGGTTCAATACATATCAGTTGCATGACCATGGACATGTTGCTCAACCTCTCAGTGACGTAGTCATCTTTTTAAAATACTAAATGGCTAATAATAACAATCTATTAGAGACCTGAACACATCCAGATGCTATGCCCTATGCAACATTTGAATTTGAAACTGGTGATATTTAATGGTATATAAGAACTGTATTGTCTGAGCCCATTGTCCCCATGGATAAAAATGACATAGGGTAGAATGAGTCTCATAGTGTTGGGTAGAAAAGATTTCCTTATGTTACTTCTATATCTTTGAAGTAAATATCCCTTTGTAAAAGCTGATTGATATTAATGGGTTAAATAGAATTGGGGCATCAATCATTGGCAGCTAACATCAGTGGGAACACACTAGAACAAGGGCTCAGGCTAAAAGAATTAGAAAAAGATATGCAAACTCCTCAGGGTGTCTCCAGGAACATCAGGACAGATGTAACCACCCTAACTATTGAAGAGTAAGGTCTGATTAATTGCTGCATAAAATATATGGAAAATGCGGTCAGGTTGGCAGGTACCAGGACAGGAACTGGTACATATGGAGAGATTAAAAAGTGAGAGAAAGGTAGGAGTGATTGGAGGAGGGGGTCAAGATGCATTAGGAAACAGCAAGCGTTAAGATCAAGAACAAACAGATGAATTGGCCTTAGCAAGGAAAAAAGTCCATCTCTTTATCAGAGATTAGAGCAAAGCAGATGTTGGAGAATTATCAAGAGGTTTTGAGATGTAGAATAAACAACAGAGGAATGCCCCTGCAAATGGCCTCTATTTTCTCAGTAAAGTATGAAATATAGTTCTCCGCTAAGGGAGAGAAATAAGTGGGAGGTGGGGGAGGGGGAGGGGATTGAAGAGGGAAGAAAAAATGTTTGAACTAGCAGCTGTGAGCAGTGTGATTGAGTCAACCAGAGAAGAGTAAAATGATTGTTTTGTTTACTAAGGGCCCAATGAAGAGTAGATAAAATAATTATGTAGTAACTTTAGTCAGCACAGTTGTCTGACTTCCTCCAGCATTGTTTAGTAGCAAATAGGTAAGAGTGGAGAAGATACATGTTGGACATAATCTGGGCTGGGACGTTGGCAAGGCATAGGATAAGAAGGCAGTGGATTCGAAAACAGATAGCGTATAGTTGGATTTTTTAACTATAAGGTTATGATTAGGCAGTGAGGAAAGTAAACCCTGAACAGGTTTATCTGGGAGGATCCAGAGAGATAGCAAGACTAGAGGTTTTGATAAAGATGATATAGGTTCTTTCAGCCTAAGTTTCTTCATCTTTAAAATGGTGATGTTAATAACAACTACCTCACAGGGTTATTGCAAAAATCAAATGAAATAACATATGTTCAGTCTTTGCAAAGTTTAAACCCTATAAACATTCTAGCTATTATATTATATACCTGAAAAAGCAAGCTGTATATAAGAAGTTATCTTTCACATATAATATTCTTTTTTGTTTTACTTTGTATATGGAAATGTTTTTTTCTTCTTTTTTGTATGTTCATTAAATTCTGAATTTAAAAAAAAGATGATAAAGATTCAGGAAGAATGAGTATCACAGAGTGATGGAAGCACAGGAAATGAATGTCAAGAATTTCAGAGTAATTGACCATAGGAATAAAATATTCAGGTAGAGCCAGTATTGAGACCGTGCTCTGAGAATGGTCACTCTGAAGCCATGGGGCTCCACCTATGACAAATACTGGTTGTTTGACCCTTGGCAATTCAAGGCTGTCTCAGTGCTCTATGGAACTCTAAATGTGCATTGCAAAGAAGTTGGTAGCCTGTAGTGATAGGGGGATTCCCCTCAAATAGGAGGCCCCTCTGTCATTGAAATAACAGGTCCAGCTCCTATCCCAATGGCTGATGATGAGAACACTGAGGTGAAGTGAAAGCCTGTGATAGGAGTGAAGGAGTTTGGTGGACCAAGAGCTCAGGGTGCAGAAGCACAGTTATGAGCTATGAACCCAGAGACAGGGACCAAGTTCGACTCTGTTTTTTAATGCAACAACAAGTGCATTGCTTGTTTTCAGCAAATGCTAAGTAGCAATAAATATTACCATAATAAACACTACCCTTCCTAATAATAACACAGTAGAGTGCTTCTTTATCACATCCATTTATGATATCAGTGGACAGAGCATAATAGGAAGCAACTTATGGCGAGGCCAGAATACACAAATATATCTTTCAGGAGCATGTTGTCACAATTCAAATGTGTATCCCATGCTTCATTAGTTCCACTTAGCTGTTTTATGGTGAGTGTATATTCAGGTGGAAATGTTCATGCTTCTGAATCTCTCTTATGGCAAACATAGCTCAGCTTTTGCAAGTACTTAACGTAGAGCTGCACGGCGGGTTTGATTTGTCTTTTTCTATTGGGACTTTTCCTAATTCTGAAGATTTATAATTAAACACATGCAATTTAACAACTGCCAGGGGCCAGTAGTTTACAAAGACTAGGAAAGAATGAAGAAGAGACACAGTGCCCAATGGGGCCCAGTTTTTTTTCAAGTCTTGGCATTCCCTGTGTATCCCATTCCTTTACTGAGCTGCAGGAAAGGATTTTATTTTGCTTCATTTTGTTTATTTAATCTTTCTCTTTTTCAGCATCAATAGTGACTTCAAATACTAGTGTCCAAGGTTCTGAATAAAAAAGGGCATGAGGCTCTTCCCTAGGCCCTTGGGTTTGCTGTGCTTTCTTCCAGATTTGGGATTTCATCCATGTGGGGAATTTCTCATGGGAAAGGCTCTTCACTGATTTGGTTCAGCAGCTTCATGTTTAGGAGTTTCTTTGGACAAGCACTGAGTGTCACATAAACTGTGGCCGGTGTTATACAGCCAGTGTATGTCAGATACAGAATTGGAACCCAGATCTTCTTGACTCCGAGACAAACCTTCCATCAACTACTCTTTCTCCTCTTTTAAATTGTAAACTCCTTGGGAATTGAGGTTATTTCATTCTTTGTATTTATATATCCACTATTTATCACAATGCTTAGCATACAGTAAGTGCTTAATAAGTGCTTGCTGATTATATCACATAATTTCTCCCTAGTTACATGGTACCCTTTAACTTTAACAAATGGGAATAAGCATTTTCAAACATATCAAAGCATTTCAACTTGGCATTCAAAGAGTGAATGGATATTTATAGTTCATCACATGGGGCAGCTAGGTGACTCAGTGGATAGAATGTAAAGGTACTGGAGTCAGAAAGACTTTAGTTCAAATCTGGACTCAGACACTTACTAGTTGTGTGATCCTGGGCAAGTCACTTAACTTCTATTTGCCTTAATTCAATGGAGAAGGAAATGGCAAACTAGTCCAATATCTTTGCCAAGAAAACCCCAATAACAGCAACAATATTCTCTAGTACTTTTGCAGAGTGTCCCACAAGTCTTATTTCAGCCTAGGGCTTTAAATTTGACAAAGCATGTTCTCTGCATTATCTCATTTGATCCTTGCAACAAAAATCCTGAAGTCTGTACTATTATAATCCCTGTTTTACAGATGAGAAAAGTGAGACTGAAAGAAATGACTCACTCAGGATCACACAGCCAGTAAGTGACTGAAGCAGGATGTGAACTAAGAACTTTCCTATCATTTGGATACTAGGCCACCTGCCCATTGTACTATGGAATAAGCCAGCTCTAGGTAGAAGTTAAGCTTTCTAAATAAATGTTTATTGGATGAATGAAAAGAATGGCTCTTTATTTTCTGTCACTCTCTTACAGGTGTGGTGCCGTACCAAACACCCATTAGTAGAGGGTTACCTACTTATGTTGAGTGATGTTTTGAACTTTGGACATTGCAGCTAAAGTTTCCAGCCCAAACCAGACTCTTCCTTCCTTGAAGTTTTCTTACTTTTATTGCCTGTGGCAATCAGCTTGGAACTGTGAATTGCTTTTATACTACCTTGTTCTCTAATTATTTTATAGGCTTCTGTCTCCCCCCCTAAAAATGTAAACTTTTTGAGGGCAAGTATGATTGCATATTTAATAATACCAGCTAAATCAAGGGGATACTCATTGGTTGGCGGATGGCTGAGCAAGTTGTGGCACATGATTGTGATGAAGTACTGATATGCTATAAGAAATGATGGGGTGAGTAATTTCAGAAAAAACATGGAAAGACTTATGCGAACTGATGCAAAGTGAAGTGAGGAGAACCAGGAGATCATTGTGCACAATAATAGCAATTTCATATTGATGAACGATTGTGAAAGACTTGGTTACTTGACCAATATAATGATTCCTCAGTCCTGTGTCTCCTCAGGTTACTAGGTGGGTATCCTTCACAGCAAATTCAATCCTTCCTACCTCAAGCCTTGCATCTGAACTTTTCTAACTGCCAAAGATTTATTAGATACTACAATGGGTGCTCTAGGGAATCCAGTGGTGTAGAAGATACAAATCCTGCCTCCATCAAATACATAATCTACAATCTTAAGCATACTAAAACAGGTACACATATGACCATAATACTGGCTTTCAAAAATGTGTTTCTTCATTAGATTCCCCCTTCCATTGATGCAAGTCTCAACCCCTCTACATCTTATATTGAACACCTAGATGTTTTTTATGGGTAGCCATGAAGGATCTAAGGTGGGGAATCAACCCTACGGTAAGGAATTTTTACCTCAACTAGGCTGGTTGAGATGGCAGACATGCACAGCTTTGCTTTTGAGTGGTTGGCATAATCCCCAAGAATCCTGTGTGTCACCTTTACATCACAGGGAGGCATCAGAGAGGGGCTTAACTGGAGAGTCTATAATATAAAGCAATGTATGACACCAGGCTTCTTATCTCAAGAAGATCTGAAGTCTGCTATAGAAAATCTCTGGACACCTGGGCCTTGGCACAACTCTTTTTGATAGATAGTATTTTATTTTTTCCAATTACACATAAAGACAATTTTTAACATTTTTTAAATAAAATTTTGAGTTTCAAATTTTCTCTTTCCCTAAGACAGTAAGCAATTTGATATAGGTTTTATATGTAGTACAATTCAAAGTCATTTCTTTCTCTTCCTTTGATCCCCCAACATGTGAATGAGGGATCCCCACACTCTACAAACCTTGCAAGCTGAGAATTTGGTCAGGCTTATGTGGGGCTGCAGGAGCAGTTCCAGACAGAACTACTGAGTCATTTGTGCCTCCAGTGCCATCCTCGTCACCCCCATAAAGTGAGGGTACTAGAGGAATCCACATGAGTTTCACTAATCCACCTTCAATAACACTCACCATATTACTGACCTCATTATTTCTTAATGGGAGCTAGCCTGATTACAGATTGCCTGATTATAGTGGCTGGAGTCCTTTCAGTTGTAAGGGAGAATTGGGATGGGAAATAGAGGAGAAACCAAGTCTGTGGGCCACCCCCCTGCTACTCAGGGCAAGAGCTGTAATGAGGAGGAAGGCTTAATTAAGCCTCAGTAACTTCAATGGAGTCATCCAGTCAGCGAAGACTCATTGTCTTTCAGCATTCAGTCCCTAATCCCTCAAAACAGGATCCTACAGGGGGGAGGGAAAAATAATCCTGCCCCTCCTAGCTCTTTCAACATCTTCCCACTCCTCAGCCATCCACATATTGACAATAATTTCAAAAATGTCATATTTACATACATATTACTTTAAGGTTTGTAAAAGCAATTTCTTTCACAACAATCCTATGTGGTTGAGGTCCAAAATGGAGAGAGACAAAGAACCAGGAAGAGAGCGACAACTCCAGACAAAAGCGAACAGGTTATATCTATGCTGGCTCATACAAGTGTCTCTTGCATCTAGCTGGTGAATTTGGTAAGGGAACCTGCTTGACAGATTGTGGGGTTTTCCCCCACATTTCATTCCATTAAATATTTGTCTGATGGACAAGGTCTTCCACTGCATCTGGGGCTAACTCCAATCATTCTGATGTATATCTGGCCACTGGACCTAGATGGCTCTGGAGGAGAAAGTGAGGCTGGTGACTTTGCACAGCCCTCCCTCACACAAATCCAATTCAATGCAAGTCATGTCATCCATCTACTTATGTCATGGTCCTCTATGAGAAGGAAAGACAAAACTACAATGGACTTGCCATCAAGAAAAGGCAGCTAGGTGGCAGCAATGGGTAGAATGTTAGATTTGAGGAAGACCTGAGTTCAAATCTGATCTCAGTCGCTTAGTAGTATGTGACCCTAGGTAGTCATTAATCTCCTTTAGCCTCTGTTTCCATATCTGTAAAATGAGGATTGTAATAGCCCCTATCTTTACAGGATTGTTTGAGGATTAAATGAGATCATATATGAAAGTGCTTTGCCAACTTTAAAATCTAAGTATATGCACTTATGCATACGTATAGACATAAATGTGTATCTTTGCAATATAGGTATATGTAAATGAATACATGTAAGTAAGGATGTGCACATGTTATGTGCTTGTATGTGTATTCATTTACATATACCTATTTTGCAAAGATACACATATATTATTGGCAAAGATACTGGAGGGGATTACCGTTTCCTTCTCTAGCTCATTTTACAGATGAGGAAACAGGCCAACAGAGCTCAGTGATTTGACAGTCACACAGCTAGTAAGTGTCTAATATATGAACTTAGGTCTCCCTGACTCCAGGCCTGGCATTTTATCCATTGTGTTAGCTAGCTGCATGCATCTGCTAGCTAAGGAAATCCTGGGAATCCTGTCTCTGACACATTCACTATGACCATGGGAAATCAACTTGAGACTCAGTTTCCTCCTTTTGTAAGTATGAAATGAGATGATATGTGTAAAGGGCTATGTCAAACTGAAATATTACAGATGATTAAAAAATGTTTGATTGATTGTGGTACCTTCACAAGTAATAAAAAGGATTTTTCATTCTATTAAAGCCAGGAAAAAGTGTGTCATAGACTTATTGTGACTGTTGACTGAAGAAGTTATGACATCTGTTGAAGGCTTTGTTCTTTTGTTCTTTCTCTCATTTCCCCCCACCCTCTTTTTGCTAATGCATTGATCCTATATTTTCCTTTTCTTGCTTTGAAAAATCACAACAGTTTTACAATTGCAGACTATATAAATGGACTCTTGGTATAAACTGTGTCATAAAGCATCAGAAAGATTTGCAAGTACTAAGAAGAGGAATATTCAACTTTATTCCCCTTAAAAATCCCTTGATGTGTGCAGCTCTGAGCCCCCGAATGATATGAGAAGAAAAGAAATCTGGGCTCTATGATCAGTGAAGGACTTTGATGATGCTCATCTCAGGGAGACGTCTTCACTTTTTCAAATGTAAATTTTTACATCCCAAGGTTCAGTTAACTTATTTTCTTGGGAGGGTACTAATTTCTTGTAAAACTTTATTTGCAAATAATTAATTATTCACATGCATAGTGAGCATTTTTTTTCTGTTAGTTATGGCCTGAAAATTTCACATCATTTTTTTCTTAAAAAAACAAAACAAAACAACAACAAAAAAAACAACAGCAACCTCATCATTAAAAACACTCCCACAGATGGCAAGATGACCTGGAAATACAGTGCAGCAACAGCACTGTTACCTGCCATTTAATTAATCTGAAGTCAGTGCTTCTGCATAGCTACAGGTCAATGATCATTGATGTTCATCATGATAACCCCAAGGCATGATAATATCCTGAAGGGCTTCCTGACTCATGAAAGGAATACTAAAAAGTATGCAGTAGAGTTTTAATGATGTTTATTTTTAAGGGGTTATTTGTATCTGAAACCTATGATTTCATTAGTGTGAACAAAATCTGGTAAGGATATCCCTCCTCTGACTCAGATTAGCAACTCTTCTGTATCTTATAGTTTTAAAGAGTTTACCAGGGGGCACTGGGTGCCTAAGTGATGTGCCCAGAGTCACATTGCCGGGGTTTATCTGAGGTAGAACTTTGAAACCATGTTTTCCTGACTCCGAGGTCAGCACTTATGTTCGTGTACCTCAAGCCCCCTAAGCTGTTCCCTTTAGTAGCAAATTTGTTCCATCTAGTCATTATTTTTTAATTGACACACTATGTATAGCATATGGGCAGTGTGACTAAAATTAATGCCATTTGATATTTCAGACTTGTAGTTGAAAAGAACCTTAGAGGCCAGATAAATCAAACCTCTCTTTTTTATAAGTAGGGAAAGTAAGGGCTAGAGAGCTAAAGTGATCTGCCCCAAGTCACATAGGTAGTAATAGCAAAGCTAGAACAAACGCAGGTCCTCTGACTCCAGATCTAACACACTTTCCCCTAGCACCACACTGTTGTGTGTATGTGTATATATGTTTATACCTATATGTATGTATGTATCTCATTTGTGGTTTTCTTGGCAAAGAATGGAAGGTTTGGAGAGGTTTGTCATTTCCTTCCCCAGCTCATTTTAGAGATAGGGAAACAGAGGTAAACAGGGTTAAATGACTTGCCCAGGGTCACACAGCTACTAGGTGTCTAAGGCCAGATTTGAACTCAGAAGGATGGGTCTTCCTGATTCCAGACCAACATTCTATCCACTGCGCCACCTAGCTGCCACCAATACATACATCTATATCCATATCCATATCCATATCCATATCCATATCCATATCCATATCTATATCTATATCTATATCCATATCTGTATCCATATCTGTATCTATATCTGTATCTATATCTGTATCTATATCTGTATCTATATCTATATGTATATCTGTCTGTACCTGTATCTGTATCTGTATCTGTACATGTACATGTATCTATATCTATATCCATATCCATATCCATATCCATATCCATATCCATATCCATATCTATATCTATATCTCCAATTGATAGCTGTGCTTCAAAGCCATCAGGTTGAATAGTTACAGGCTAATTACAATGATGCTGTAATTATGTAAAAAAATTGGAAATTCTCCTCAGAAAACTTCTGCTCGATCCAATGTGTAAACCACATGGGGTAATCAGATTCATTATTTTATACTCAGAATTTATTTGGGGGTTTTGTTTGTGTTTTAACAAGTATGGTAGTACCTGTTCTGAGTTAGTTGTGTCCAAACATTAGCCATTCAGAACTCAGTGTAGTTGGGAATAAGATGAATGCAGTCAAGCATTTTAATCAATAGACTTGGCTCTGAATGAATCAGAGAATCAAAGAATATCAGTAGTAGAAAACTGTATTCCATCAGTTTCTCAGATTCCTATCTGACTCCAAAGCCCTCTCTGACACTCCAGAAAAACGAGATTTCCATTGAAAACTTTTTATGAAAGAAAAAATATACCTCTCCAAGAAGCACATTCCACTTCTGGACAACTCTAGTTTGGAGGAAGTTTATTTTAAGTTTTTTTCATTTTATTTTATTTTTGTTGAGATATTTTAAAAAGTAGATCTTATTATCCCCATTTTACAGATGAGGAGACTTGCCCAGGGTCACACAGCTAGTAAATATCTGAGGACAGATTTGAACCTTAGACTTCCTAATACTTGATCTAGTACTATATCCATGAAACAACTAGTTGCCTTTTCCATGTGAATACCTTTTTAATACAAAAAACAGGGGTAAATGAATTGCTTAGGGCCATTCACCTTGTAAGTTTCTGGGTCAGGATTCCAACTCAGATCTCTCTCTTAACTCCAAGTCCAAAGCTCTATCCACTGTGCCACCTAGGTGCCTAAACTCTGGATGTATTGTAACCAAAGCATAGCATAACACCACGAATTCCTCCTGTATTCTGCATGCTGTATCTTTACCAATATAAGTTAAGATCAGCTTAGTCTTTTTGGCTGCTATATCATACTTTGACTCATCATAACCTTACAATTCACTAATACTTCAGGATCTTGTTCACAGGATCCTCTCTCTAAACATCTGTCTCTTTCCAGAAATCCAATTCACTTTCAAAGAAAAAGGTTTATTCACAGCAGGCCTTTGCCAAAGAAAAAAATTTTAATAGCTTTAATGAAAGAGTGTCATCTTTGGAATTTTCAAAGCTCTGACACGGGACACAGAGCCACAAGAATTTAACATGGCCTGCAAAGAAAATGACACAAGTCAGACAGATCTTGACTGGATAGTATCCCTGGCGAGCCTTTAGCACTGTGGGTAATAAAAATAGAACAGCAACTAAGGCAGCACCAGACCTATTTTGCAAGCCAAGTTTATTGACATGCAATAATGCCCAAGAAAACTGGTCTAGGACAAGTTATTAAGTAGAACGGGATGGGTTTGCAGAGTGGCCAATGAACATCAAGAAGGAATAAAATTTGAGTTGATGTAAACATGATGTGGTTTTGAAATATAAATATATATATATACATATGTAAAATTAAAGAAGCAGGACAAATATAAATAAAAAAGAAACAGAGATACTAAGTATTGGATACAGTGGAAAGACAGCTAAATTTTGAAGTGACAGGACTTTGGCTCTAATATAAACTTTGCCATTACGTGACCTTGGAAAAATATAATAACTCTTTACTTCAATTAATTCATATTCTACTGGTTGAGGTAGAAATCGTAATAGTATACAATATACAGAGATCTAAGTATTTAATAAGGCAGACTCTGATAGGGGCAAAGAAGAGACTCAGACAACTACTCAAAAAAAAAACTTGAGGCAGAGAGTACTGGGCTGATCTGGTTAAGTCTTCATAGATATGGTAATATCTAAACTGAGTCTTAAAACAAGAAAATATTTCTATAAGGCAGAACAATGCTCACTACTATGAATTCATGTTTGCTATATATTTTGTAGTAATATCTTCCACACTTTTTAGCTAAATCCTATATATTTCTCTGTTAATCATGCTATTCCATTCCATGACCAGGACTGAAAACAGAACATTTGATAAAATATCAAAGAGTGACATTATTACAGATATATTTTGCAAATAAACTTGGCTAAATGTTTTCTTTTCACAATGAAGATAATGGTTCATGTCATTATCTTCTACTAAAGGATACAAATCAAATTCACAGGGAATAAGTAATCGCTATTATCTAGTTCTATTTTATTTTTATTATTATGAATTTGACAAAAAACAACAAACATAATCATTTAAGGTTGTATATGAAACTGCAAAGCCCTAATTTGTTTTCTTTTGAAAGTATATAATAACTAGAAAACAGTTCTTCTAAATTGTCTTGCTTGTTTTTATCTATCTGAAATTTCTTCTATTCTCTCCTGTGTATTTTCAAATGTTTCAACAATCTTCCCTTCCCTTCCCTTCCCTTCCCTTCCCTTCCCTTCCCTTCCCTTCCCTTCCCTTCCCTTCCCTTCCCTTCCCTTCCCTTCCCTTCCCTTCCCTTCCCTTCCCTTCCCTTCCCTTCCCTTCCTTTCCATCAACATTTCCCTTTCCCTATCATTACCCCCTCTCTATATCCATAATTCTCACAACTAAAGGGGAAAAATAAAAGTCCATCATGTTAAATAACATTTTCAAATAAAATAAACCATAGACTATCTTGAAAAGGTATGCCTATTTCAAACTTCTAGACCACTGGCTCTTAACATTTACTGTGTCATAGACTCATGACATTCTGGCATCAGACAATAAACATTTATTAAGTAATTACTATATACTAAGCACTGAAGATAGAAATAAAGGGCAAAAGACAGTCCCAGCTCTCAAGGAGCTCACAATCTAGTGAGGGAGACAACAAGCAAGCAAACATGTACAAACAAGCTATATGCAAGGTAAGTAGGAAATTACTAAAAGAAGGAAGACACTAGAATTAAGTGGGATTGGAAAAAAGCTTTCTGTAGAAGATGAGATTTTAATTGGGACTTAAAGGAAGACAGGGAAGGCAAATAGGTGGAGATGAGGAAAGAGAGCATTCTAGTATTGGAAACTGTCAGAGAAAACAATCTGAACCAAGAGACGGAGTGACTTTTTCATGGAAGAGTAAGGAGGCCATTACCACTGGATCGAAGAGTGTATAGCAGGGAGTAAAGTCTAGTCTATGAATGACTTCTCAGAATAAGAGTTTAATGCATCAAGTAAAATAATTAGGATTGGGGGGCAGAGCCAAGATGGCAGCTAGAAAGCAGGGACTTGCCTAGGGGTCTCCCCCAGGACCCTTCAAACACCTATAAAAATGGCTCTGAAAAATTCTAGAACTGCAGAACCCATGAAATAGCAGAGGGGAAACAGGGCTCCAGCCCAGGACAGCCTGGATGGTTGCTGGGTGAGTTCTACTGTGCACAGAGCTGGGAGCAGAGCAGAGCCCATCATGGGCTGCTCCTGGACCAACCAGACTGGGAGCTAGGCAGAACAGGCCCTAGCATCCTGAATCAGTGAGCTCTGGCAGTTACCAGACTTCTCAACCCACAAACACCAAAATTAACAGAGAAGGTTAGTGGGAAGAACTGTGGGAGACAGAGTGAAAGGAGGTTGCAGTTCAGCCACCACCCTGGGGGTGGCAGAGGTGATACAGCTACAGAACTACAGCTGTAGTTGCTTCTGGCCCCAGGCCCACCTAGTGGGAGGAATTACGTGGTAGATCAGAGCAGGAGTGCACAGCCTGCTTAAGATCTGAATCCAGTCTGGGTTGGCAGTTCTTGGGGGAGGATCACTAGTGTGGCAGAGCCTGCTGTTAAGAAATAGCTCTGAAAACAACAGCACAGCTCTTCAAGTTTGGAACAAAGCACTCTATATGCTACAAGCAGTCATAGCCCGACAAAAAACTCAAGGGTCAAATAGTTGGCTGGGAACATGGCCAGGCAGCGAAAATGGACTCAGATTCAGACTGACACTTTGGAATCTTTCTTTGGTGACAAAGAAGACCAAAATATACAGCCAGAAGAAGTCAACAAAGTCAAAGAGCCTACATCAAAAGCCTCCAAGAAAAACATGACCTGGTCTCAGGCCATGGAAGAGCTCAAAAAGGATTTGGAAAAGCAAGTTACAGAACTAGAGGAAAAATTGGTAAGAGAAATGAGAATGATGCAAGAAAACCATGAAAACCAAGTCAATGACTTGCTAAAGGAGAACCAAAAAATACTGAAGAAAATAACACCTTAAAAATAGACTAACTCAAATGGCAAAAGAGCTCCAAAAAGCCAATGAGGAGAAGAATACCTTGAAAGGTAGAATTAGCCAAATGGAAAAGGAGGTCCAAAAGACCACTGAAGAAAATATTACTTTAACAATTAGATTGGAGCAAGTGGAAGCTAGTGACTTTGAGAAATCAAGATACTCTAAAACAGAACCAAAAAAATGAAAAAGTGGAAGACGCTGTGAAACATCTCATTGGAAAAACCACTGACCTGGAAAACAGATCCAGGAGAGATAATTTAAAAATTATTGGACTACCTGAAAGCCATGGTCAGAAAAAGAGCCTAGATATCATATTTCAAGAAATTATCAAGGAGAACTGCCCTGATATTCTAGAGCCAGAGAGTAAAATAGAAGTTGAAAGAATCCACAGATCGCCTCCTCAAAAAGATCCCAAAAAGGAAACTCTTAGGAATATTTTCACCAAATTCCAGAGCTCCCAGGTCAAGAAGAAAATACTGCAAGCAGCAAGAAAGAAACAATTTGAGTATTGTGGAAAAATAATCAGGATAACACAAGATCTAGAAGCTTCTACATTAAAGGATCGAAGGGCTTGGAATATGATATTCCAGAGGTCCATGGAGCTAGGATTAAAACCAAGAATCACCTACCCACCAAATCCGAGTATCATGCTCCAAGGCAAAATATGGATTTTCAATAAAATAGAGGATTTTTAAGCTTTCTCAGTGAAAAGACCAGAGATGAACAGAAAATTTGACTTTCAAATACAAGAATCAAGAGAAGCATGAAAAGGTAAACAAAAAAGAGAAATCAGAAGGGACTTACTAAAGTTGAACTGTTTTGTTTACATTCCTATATGGAAAGATGATGTGTACAATTCATGAGACCTCAGTATTAGGGTAGCTGAAGGGAATATACATATATAAACAGAGGGCACAGGGTGAGTTGAATATGAAGAGATGATATCTAAAAAAAAATAAAATTAAGGAATGAGAGAGGAATATATTGAGAGAGGGAGAAAGGGAGAGATAGAATGGGGTGAAGTATCTTTCATAAAAGTGGCAAGAAAAAGCAGTTCTCTTGGGAGGGAAGAGGGGGCAGGTGAGGGGGAATGAGTGAATCTTGCTTTCATTGGATTTGACCTGAGTAGGGAATACCATACATACTCATTTGGGTTTCTTACCCCACAGGAAAGAAGGAGGAAGGAGATAAAAAGGGGGGATGATAGAAGGGAGGGCAGATGGGGGTGGAGGTAATCAAAAACAAACATTTTTGAAAAGGAACAGGGTCAAGGGAGAAAATTAAGTAAAGGGAGATAGGATAAGAAGGAGGAAAACATAGTGAGTCTTTCACAACATGAGTATTGTGGAAGGGTTTTGCATAACGACACACATGTGGCCTATGTTGAATTGCTTGCCTTCTTAGGGAGGGTGGGTGGGGAGGGAAGAGGGGAGAGAATTGGGAACTTAATTTTAAAAGAAGATGTTCAAAAAAAAGTTTTTGCATACAACTAGGAAATAAGATATACAGGCAATGGGGCATAAAAATCTCTTTTGCCCTACAAGAAAGTAAGGGGAAAGGGGACGGTGGGGGTGGGGTGACATAAGGGAGGGCTGACTGGGGAATGGGGCAATCAGAATATATGCCATCTTGGAGTGGGGGAGACGGTAGAAATGGGGAGAAAATTTGTAATTCAAACTCTTGTGAAAATAAATGCTGAAAACTAAAAATATTACATAAATAAATAAATATGGAAAAAAGAAGTTACAAGATCCTGCAAAAAAATAATAATTAGGATTAAAAAGAAAACCAGCTAAATTGAAATAGCTATTAAAAAACCTCACAAACCCCATATTAAAACAATCCCTCTGAACTAGAACTCATCTAATTCATCACTAAGCTCCATCTCCAGTTGTCTTGATCTATATGTGGCCACTGGACCCAGGTGGCACTGGAGGAGTAAGTGAAGCTGGTGACTTTGCACAGCCCTCTCTCACTCAGATTCAATTCACTTGCATGTCACAGCATCACCTCCCTGATGTCATGGTCCTCTTTGAGAACGAAGGACAAACAACAACAGCAGTTTATCACTTCTGTCTATCAGAAGATCCTCTGAAGTCATGATTGGCCATTGCACTGACCAGAATTCTGAAGTTTTTTTCAAAATTTTACAATATTGTTGTCATATAAATTATTTTCTTATAGTGATAATGCTTGATTTTCATATGTTTTAATGATCCTTACTTTGATATAAAATGAATGATTTTCAAATTTTCCAGTATATATGGTACATTTTATGCTATTATATGCTAATGAAATCATCAAATACATTTTGAGAGCTAATACATAATGATATAGTAGATGATTTACCATACAAGGAAAGCAGTATTTCCCAGAAATATTGAAAAGAACTGCATTACTTTGACAAAAAAGAACCATGAAGACTTTTTTAAACAAAATTTATCAAAATAAAATTTCTGAAAATGTTATCTTTATTTTACATCATTTGGAGAAATGGACATAGCAGATTTGGAGTCAGAGAATTTGATTTCAAATCTCGTAACTATGACGCACAAGTTTTGTGATTTGGGCAATCCCCAGGGCTCCGTTCCAACAAAAGATCCTCTCCTACTAGTGATAGAATCAGAGCTACAAAAATCAGTGTTTTTCTGTCTCATTCTGAACTGAAAGATCACCAACACTTTCTCTGGTGTTACTTGGCTCTTTTTTTTTCAAAATCACACAATATATTTCTTTTTCCATCAGTGTGTTAATATTCATCATCTTCCAATAGACATCCTATGTCCCAGTATCTATCTCCTCCTGATAGCTAGCCAAGAGCTTCGATTTTGTCCTGCAGAACTATAACACCCAGCATGTGATTTCTCTGTGTCACAGAGATTCTCAATGGGAAATCCAGGCTGAAATGCCCACTAAGCAGTTGGTGATATGGAATTAAAGTACAGGACAGATGCTGGGGCTGTGTAAATGAAGAGAAAGAGGGAGAGAGGGAGAGTGAGAGAGAGACAGAGAGAGAATCTAAATTCTAAATTTATGACCTAGTGCTCTGTTCAGAGATTTCCTTTATCAGCCAGAACTACCTTCATTGCCTAGATTTTAAAAAAAATCCTTTGTTTTTCCTTTGCTGAAGGAAAGGATAATCACCAAACCTAAGATGTCTTAATTAACCTAGTTCTCACATTCAGACTATTCAGTGTATAACCACATATTCTGCAGGACTAAGTGAGGAAGAAAACCTCCAGTTTTCTGAAGAAAAGCTGTTGAATTCTGCCCCAGAACTGAATTGAATAGCCCCAGCTGTTAAATTGTCCAGAATTTGTGCAAAGCTGTCCCCGGTACTTGTGTGCCACTCTGGTCTCTAAGTTGGAGAATCAGGCACATTTGGTATTGATTCTAAAACAAAAATCTTCATTGCTGATATTGACTTGGGTGTGTACTTGCTTCTGCCTATTGGGAGAAAACACCCCCTTTTAAGTGTTTTCTGTGTCAGTGCTCAGACTGCTGTAAATGCCTTGGTTTTATTGTAGATTTGGATTTGACAGTTTCAGACACTTTGGAGGATTTAATGGTCCCCTTCACCTCCAGTCATTTTTCAATAGGTCCACTTGTACAGCCTCTTCTGAAGGCTCCCAACAGCAGCCACTTCAATCAGCTTTCTTATTTTTCCCTTCAATTGTTCCAAAGTACTCATAGACATGGTCTTTAACTTATAACATCTTTTTTTAAGCAATAAGCTTCAGAAGAGCTCCTAGTCCAACTGGAGAGTGCTTAGGAATATCTCTAGTAGCCACAAAAGATCCAAGGCTGATATAGTGCAAGCTCAGCAGCTTCAAGGCTGATCTCAATTGGTCAATGGTCATGGTTACTTATCCTGGTTCTCACAGACATGCCACAGAATAAGAGATATTAAGTCTTTGCTAGAAATACAATTTTTAAAAAAATTTTATCCCTATGTACCTTCCTCCCAATTCTTCCACCCCTTCTGTGTTCCCCATACTGCAGTCCTAATTTCAAGAAGGCTATATATAAATTGGAGCTTGAAGACCTGGATTCAGATTACAATTCTTCTAGGTCCCTTGTAATTCTATCATCTATGGCAATACTTGCTACCTGTGAAAACTTTTTTATCCTTCAGTTTCAATGTGTATAAAATAGAGTGGTTGGGCTAAAATTTTCTTTTGAACAAAGTTTATTGATATCATTAAATCACCACAATTCTCTCTCAGCATCCCTCCCAGAAAACCATAACATAAAATAGTGATTTTTAAGGGAAAAAAGAGGAAAATAAAATTAGGAAAATCAGCCTAATTAATACATCAAAAAGCAGAGAAGCTAGGTGGCACAGTGGGGAGTATTGGGCTTGGAATCAAGAAGGCTGCTCTTCCTGAGTTCAAATCTGGTCTCAGACACTTACTAGCTGTGTGACACTGGGTAAGTCACTTAACCCTGTTTGCCTCAGTTCCTCATCTGTGAAATGAGCTGGAGAAGGAAATGGCAAACCACTCCAATATCTTTGACAATAAATCTCCCAATGGGGTCACAAGGACTAGGACATGACTGAAAAAGACTGAACAACAAAAACACCGAAAAATCTGTAAATATGTGCGATGTCTGACATTTGGAACTTCCCCCCTCTACGAAGTGGTTGGTTGTTTTTCTCCCCACATTTAATAATAATTAATAATTATAGCTAATATTTATATAGTGCTTACTATACTTTACAAATATCTTTTTTCAACTGATACAACAGCCATGGAAAATAAGTGCTATGATTATCCCCATTTTATAGATGAGGAAATCTAAGGCAAACATGTTAAGTGACTTAACTGGAGTCACTAAAGGTAGTATGTGTGGCTGCATTTGAACACAGGTCTTCCTGACCTTAGACCCAGCTCTTTACCTACTCAGCCACCTATCTGCCCCACATATATCTTATTTCAAGGGTATGCTAGGTTGTGCAGTAGTTTTCTGTCATGTCCATTTGGGGTTTTCTTGGCAAAGATACTGGAGAGGTTTGCCGTTTCCTTCTCCAGGCCATTTTATAAATGAGGAAACTGAAGCAGACAGGGTTAAGTGATTTGCCCAGGGTCACACAGCTAGTAAGTGTCTGAGGCCAGATTTAAACTCAGGAAGAGCAGTTTTCCTTACTCTAGGCCTGGCACTCTTATCTACAGCACCACCTGGTTGCCCTGGTTTCAAGCCATACTAGTTCCTAATAATTTTGCAACCTTCATTTTTGATTTTTTTGTTTTGTGGTTGTCCTTTCAATTTACATTGCTACAGTCATTAGGTATGTTATTTTCTGTCCTTTGCTTATCTCACTCTGCATTAATTCATATAAATCCCTGCTTCTCTGTATTTATCACACATATTATTTTTTTACAGCACAGTAATACTCCATTATATTCATGTACCATAATTTATTTAGCTATTCCCAGTCTAAGGACACTTACTTTCCAATTTGTTGCTATGACCAAAAAATGCTGCAATAAATGAATATGTGAACTTTATCTTTATAAATGTTCTCTTTGTGGCATAAGCCTAGTATTGAAATCCCTGGGTCAAAGAGTATAGACATTTTAGTCACTTTTTTTAATTCCACGTTGATTTCCAAAATGGTTTTTACTGATTCACAGTCCTACCAGTCACCACTTAGTGTCTTGTCTTTCTACATCCCCTCCATTGTTGACCATTCCTGTGTTATATCATATTTGTCAGTTTGCAGAGTGTGAGTTAAAGTGTCAGGGTTGTTATGATCTACACTTTTCTTATTATTAATAATATGGAAAATTCTTTCTTAAAAGTAGTCATGTGTTGGGGTATATAGTTATTTAGTTATTCTATTCCCTGTATCTCCCCCCTCTAATGAAAAAAAGAAGAGCGAAAAAAGAGAGAGAGAAACAGAGACAGAGACAGAGAGAGACAGAGTGAGACAAAATGAGACAGAGACTGACAGAGACAGAGAGACAGAGAGAACCACTGCCAAGGTACCTCTGAGAGGCAATACAACTTTAAAACATAAATAGAGTAGATTAAGATTCTGAGCAAGGGCCAGAAATGATGGAGAAGAACAATGTTTTGCCTTCCTCTGGATAAAAGTCTTCAAAGTCTGCCATTATTATTCCATTTGAAGTGTTATGGTTTCCCAGATGAGCAGATATATTCAAGGTACCAAAACATATTCGGAATATTAATAAATAATTTGGATGTGATTCAATATTTTTCATAGTACTTGAAACATAATAAACATTCATTCATTATGGATTATCTGTACCACTGGTCCTTTCAACTAACATGGATAACTAAGAGTTGAATATGTTACTAACAGATTTTATCCTGAGGTTTAGAAAATAAAAACCGAACAGTAAAAAGTTACTTTGTGAATTCACAAAGTACCTGAATCTGCATAGCATGCCAAGCCAATTTGACTGATTTCAGAAATAAATGCTTGATTGATTGAACTCAATTTTTTTTTTCACTGATGAAATTTTCCCCTTTTCAACTAATTGTTTGGGTACTCTTCAGGTGCAAGCAGAATGAAAATGAGAAGCAGGGGAAAATCCCCAGGACTTAAAATCAGAAAACTTTGATTCTAGCCCCTGCTTTGTCACTCTCTGTGACCTGAGCCAACTCACTGGAGTTTTCTCATCTGAAAAATGAAGGATATAGAATAGAGGATTTCTAAATCCCTGCCCTGTCATAGATAGGTGGCATGGTGAATGGAGCTTTTGATTTGCAGTAAGGAAGATTTGAGAGTGAATCCTGCCATAGACATTAGCTAGATAACCGAGCAATTGACTAAACAAAGCTCTTTCAGCCTTAGTTTCTTCATCTGTAAAATTAGACTGACAATAACACCTCCCTCACAGAGTTGTGAGAATCAAATGAAAGATAAATTTTGTCAAGTATTTTTCAGATGTTAAAATGCTATTCTTATTGTTATAAGCTGTACAGGATTCGTTTATTGAATATAGATACCACATGCCTCCTCATCGTAGATCTCTGGAATTGATCCTCCCAGTCTCAAGCATTATTAATCCTCTGATCTTTGGAGGTCTCCATCTAGGGCCCAGCTGGGCTGATTGGTGTTTTAGTCGAAGTAAATTAATTCACTGTATCTATAAAGTGGTCCCAAACATTAGGTTGTGCTTCACTCTTACATTCCATTCAACCATTTAAATTTTCGTACACACAAGCCAGCTCATCATGTTCCTGTCTCTGCAAACTTATACTGTTGAACACTTTCCTCTTTCCCCCCTTTTCCACTTATTGCCCAGGTCACGATAAGTATTTAAATCACTAATATCATTACTTCTGGAAAGAGCTAGTTAATTGACTGACCTAAACATCAACTTGCCATCTTAGTGTGTCCCCAAGAAGAAAAAAATTCTCTTCCCAGGACAAGACTCTCCTATGAATGATATTTTCCCCTATTACAATTTAAGAGTTGTTGTATTCTTAGCACTTAATGAAGTATCTGGCACAGAGTAAGAGTTTAATGGAAGCCTTTTCTTCCTTCCTTCTTTCCTTCCTTCCTTCCTTCTTCCCTCCCTCCCTTCCCTCCCTCCTTCCTTCCTTCATTCATTCTTTCCTTCCTTCCTTTCTTCCTTTCTTCCTTCCTTCATTCCTTCCTTCCTTCCTTCCTTTCTTTCTCAGTCCTAGTCATTCTGGAGAAGTATATAGGATGTAGAAGATAAAGTCTTCAAATTTCTTGTAATTCTTATAATTCAGGGAATTCAAAAAAATAACTTTTTCTCTGAACTAATGAGATGATTATAAAGGAGGACTAGAATTATTCATTTTATTTCATCAAATTCCTATGTCATACAAACATGAGGAATATTGAATACTCTAAGCCTGATATATTTCTGAAAACATGCCAGTAGACTGCAAATGATCATAGGATCATAGATTCAAAGCTGAAAGGTCCTTAGAGTACAAAAAGTCCAATTCCTTAATTCTACAAAGAAGGAAATTGAGGGCAGAGGTCTTAAATAATTTTCCTAGGGTCATGCATATTTTAAGCATTTGAGGCAAGATTCAAACTCAAGTCTTCTTGAGTATAAGTCCATCACGAAAGCTCTCCAAAAGGTCCAAAAAGTTGACTGTGATGTCTATGAACTCAACTAACTGGCAAGACAGATAAATGAAGGCAAGATGGAAGAGGATGTTAAAATAAAATGGAGATTCATTGAAAGAAGAAAATCAATGCACATTAATTTTGCACATTTTGCATAATCCTTAATGGCCCTTTTAAATCACAGTGTGCTAAAGACATTAAGGACATAAAATACACTAAACTTAGAGACTCCTTAATGTGCTTAGAGCACATACCTGGGACTATATCCGAGGATGATTTGTACTCATTTTCATTAAATCTTAGGCTTTTAAATTTTTTTTATTTCTTCCTCCCATAGCTTTGCCCATAAAATATGTCTAGGAATCATATCTTCTCCTGAGAGGACTTTTTTTTCTTTTTTTGGTTTGTTGTTGTTCCAGGGACATTGTATTTCAAAGTGAAGGCCTAGAGGTGAAATAGAGATGAAACAGAAGAAAGAACATTGAAGAGGAGTCTGTGATACTAGCTGAAAAGAATGAGGTTGAATGATTTAGAGGGGAATTGGGTCCCTGCCTAATGGCTGCCTGTTGTAGGGTAGACACTTTTAATCCTGGCAATATTTCAGTGGCCCCTTGTAGTTATTCAGTGATGGAGAATTCTAAGAGTTTCAAATTGGAGAGAGAGAGAGGGGGGCAGGGGTGGGAGAGAGAGAGAGAGAGTATAGGATTTTTTTGTTGTAGGGACTTCCCCGAGAGAAATTTACCTTCTCAGTGTTTTTCATAGGGGTTGTTGTTGAGGCTGATGTGATGAGAAATCTAGTGTCCCATACTTCTTTCTAAAGACAGGGCTTGAAGGTGTTAGAAGGACATTTGCAAGGTAGAGGACAGCTGGGTTCTTTTCTCTTTTAAGTATTTATTACAGCCATGAGTAAAACCATGCTTTAATTCACCTGGCCATTTTCCATATGGAAAGAGGAAGAAACACAACCCAATTGATATATTTTGAGGTAAATATAATTCAAGGTTGTGTGTACTATGTCTCACCATTTCTGATGATCACAAAGCCGCTTGAGGGGGAGCCACAAATACCTGTATAAATGAATGCAAGTGAAATGCATTATCAAGGTGAGGAATAAAATGTCTGCCTTTTCCATATGTTCTATAATATCACCATAAGCACTGTGAAATGGCATAGTTCCTTGTTCAAAGTAGGTGCTAAATAAGTGTCTCTTGGGATAAACCAGAATGGATTGAACTGGACATCACATTTCATTAGGATGTGCATTCAGGGAAATTTATTTTTGTTATTTTTTTAAAGAGGCGAACGAACATTTATTGAGTACTCAGTCACAAAGAATGTTATTTTTATTTCTCAGACTGAAGACACTAAAATTTAACTCATTTTAAGATTTAACAACAAAACTTTACTTTAAAACTTCAAACATCACAAAGATGTCCTTTCAGTCAAGACCTCTCATATTAAAATAGAGAACAAGCTCATCAGCATTATTTGGGCTAAATGGCATCTTTTTAACTGGACTCTGCTCCTCTAATCCTCCAATTTGTCATGATAATACAGTGGTGGAGTTTAGGGAATGGTGACCTAAGATATTAAGATATTAAAATTTTATTTACCTATTTACTTTACCTCCCTCATCTACACTAAATGGAAAACAAAGTAACCAAAAGGGTTTGAGGGAAAAAATACCTAATAGTTGATTCTTGCCTATACAAGTTTTAACCAACTAGAATATTTATGCAGGTGAAGGAACTCCCAGGGCATTGTTGTTGTTCCTCCTTCGTTCTCAAAGAGGAACATTAACATCATGATAGCAATGTCTTGACTTGCACATGAATTGGATTTATGTGAGGCAGAGCTGCTCAAAGTCCTCAGCCTCCCTCTCCTACAGAGTCACCAAAGTCCAGTGGCCAGACAAAAGGCAAGATGACTGGCAATGACCCGAGTTTCAGTGGATGACCTTGGCCTTGTCTCCTGGAGAGAAGAAAAGAGGACATTCTATTTGTAAACAAGAACTGGGCTACCCCCAGCAGAAGCATCACATTTGGTATAGCATGCCAAAAAAATCTCAGTGTCTGCAACAACATTGCTACTTGAGACTGTATAAGACCAATAACATCAGCACACAGGAGGGCTGCTAGCACAGGTTCTTTGATCTGCTTTTCTAAGGATTGATTGAAACAAGATATGTTTGGCACATTAGGGTTTGTGTGGGCACAACAGGCACACTCTTTACATACACCCTGAGCTGTAATTTGCTTTTTCTTTCTTCTGTATCTCCATAGAGGCTAACAGAGTGATATACAGTGAATATCCAGTACATATTTTGACTGGTTGGTTCATTATCTCGACTCCAAATAATTAATATTTTGCTTAGGAATTGTTTAACTTTTTTGTGTGTCCTGGACCCCTTGGACCATCTGGTGGAGCCTATGGACACTTTTGCAGAATTATGTTTTTTAAAGGCATCAAATAGTGGAGGGAGGGAGATAATTTGGAACTTGATTTTTTTAAATGTTAAAATAAAGTATAATTATAAAGAATTGCAAGATGCCTATGATTCTAAAGTATACTAATTATATTGAAATATCATTATTAAAATATATTTTTGAAAAAGTTGGGAATCAACCCAAACTTGTAAAAAATGATCATGGGATCATAGATTTAGAGCTGTAAAGGACTTTGGAATCAGTAGTTCCATCTCCCTCATTCTACAGAGGAGAAAACTGAGGATAGAGGTGTTAAGTGGCTTTCCCTGGGTTATATAGATTTTCAGGATCTGAAGCAAGAATCAGACTTGATTCAAAGTCCATCACTGAGACTAAAGCTCTCCAAAAGGGAAAAAAAACAAACAAAACAAAACAAAACAAAAACCTTGTATCCCTGCATAAATTTACCAGGATATCTGATTTACAATAAACCTAGAATAGTTGAGGGTTGTGTTTACTAACCCATTCTTGCTTGTTACACACTCGAAACTTCGATTACCTATCTTTTGATTTCTACCCAATCCTAAATCCACAGACATAGACCTGGAAGGGAACTTAGAAGTTATATAGACCAATGTAATGGCAAGCAAAGTGGGACTTTTTGCTGTTTTTTTTTTCTTTTGGAGTGCTTCTCAGCACTAAGGCAATGAAATGCCTTTAATTGAGCTTTGCCTTTGTTTCAATCGAAAGTCTGATTGAATCAAGAGTCATTGATGACCTACTTGAGCCACAAGAAAGCCTAAGTCACATGAGTTTGCATCACGTGGTTGTAACGTGCTCTGACCCTGAAGAAGTGTATATATACTTTGAGGTTAGCATTTGGCTTTGGGGCTCACTCATGGGAAGAGTGTTTGTGTGATTTGGCCAGATGAGACTCTGTGTAACCATTAAGGAGCCCCCCAGCTTTGAAAACCCAGATGCTGGTGCTTCTCACTCTGGAAACTATGTATGTATGTAATGATCAGACAGCAAGAAGCCCTGTCTGCTGATTTGTGTTTATTTTCTCTGTTTATTATTTCTGTTTGTATTTTCTGTGAAGTTCAGGGTACTGATTTTTTTTTCCCCTGGACTAAGTGGATGATACAAGTACGTTTAATTAAAGTGAGATTGTGAACTCCTTAAAGTTGCTTTCCTTAGAAAATCAGATCAAAGAACCTGTGCTAGTAGCCCTTCTGTGTGCTGGTGTTATTGGCCTTACACCTCCACAGCAGCTGCAAGTAACATTGTTGTTACAACCAATCCTTTCAATTTATACATGAGGAGAATGAGGTTCAAAGGGGGCAAAATCATTTGACCAGAGTCACAAAGGTAGAAATAGTAGAGCCAGAATTTAAACCCACGTCCTCTAACTTCATAGCCAAAGTTTTCCTTTGTCCCTTACTACCCCATCACAAAGCCTACTGAAAGTGTCCTTTCTACCGTGAAGTCTTCCCTGATTTCTGTCACTTAGAAGTTACAAATATTATAGTATTTAAAAATAGAAAGAGAGCTAACTCTCTCTTTTTGACAAGTGAGAAGACTGAGTTTTAAGGAAGTGAAGTGACTTACCCAAGACTACTCACATATCAAATAGCAGGTAGGTGGCATGGAAGACAGAGTTTTGAAACCAGAGTAAGGAAGACCTCAGTTCAAATTCTGCTTTAGATACTATGTAACTCTGAGTTCATCATGTAACTTCTATCTGCCTCAGTTTTCTCACCCATAAAATGGGGATAATAATTGGATTTACCTCCCAGGGTTGTTATGAAGTATAAATGAAGTAATATTTATAAAATGCTTTACAAAACTTTAAGTGCAATATAAATGCTAATTATTATTATTAATCTGGGATTGGAATTAAAGAACTCTTACTCTAAATTTATTGTTCTTCCCATCGTATCAAACTATATATTTTATCATGCTACCTTGAACTTTCAAGCACCTGAGATTATTTTATGCCACTTATCACACTCTTGACTTGATGTTTTTACTCTACTCATTTTATACCTTTAACGAGGTTGAACACATCATGAAAGGAGGGACCACATTATTATTTACCTTTGTTTGGATGTATCTTGAAATTACTAACCTTTATATATATGCACCTTGAAAACAGGGACCATGTATTACATATCTTTGTATGTTGCCTAGGGCCTAAAACGGTCCCTTGCGCGCAGTAGGCACTTAATAAATTCTCAATAAATTTCTTTTCATGGCACTTGAAAGGATGTTTTATTTCTTTTAATATATTGGGTAATAAAAGTTATGAATATGACTGGGAGCATAAAATATTCACAACCTTGCAATTTATTAAATAGCACTCAAGAGGTCTGAAAAAAATGAAGACAACAACAAAAGTTTGACATGGGGTATAATTCAGTTACTGCTACAACCATCCTACTTCAAGTCCTTGTCTCTTCCTGTCTGGACTTCTGCAATAATCTCACAACTGCTCTTCCTCCCTTCTCCAATCCATTCTTCACATCATTGCCTAAGCAATATCTTTCTCTCATCACTGTTCTCATCATATCTCTTCTCCATTCAAACACCATTGAGTGATGAATAAATGATACATTTTTGATCCTTCCCTTCTAAAAGAGATTAAAGGAAATCTCTACTGGAGCACCCCTGGGATCTTTCCTCAGCTATGTGCTGTCCAACATTTTCATCGAGGACTTGGTTGAAAGTGTAGGTACTTTACTATCAAATTCGTCCAGGACACAACACTGGTTACATCTTTGATGACAGAGTAAGATCCAAAATGACTTAAGCTAGCTAAAGCAATGGACTAAGTTTAATAAAACAGCAGAAAGGACAATCTCTGAAATTTACATAATGGTTAAAAAAGACTCAAATTGTTTCATCTATATTATTTCATTTGAACATTTTCAATGAAGGATCTATGATTTCACAAAGAGTCCATGGCTTAGTAGGTAAGTCCTAATAATTTACTGAGGTGCATAGAGGTTAAATGACTTGTCCAGAGTCATACAGCAAGTTTTGGTCAAAGAGGAAATTTGAACTCAAATCTTCCTGACTATAAGCCCAACATTCTATCCACTACACCCTACCACCTCTCCTGTAATATTTTACAGATAAATAAATTGGGGCTCAAAGAGTTAATGTGACTTATCCATGTTTATATAGCTAATAAACATCAGAATCCCAATCTCCTGCAGATTATTAAGAAAGGTTTTTTTTTCTTTTCTGTTCCCTTATGTATACAATCTGTATGACATAATATCTCTTATTTTCTCTTATCTTGCCACAAACAGTCTTTTAGTAGTTCCATGTACAGGAATAACTAGTTTTGTGACCTTGGGTGAGACACGAATTCTCTGGGCCTCAGTTTTTCTCTCTCTGTAAAACGGTAAAATGGATGGGTTGAACTAAATAATCCACAATGTTCTTCCTACCTCTAAATCTTAGTCTTCCATGATTCTATGTAGTTCCTATGCATAGGGATTTCAGATATGGGGCCTATTGTCCATTTATTGTCATACTGGGGTAGGTTTTATTTTCCCTATTTTAAGTTTTTAAGGGAAATTTGCAGCATGTTTTTTTTTTAAAAAATATGTACATACAACTTTTAAAAGTTCAATTTCAGGCCCTTTATAAATAAAATTAGATTCAAATATGAAGTTGATGCTGTGGACCTTTGATCATATACTTTTTCCTTTGAGTGTGTACTTTAAAATTCAACCAATAATTGATTTGTGCTAATCTCGACACATATCAGTCTTTTTTGACTGTAAGTCACCAAGGGACCTGGGAAAAGAGAATGTCATTAAACTGAAGTTCTTACTTGAAATAGAGTCTTGTTAAAGAATTTAAGCCACAATCATGACCTCATTAACACCATGTACTTATTATAGTGTTTTGATTTTATGCAAAGAAAATACTGAAGAACAAACATTTGGACTCAAAAGGCAGAAGAAAGCATTCTAACCCTATTTCATCTATAACATGGGAGGATTGCACTGGGTGACCTCTAAGCTTTCTTCTTATGAGCTGATGAAACCTGGTTTGATTGGTATGAATCCAGTCTCTCAGGATTTATGTTTGCTTTGGCTCAGTAAACAAAGAGAGCAGGCATAACCTACTGTACCCTGCACAGTTAGAATTAAGTTTCCTTAGTCCATGCCAGTCATTCCTTATGAGATAGTTCAGAAAGTAATCTAATATCACTGGTCCAGATTTCCCTACTATGTACCCCCATGAAGGACATGGTAGTCTCCTATTAGGGCTATGCCAGCTCTTTGTCTAGGACTTTACATAAGTTTGAGACATGAACAGTATTAGGCCTTCAATTAGAGTGTGAATATCAGATTATAAATTTGATGCTACCCCTATGATTAAGGCCAATGGAAGGAACACATACAACCTGTTCGCCGTTAGCATATGTTCTCCTAGCTTTATAAGTAACACCAAAATTTTATTAATTGCTATCATGTGGCACAGTCACTTTTATTCCAAAGTACTCTTTTCCCTTTCATACTGCAATTCTATCTCTAAAGTTGTGATTCCATTTATTTCTTGACTTTCTTCCTAATGTATCACCTCCTAAAGAAAAGAAGCCATACTATGAATTCTTTTTGTGTCTATGAGAGTGACCGGTACCCTACGTGATGAATAAATGCTTCTTAAATGGACAAATATTAGTTTGTACCACGGTAGAATGTAAGTTTTCTGTGGTCTAGAATAGCTTTGTTTTGATAGTTTGTATCCCTAGTGTCTGACAGTGCTTTGCACATAGCAGGTCCTTAATCAATGTTTATTAAAATGAATTGAAGTTTAGAGTTACAAAATTAATGTCTAATTAACACAGGCTAACCATGGCACCAACCCTGAATTAAAGTAAGACAGCTAAAGAAAATAAGAATGGGATGAGTTTTAAAGGCAATGGATATTCTATAAAATCTTGTTTCTGGTAAAATTGATTACTGTATTTTTTTAAAGAGTGTGTTCCAAGGATAGAGCCAAGACTGCTGAGTAGAGGAAGTACTAAATCTGAGCTCTCCCAGGATTCCCTTCTAAACAATTTTAAAACAACACCTCAAATTGAATTCTGGAGTGACAAATCCAACAAAAGGAGAGGCCTATGACATTGTGGCATGGGCTTGCCCAGAGCTCACATGGTGGCAGCATCAGCTGTGGACCTTGGAAGAAGTGACAGAAGCAGCAAGCAGCGGCTTCAGAGGTTCTCAATCCAGAGATGATAAAATAATTGGCAACTGGAAAGAAAAAGATTGCAGGGGACCTCTGTGATAGCACTGTGTACAGGACCAGACACCGTTTGGTGACTCTACTTTCTAAATTCACTTCCAGGTCCCAATTCCAGGATAAAGAGGAGCACTCTCAGTCATGGAGCAGGGAACCAGAGGAGAGAAGCAGAAGTACTTTCAGCTGCAAGGGAGCAGGGACCCTTCCTGGTTAAGAACCAGAGCAGAGACCAGGAGAGCAGTGGCCATACCTCTCCCTGATCATACCATCTTGGAAGGACTAAAAACTTTCAAACCACTTGAACTAGCTCTGAAAACAGCAATGAAAAAAATCCTGAAGCTTGTGACAGTGCCATCTTCTCAATTCCCAACCCAATAACAGAATCCAACTTTAACATAAAGTTTGAATTCAAGAAATAGAATGAAAAAAAAATATAAAGATCAAATAACAACAAAAAATAGAACCTGACCATAAAAAGATACCATGGTGATAGGGAAGATAAAAACACAAACAAAGAAGACAAAAAATTGTCAAATGAACTACAAGCAAATCATCAAAGAAAAATGTGAACTCGATACAAACCCAGCAAGAATTCCTAAGGCAGCTTAAAATTAGTTTAAAAAAATCCAATGGGGGGGCGGAGCCAAGATGGCAGCTGGAAAGCAGGGACTTGCGTGAACTCCCTGCCAGGTCCCTCCAAAAACTTATAAAAAGTGGCTCTGAACAAATTCTAGAACTGCAGAACCCACAAAATAGCAGAGGGAAGCAGGGATCCAGCCCAGGACAGCCTGGATGGTCACTGGATGAGGTCTATCGCGCACGGAGAAGAGGGAAGCAGAGCAGAGCACGGGCGGTGTCAGGACCAACCAGATCAGGAGCTGGGCAGAACAAGCCCTAGCACCCTGAATCAGTGAGCTGTGGCAGTTACCAGACTTCTCAACCCACAAACACCAAAGACAACATAGAAGTTTAGTGGGAAAAGCTGCAGGGGACAGAGTGAAAAAAGTTTGCAGTTCAGCCACCGCCCCAGGGGCAGTGGGGGGAGGTGCAGCTACAGAACTAGAGCTGCAGTTGCTTCTGGCCCCAGGCCCACCTGGTGGGAGGAATTAAGTGGCAGATCAGAGCAGGAGTGTACAGCCTGCTTAAGATTTTCATCAGGTCCGGGTTGGCGGTTCTTGAGGAAGGAGGAGTGCCGGTGTGGCAGAGCTGGCTGTATAGAAATAGCTCTGAAATTAATGGCGCATCCCCTCAAACTTGGAACAAAGTACTCTTTACTCTACAAGCAGTAATACCCTGCTGAAAAACTCAAGAGTCAAGTAAGTTGGCTGGGAATATGGCCAGGCAGTGAAAACGCACTCAGATTCAGTTTCAGACTTTGGAATCTTTTTTGGTGACAAAGAAGACCAAAACATACAGGAAGAAGTCAACAAAGTCAAAGAGCCTACAACAAAAGCCTCCAAGAAAAACATGAACTGGTCTCAGGCCATGGAAGAGCTCAAAAAGGATTTGGAAAAGCAAGTTAGAGAAGTAGAGGAAAAATTGGGACAAGAAATGAGAATGATGCAAGAAAACCATGAAAAACAAGTCAATGACTTGCTAAAGGAGAACCAAAAAAATGCTGAAAAAAATATTGAACCTTAACACCTTAAACACCTTAAAAAATAGACTAACACAAATGGCAAAAGAGATCCAAAAAGCCAATGAGGAGAAGAATGCCTTGAAAGGCAGAATTAGCCAAATGGAAAAGGAGGTCCAAAAGACCACTGAAGAAAGTACTACTTTAACAATTAGATTGAAGCAAGTGGAAGCCAGTGACTTTATGAGAAATCAAGATATTATAAAACGGAACCAAAGGAATGAAAAAGTGGAAGACAATGTGAAATATCTCATTGGAAAAACTGTTGACCTGGAAAATAGATCCAGGAGAGAGAGAATTTAAAAATTATTGGATTACCTGAAAGCCATGATCAAAAAAAGAGCCTAGATATCATCTTTCAAGAAATTATCAAGAACTGCCCTGATATTCTAGAGCCACAGGGCAAAATAGAAATTGAAAGAATCCACAGATCACCTCCTCAAAAAGATCCCAAAAAGAAAACTCCTAGGAATATTGTTGCCAAATTCCAGAGCTCCCAGGTCAAGGAGAAAATATTGCAAGCAGCAAGAAAGAAAGAGTATTGTGGGAAAACAATCAGGATAACACAGGATGTGGCAGCTTCCACATTAAGGGACCAAAGGGCTTGGAATATGATATTCCAGAGGTCAATGGAGCTAGGATTAAAACCAAGAATCACCTATCCAGCAAAACAGAGTATCATGCTCCAAGGCAAAATATGGATTTTCAAGAAAATAGAGGACTTTCAAGCTTTCTCAGTGAAAAGACCAGAGCTGAATATAAAATTTGACTTTCAAACACAAGAATCAAGAGAAGCATGAAAAGGTAAACAAGAAAGAGAAATCATAAGGGACTTACTAAAGTTGAACTGTTTTGTTTACATTCCTATATGGAAAGATGATGTGTATGATTCATGAGACCTCAATATCATAGTACCTGAAAGGAATATGCATATGTGTATATATATGTGTATGTATGTATATACACACATATGTGTATCAATGTATGTATATATGTAGGTATGTGTATATATATATATATATATATATATACACATACACACACACACAGAGGGCACAGGGTGAGTTGAATATTGAAGGGATGATATCTAAAAAAATAAAATCAAATTAAGGGATAAGGGATAACACAGGAATATATTGAGAGAGGGAGAAAGGGAGAGGTAGAATGGGGAAAATTATCTCACATAAAAGTGGCAAGAAAAAGCGGTTCTGTAGGAAAGGAAGAGGGGGCAGGTGAGAAGGAATGAGTAAATCTTGCTCACGTCGGATTTGACCTGAGGATGGAATACCATACACATTCGGTTTGGTATCTTACCCCACAGGAAAGAAAGAGGAAGAAGATAAAAAAGGGGGGACGATAGAAGGGAGTGCAGACAAGGGGAGGAGGTAATCAAAAACAAACACTTGCAAAAAGGGACAGTGTCAAGGGAGCAAATTGAATGAAGGGGGATAGGTTAGGAAGGAGCAAAACATAGTTAATCTTTCACAACATGAGTATTGTGGAAGGGATTTACATAATGATACACATGTGTCCTATGTTGAATTGCTTGCCTTCTTAGGGAGGGTGGGTGGGGAGGGAAGAGGGGAGAGAATTTGGAACTCAAAGTTTTAAAAACAGACATTGAAAAACAACAAAAAAAAAAGGTTTTGCATGCAACTGAGAAATAAGATACACAGGCAATGGGGCATAGAAATTTATCTTGCCCTACAAGAGAAGAAGGGAAAGGAGGATGGGAGGGGAAGTTGGGTGACAGAAGGGAGGGCTGACTGGGGAATGGAGCAACCAGAATATATGCCATCTTGGAGTGGGCGGGAGGGTAGAAATAGGGAGAAAATTTGTAATTCAAACTATTGTGAAAATCAATGCTGAAAACTAAATATATTAAATAAATTAAATTTAAAAGAAAAAAAAAAGAAACAATGAAGGGGATGGTTTCAAAGAAACCTGGGAAGATATATATGAACTGATACAGAGTGAAGTGAACAGAAACAGGAGAACAATTTGTAAAATGACAACAATATGGTAAAGACTTTTTGAAACACTTAGGAATTCTGATCAGTGTAATGACCAAACACAATTCCAGAAGATACTCATCTCCTGGTACTGGGATAAAGGACCTGGAATGTGGGAGAGGATATGTATGTGTATGCATGTGTGTATATAGTGTATGTATAGATGTGTGTATGTCGGTGTACAAATAAAATTTCCTTCTGGAGAAAAAAATCAAATAAAAGTGGAACAGGAAAATTGGAAAAAGAAATGGGAAGGAAACTTTGAGAATATTACTTGCTAAAAGAGGCACAAAATACTGAAGAAATAACACCTTAAAAATAGAATTCAGAGGAGAGGCAGAGGCAGGATGGCAGAGTAAAGGCAAGAACTCACATGAGCTCTCCCAAATTCCCCTCCAAACAACTTTAAAATGATACATCAAAATGAATACTGGACTAGCAGGACCAACAAAAGGATGGGTTGAAAATTTTCCAATGCAAGACAACTTAAAAGGTTAGTAGGAAAGGTATGTCTCATTGGGGTGAGAGTGGCATGCAGTCTAGTGCAGGCTGAGCCTCTGGTAAGCCAGCAGCAGGCCTTGGGGGTGACTATTCAGCAGTAGTAACTTCTGGAGCCTTCAGCCCACAGACATTAAGGAGATTGGCCAAATAGTCAGAAGGAGATTGCATGGGACCCTCCACTGATACTGGGTGCAGAACTTTGTTGCGTTTCCCAAACAAGGTTCTTGGTAGCAGTCCCAGGGTAAGGAGGAATACAAGCTAAAACCAGCCAGAGTGCCAGGGACAAGGTAAGCCATTGAATCATAAAACTTCACTCAGACAACCTTTTCCTTTCCTCTGAAAAAATTTGGAGAAACCTCTCTTCAAGGGTGGAGTTGAGGATGGTGACAGGAATATAAGATTTCCCAATTAGAAAGGGGAAAAAGTGCAACTCTTCCTGATTGGAAACATTCATATTCCCAAGGTCAGGACCAGAGGAGGGAATATTATTTTATTTTCTACTTTACCTTCAACCTCACACCAAGATTGGTACAAATGTTTTGCCCTTCTTTGTATCCCTAGCACTTAACACAGCTCCTGAAACCCATTAGGTGCTTAATAAAATTATTATTGACTGCATCTTTGTAATATGATTTGTGAGAGGGAAAAGTCCTTTTAACTAAAACTTTTACTGTCATTGACTAGACTTGGGTCTTGAAATTTCCTTTTTCCTGACACTTTGGGCTGGGAAGGTTTATCAAGATGAAAGTGTTACTTGAGAAAACTAGATATACATTGTTATTAATACCTTAACAATAACTTTATTCATTTTCTGTCTGAAAGCAGGGTCCTAAGAGAATAACAGACAGTCCAAATATATTTACATGGAATGAAAATGAAGGGAAATATCTAGAATCAGGAATCTAGATCAGGAATATCCAGCCTATCCAAAGGGAAGATTTGAGAAATTTGGGAGAAGCATTATGGGGTACACAAGGTAAGAGTACAAGGCAGATGCTAAAAGAGAGTAGGCTTTCCTGGAAAAAACAAACCTTTATGGAGTAACAGAAAAACATTGTATTTTCTCTCTCATTTTTTATTTTAATATTATTTATTTATGAATTTATTTTGCTGATAGTTGGTGATATTCATTTTTTTCTCACTTCTTACCCAGTAATGCTGTGGCAAGTGAAACTTTTTTTCTAATACTGAGAATGTTGATGACTTTTATACCCCTTTTCTCTCTTTTTGAAAGCACTTTATTAAATAAGACCATTACAGTGTATACAATATGTATGTGGAATGATAATCACAATATGAATGGTTACTTTGAAAAAGAAAGCAAAAAATCATCCTTCCAGCCAGAAACAGTAAATGTTCTATTACACATATATGCCACATTTGAATAAATGTATTTTCTCTAATCATTTCAATTACCCTAATAGGAGTTTAAGTCTTACCAAAGCATTTCACAGATGTTAATGTTAACAGCTTTAAATAAGCTATACTATTAGGAGTAAATGTGGAACTGAAAACCCCTTCTAAGAAGAAAGGATCTATACATCAAAATATTCATAGCAGCACTTTTTTAGGTGAGCAAAGATGTAAACACAACATTGATTGAAGAATAACTAAGCAAATTCTGGCACGTGAATCTAATGGAATACTACTGGTGCTGTAAAAACACAACAAACACAAAGAATTCATAGCAGAATGGGAAGACTTAAACGAACTGAAGCAAATTGAGATAAGCAGTAAGCAGAACCAGGGAAACAATCATAAAATGATTATACTAATATGAACAGAAAGGGGGAAAAACAACTTTAATTTTATAAGGATCAACCATAGGGGAGGATTCTGGGAATATGACAGAGTAGGTCAGAAAATTCCAAGCTCTGAAGATTTTTCCCCACAAAAGAGATAAAATAGCACCTTAGAGTGAACAAAGGGCTGGTAAAGATAAATAAGAAGAGGAGCACATGTCTTCCTGAGACAATTCAAGAAGATCAGAAGAAAAATCCCAGGACTAAGTTTAGTCCCTGTGAAGAGTAAATACCTCCAGGCTGGGGTCCTCTTTAACAACAAGCTGCAAGGGGCTTAAACAACAAGTGGCAAACCCTGGGATTAGTTGGTTTGAGAGGCTGCCTTCACCCCAGTCACAGGAATTTAACCCCTCCCTATATTGAGGGAGTTGGGCATCTGAGCTGGAGAAGATTGAAGGAACTTCTGCTGGCAAAGAACTCAGACTCAGCTGTCTGGGAAGAGCCACTGGGGCAGGAAGGGAAGAGCATGTGCTAGGTGAGTGCAGAAGCAGTGGGGTAGAAAGAAGTTTCGCTTTGGTTCCAGGCTAGAGGGGAGAACTTAAGATTTGGGGCAAGAGGCACCATTCCCCATGCGTCAGGGCTAGAGTTGATCACAAAAATTAAGCTATTACCACAAAAAATACACAGGCAAAGGAGAAAGAACCCAACTATAGAAAGTGATTATGGGAATAGAGATGACCTGAGTTCATCTTCAGAGGAGGATATCAAAGTAGTAGAGATGACCCAGGTTCATCTTCAGAGGAGGATATTGAAGTAAAGAAACCCCCTTCTACCACAAAGAGTAATGTCAAATGATCACCTACCCAAAAAGAATTCATAGAATATCTTTAAAAAGACTTTAAAAATCAAATGATAGAGATGGAGGAAAAACTCAAAAATAAAATAAAATAAGAATAATCCAAGAAAAATAAGAAGATTATGAAAGTCAACCAATTAGAAAAAGAGATCCAGAATCTTAAGGAAGAAAATGACACCTTGGAAATTAGAATTGGACAAAGCGAAGCCGGTAAAATTGTAAGAGATCAAGAAATAATTAAGGAAAATATGAATAATGAAAAAAACAAGAGAAAGTAAAACAATTTGTAAGAAAAACAACAGATCTGGAGAATAGATCAAGGAGATAAAACAAAGATAATTGGACTAACTGAAAGCTATGATCAAAAAAAGAATCTTGATACAATAATACAAGAAATAATTAAAGAAAATTGCCCTGAAGCATTAGAACCAGAGGAGAAACAGAAATAGAAAAAAAAACAAAAACATTGATCACCACTTAAAAGAGATCCTATGAGGAAAATTCATAGGAATATTATAGTCAAATTCTGAACCCCCCCCCAGCTCAAAGATAAATCATTAAAAACAACAAAAATAAAACAATTTAAATGTGATGGTACCACAATTAGAATCATACAAGACCCAGCAGTGAGATACTAAAGGACTGCAGATCTTGGAACACTATATATGAAACAGCAAAAGAACTGACACTTTGGCTGAAAATATTATACTCCGCTAAGTTAAGCATACTCTTTTTTCTTTTTTTTTAAGGGTTTCACTTTAACATTTATGGCCCAGGCAGTAAGACAGTGGCAAGTGATAGCTTCAGGGAAACTCTGAAGGCCATGGTGCTGGGCAAATTATCTGACTGGAGAGGAACTAACGAAGTGGACCTTTGTCCTTCAACGATCCAGGGAGGGTAGTAGGCAGGAATGGGTGGGCTGGCTCCTTAGCTCTGTGCCCCCCAGAAGTGCTGCCCTCTTACTTCTGGCTTAAACAAGGGCACTAGAGCAGACTGACCCCCACCATCAGGATGACCTCCCAGCCTTCCTGCTTCTCAGAAAGGTCTCCACTCTCACAAGCAGTCCCAGGGGCCAAGTCTGGAGATCTTGGGGTGCTCCTGCCCACTTCCCAGGCTGAAGTTGGAGATGGAGGTGCGAACTCCTAGGAGGGGGCAGCTTCGGGGTCAGGCTTGCTGCGTTTGGCCAGGCCCTCATTGTGAGCCTTGCGGATGTGGCGATACAGGTCCCCTGACTGTGTATAGCTCCGCAGGCAATAGCTGCACTCATAGCGCCGCTCCCGAGTGTGCACAGTTGCGTGGCGCCTCAACGTGTAGGAGCAGGAGAAGGTCTTCCCACAAGTCTTGCACTTTGGGACACCCTCTGTGAAAACCCCAAAGCCCCCCGAGGCCACTTCATTTTCTGCGGGCAAGGAGCGAGACTCATGAAGGCCGCTGTGCGCAGGTGGAGGGAGTGTCACCAGCCTGGGGTGATAGTGCTGTGGGCCAGCTAACAGGTGGGAAGGAAGGTGAGCATCAGGGGCCAGAAAGTGGTCAGCCTGGCCCCCCTCCTTGAGCCCTGGGCCTCGGGCAGCCGCAGCCTCTTCAAACCTTTCAGGTGGGGCACAGCGGCTCCGACAAACTGTTCCAGGTGGGAAGAGTCCCTCAGGTGCCCGTGGTCTCTCCTCCGGCCCCTCAGCTTCCTCATCGGAGATCACTATGGCCTCCACCTTCACCTGCACAGGCTCAGCCTCTCCTGGGGTTGCCGTTGGTTGAGGTGGGTAGAAGCCCTCCACTGGGCCATTAGGTCCTCGTGGGCCTCCCACCCCTTGGTTCTCAGGACCCACTTCCAGGGACCCTGGGGGCTCCCCTGGGGCAGCCCCAAGACTAGAAGAAAAGCAGTTGGCAGGTACCGTTTCCGTGGAGCTACTGGGGCTGGAAAGGGAGGCTTCCACCACCGGGGTGTCCATGCCAGGCTGGGTGGTGTCTGCAATATCGGGCCCCGGGGGCTCATCGGTATGGGGGCCCGAGGGCAGGGCAGGCGCTGGGGCAGGCCCTTTCCATGGGTCCTGGTCCCTCCAGCTGGGCGTCTCAGGGGGTGGAAGCAGGGGCATGAGGCTGAGGGAGGTGCTGGGCAGCGGCTCTGGGGTGGGCGGCTGCGGCCGAGGCTCTTCCTCCTTCTTGGTGCTGTCGGCCTCGGCCAGGGCTCGGGCCTGCAGCCGCCGCTTGCAGACCTTGACGATGTCATTCATGTGCAGGTAGCTGGCAGCAGCCAGCACGTCCTCCACAGGCGTGTCCCCGCGCAGGGCCAGCTGGCCGGCGTACATGAAGTCCAGCAGCAGCCCGAAGGCGGGCGCCGTGACGATCTCGTTGTGGATGCACACCAGGTCCCGCTTGCCCAGGTCCCGCTCCTTGTAGAAGAACTGGAAGAAGGGGCTGCACGAGGCCAGAACGGCGCGGTGCGCCTGGAACGGCGTGCTGCCCACCAGCACGGTGCAATCGCACAGGAAGCCCTTCGAACGCTGCTCCCGGAGGCTCTGCAGCAGCTGCTCGCTGTGCCCGGGGAACTTCATGGAAGCTGGTGGAGGGACCCCGGGGCCCTGGGGAGAGAGGGAAGCGACGGGCCAAGAGAGCAGAGGCGCCCCATCCGGCCCCCTGAGGTTCCAAGCAGGGAGCCAGCTCACACACACCCCCCGAAGCCCCGCCCACCCCACCAGGAAAACCAGAATCCCCGCCCCCTGCCTGGGACAGCCCCGCCCCGGAAACCCAGGCCCCCCGGAAGTCCCGCCCCCCGCGGGGCCCCTAACTCCTAGGCAGTGCCCACCCCGTAGCCTCCTGTCTCCCCGACCGGGAGTCCCTTGTGCTTCCGGACCCTTCTCCCGAAGCGGTCCTCCACCCCAGCCCAGGGGTCCCCAAGGCTCCCTCCTCTCTCATCCCGGTGGGAATGGGGAGTCACGGGGTGGGAACGAGCCGAAGAAACGCATAATCTTGAATGAAAAAAAATGGATATTTGATCAACTGTCAGACTTTGAAGGCTTTGTTTAAAAAAAACCCTTAACTTAATAGAAGATTTGACATACAAGAACCAAAAAAACGTAAGGCACATATCAAAGACTCGTTACAACCCATTCAATAAGGACAGGCCATTTGCTTTTTATAGATGTAAAATGCAAAACCTGTGTCTAAGATTCTTATTAATAGTTGGGTAGCTCATAAGAAAGATTGGGGTAAGCCTGAGTATGATATGAGTTTAAAAAGTAAAACCATTTAGGAATAGCTAAAAAGAGTAACTATTTTATACAAATGAGGTGCAAGAGGAAGAATTGATACAGAGGAAATTAGATGGCGAGGAGGGCTGGTAGTTCTGGTAACCTGTTTTCATTGGGAATGGGTTTAAGAGGGAACAATACTTATATATTTAGAAGAGTATAACAGCCTCCTAAATTCAGAAGAAATAAAAAGGTAAAGGGATAGGGAGGGGGAGAGGACAAGAGGGGGATCTTTAGAGGGGAGGGAGAGGGAATAAGTAAAAGGGGGGTATAGAAAGTTGTTTAGATAAATGGAGATGGGAGGATAAGGGAGGGATCTCTAGATGGGAAGGTGAGGGAATGGTTTATAGGGGGCTATAGAAGGGTCTTTAGATTTATGGGAATGGAAGGATAGGAGAGGGCTCCTTGGAGGGGGGTAGGCAAATAGTAGGAGGGCAAGGTAGGAGGTAAAAGTAAAGTAGAAGAGGCAGAGGGATAGGAAACGAGATATGCACAAATATAAAAACAAAGATCAGGACTAGAATGTATTTGGGAAAGCAAATGTCTATATATATATGTATATGTGTACGTATATATCTATAGCTATAGGGAAATATAGCCATACTTAATTGTAGCCTTCGGTGGGGGGGAGGAGATGGACAGTTCTCAATACAAGGTGTAGTATTTATCATACAGGCTTTCTTGAAATCAAAATTTATTGCTACATATTTTGAAACCTCTCACGTTCTGCTATGCACATGATTTGCTTTTTCCCCCTTTCTTACTTTGTATTTAAGTTTCAATATTTAAGTTTATGATATGTTTTTGTTTCTTTTCTCTATTTGGTATTTGTGTTCTGGTGTTTGAGTCTAAAATATTTTTTAAATGATTAAATATGGCCCTACAGAAGAGTTAAGAAAAATGTATCACCTCTTCCTCTTTGTAGAGGTAAGGGGACTATGGTTGCAAAATATTGCATATGTTGTCAGATATGGTTGATATGTTTATTGGTGTTTCTGATCTGCTTCCTCCTCTTTGTTATCATTGTTGTTATTTTACAGAGGATAGTTTGCTGGATTGGGAATGGAAGAAGGATATAATCAGAAGGAAAAACTATATAACCACAAAAATCACTACAAATGAGATTGTAAAGGGTCAATTTCATGACCTCCACCAAAACTAATGATTGTTTTTTTTTTCCGATTATCATCCTTCTCCATTTTGAAGCATTAGACATCTCCTCCTTTTAGATGGATTATTCTTAATCTTTTTGTGTATCCTCAATCACTCTGGCAGTCTGAAAAAGTCTATGGAACCCTTTGTAGATGAATATTTTAAACATTCATATGTAAGATACATATGATTTCAAGGGAAACAATTATATTGAAATAAAAATATATTTTCTCTCCTAAATGAAATCTCGATGACATTTTAAGAACCTCTGTTCTGGGCACTCTCTGCTTCCAGTGCATTGTATGTTACAAATACTTAATAAATTATTTTTCCATTCATTCATTTACTCATCCCCCCCAATGACTTTTCTAGTTCTTTTCCTGTCTAACAGTCCCTTCTCTGTCTTCTTCAATGGTTCCTTATCTTACCCCTTTAAAGTGGATATTCCTCATAGTTTACCATCACCCTCTATAATTATCCTCCTCATACTTTCTCAAAGACTTTATTCAATGCCATGATTTCAATGGCTGCTTCTATGTTGAAGACATACAAACTTATGCACCCCTCTCTTGCTCTGTTGAACTACAAACCCATTTCTGAAAATGCCTACAGTATGTCTCCACCCTAGTGTTCTACTACCATCTTAAACTCAACATATTTCCAAACTCAGCTTGTTATCTTTCACCCAAAATGTGTTTTGTATTCTTACTGTAGTTGCTCTGTCTGTAAGTTACCATTTACCAAATTTACCATTTCAAAATCTTCAGTCTAGCCTTTTTCAGATTTAGCTCACATTATTGTCCCGCTGTAGCAGTTGAGTCATTTTCAGTCATGTCCAACTCTTTTTGACCCCGTCGAGGGTTTTCTTGGCAAAGATATTGGAGTGGTTTGCCATTTCCTTCTCCTGCTCATTTTACAGATGAGGAAACTGAGGCAAACAGGGTTAAGTGACTTACTTGGGGGTCACACAACTAGTAAGTATCTAAGGCTGGATTTGCACTCAAGAAAATGAGTCTTCCTGACTCCAGGCCTGGCACTACACTGCACATTCTATATTCCAAGTTGAGGATTTGACTTTTTTCATTCAGTCTTTGAAATTTATCTCTAGGATCCACAGAAGGTTGTTCCTTGTGCCTCTAATACACTCCTTTCTCACCTCAACTTAGAAAACTTTAAGGGTCAACTCAGGTGCTACCTCCTGTAGAAAAAGTCTTTCATGATCCCTTAAGTCACCAATACTCTGTCCCTCCTCAAATTATCTTGTACTTACTTCTTGTTGTGTTAAATGCTGTACCCTGCCTCACCAGGAGAATGCAAGCTCATCAAAACCCAGAGTCCTTGCTCATTTTCTACTTCCTATCCCTAGGCTTCACGTACAGCAAATACTTCATAAACATTGTTAAATTAAAGAGAAGTTAGTTAACTTTATAGTCAAAATAAATTCTTATCTTTGGGGTTAAATATAATCCTAACAATTTCACATCAATATCAGCAAATATGTCACTGTCCACAGTGTTTTTCAGGCATGTAACTTTTTGAATGGCTTTAGAAGCTTCTGTCACTTGCAAGATCATGCCACGTAACTATCCAATTCTCTTTTTTTTCCCTAAGTGACAGATATCCATCCTTGTCCAAGTTCCTGTTATAAAATAATGGTCATTTGGGATTCTTCACTAGTTCATCCTCATTTATAAGTGATTTTGGACTCCCAAATGTAAGTGTCAGATTTAACTGAGTTTAAGGCAACAGCTGCAGTTATGAAACTTCCACAAGCCTCAATCCATCAAACTGCACACCAGAGGAGCTCAAGAGACAATAGGCCAATGCCTTAGAGTTAATTGAATAAAACTATGGGCTTCGTTATCAATCTCCAATCTTTCTGTATAACCTCAGGAACATTTTTCTTTTCTTTTCTGAGCTGCATAATCAAGTTCTTAATTCATAGGCCTGTCTTGCTCTCACTTTTTCACTATCTATGTACTTCAACCACCTCTTTCTTGTCTAGTACAAATAAGGACAAAGTACATTGTACTGGAAGGCTCATGGTCGGCTTTCAGCTCTGTCTGATTGTGTGACTGTCTCAAGGTCATATAGCTTTGCTGAGTTCATTATTGTTGATTTTCATTCTCAAAGAGGACCAATGGCATCAGAATGAGCATGAATTAGATTTAAGTGAGGTAGAGCTGCACAAAGTCATTCCTCTTTCCTCTAGAGTCAGCAGAGTCCAGTGGCAAGACAAAAGTCAAGATGACTGGTGATGGCGCAAGATGCAATGGGAGACCTTGGCCTTTTTAAACAAAGTTCTTTCCCAGGTCTCAGTTTGTCTGAGGCAACTCCTATTCAGCGATTAAGGCCTAGGTAAGAATTGAGACAAAAGATAGTTTAGTTTGTCTTCACAAAAGAATGAATCTGGGAAGGGAAGACCCTCAGAGCTTCTGGCCAAAACAGAAAACAATTGCTATTTACATTCACTCTGAGTCATGGGCCAGGGGGGTAGATGAGATGATCTCCAAAGTCCTATTCAAGTCAAGAAGATCGGGGTTCAAGCCCCATTTCTGGCATACTGGCTATGTGAGCCTAGGCAAATCCTTTAGCCTTTCAGTGCTGTAGACAGTTGGTGGAAAACTCAAAAACAAACAAACAAACAACAAGGAAAACAAAAACAGGGACCACTAAACCATAAGTAGGGATGACGGCAGAGTACATAGTCCTAAGCTGTAATAGTACTTATATTTTATTGTATTTTAATTTATTTTGTTAAATATTTACCAATTGCATTTTAATCTGGGTCAGGCCAAACAAGGAAGCATTCAGGCTGCATGCCAGGCCATGTTTTTGACACCTTTGCTTTAGACTACTCTCTAAAATTCTAAATTGCATTAAAGGTACTCAGCTGCATTAGTAAAGGGAGTATAATCACTCAAGACTTCCCTCTGCCAATGAAATCAGAAGTCTAGGCCCTATTTCTATTTGTGTTCTCCTACTATGCACCTGTAGCATAGTAGGTATTTAACAAATGCTTGTTGCTTGATTAATAGATTGATTAAATGTATCTGAATTTAATGACATAAAATTTAATCAAATTCAATCAAAATTTCATTTCAAATAATTTTTTTCAATGGGTGATGGAAATTGTATTGCTACATTGCTGGAATGGAAACATTTTTTTCACCATTTAATCTAAAAGTGACATGCCTAAGATTATTTGCAATACTTTTAAATAGTTTATAAATAAAGATATGTTTAGAGACTGAATAACATTATATCAGTACAGGGAACTCCACCAATGGGGAAATTTCATTAGCCATTTTAGTTTAGCACCTCTTCTGTTATTTATAGTCATAGAAATTGACCAGAGCACTGAGTAGTCAGGTGATTTGCCCTGGGTCATGCAGTCAATTACCATACTTCCCCACGTATAAGATGCACCTTAATTTTGGGGCCCAAAATTTTGAAAAAAATGTATTACATAAAGTTATTGAAGTCAAGTTTTATTCATCTGCTCATAGCTTTCAGGCATCTTTTGGGCAAGTCTGGTGCATGTACGCATGCTTAGTCCATTCCGTTTCATGAACCTGATGCACCAATTGTGTCCTCCTTTGAAATCAGTAACTTCTTTTTCATCAGCAATTCTTCTTGCCTCATGCCGAACCATCTTTGTGGACACAGGAATTCCAATTGCCCTTTGCTCTTCAATCCATATCTTCAAGTCCCTCTCTAAATCAGGCCATTTTGCTGACTTGCCTCTCATGGCCTTCTTCTGCTATGGTGTTTTCAGTAGGGTTTCTTCTTTGCATAGCCAATCTCAGATTGTTTTCTCAGTTGGAGGACCGAACTTATGTTCAGCAGCACGATTTCCATTCACTTTTGCTAGCTGGATCACTTTTGACTTGAATTCAGCATTGTCCGAAAATCTTTTCTGAGCCATTTCTGGGCAGAACATGGCAAAATGTAACCTAATATACTGGTAAAAAATGCAAAACAATGAGTGCAAAAACAACAAACGTGAAAAAGCAGGAAGTGCAAGTAAAAAAAATTACAACAATGAGCGCAAAAACAAGTGTGAAAAAGCGGGAAATGCAAGTAAAAAAATCTACAACCACTGTATAAGACACACCCGGTTTTTAGACCCCAAATTTTTCAAAAAAGGGTGCATTTTATACATGGGGAAATACGGTAGCATCAAAGGTTGGACTTGAACCCAGTTCTGCCTAGATCTGAGCATGCTTCATTATTAATTACGTCACGCTGCTTTTCAGATGTGATAAATATTATTTGAATATGGGGCAAGATGTCTGACTAGTCTAAATCACAATGTCATAAATTACAGGTGCAGAGGTGGTAGGAACCTCATAATCCATATCTCATTCACCCCTTCGAATGAGGAATTGAGGTTTGGTGTGGTTAAATGGCTTTCTTGAGATAACATGGGTAAGGAGCTGAAATGGGATTTGAACACAGGTCCCATAACTCCAAATTTAACCTTTTCCTCATTGTACCTGAATGTGCCTCTCAAGACATTGTTTGTATATTTCTATCTTAGGGATATTTGGGCGGTCATCAGTTATTCATTTGTATGCTCCTAGAGGGCAGGGACTGTCTTTTGCCTCTTTTCATATCCCCAGTGCAGGGCACACAGTAGGCATTTGATAAAAGTTAATTAAAATGAATTGAATCTGTTATCTTGTTAGGAGAGTAAATATCATGACGGGAAACTATTGTTTTTGTCCACAAAATGTCACTTGATTTCATTGTTCATAAGAGACCAAGAGTGTAGAGATGTGGACTTAAGTTCTACTTCAAGCTGCTTATTAGTTGTGTGATGTTGGGAAAATTCCTTCACTTATTAGCGCCAATGTCAACCTTTCAACACTATATAAATGTAAGAAACCAAATCTTGGTTAGATAGGCCATTTTGTGACCCAATATGCTGGCAAATCTAATTCTTCACAAAGAGGTAAATTCCTCAGCTTGCATTTTAGTTAGTTAGAAGATCAGGTTAAACTGGAACTCCATGCTGGATTTTAACCTGTGAAATATATTGTATATTTTTAGACCTGCAAAACAGCAGTCTTCAAAGCCTTGTGGTACTAAACATTGGAATAACTGCAAATCAGGATTTTATTAATGATCAAGAGTGAATTAACCTCTTCTTGACATTTCATGAACCTTAATATCTCTCAAGAAGAAGCTGTACAAGTCATGGCCTATATGAGCCTTCATTTCTTCTTCTCCAATTTACTCTCTTTTTTAGGTCACTGGTCCATAGCAGGCAAACCCATTAGGAATTGGCCGGAGATGACTCACTTATATCACAAGACAACCATCTTAGAGGAAGGACATTCAGTTAATATCAAATCAGTTGAAAGCTGAACCCAGAGGGAAGCAACCTTCCTCCTTGAAGTAAATGTCATGAATTTGCATTGGCAGAATGCTCAATTTATCACCTTTTTATAAAGTCAGGGAATATATAAATTATCATGAATTTCCTTGGTCAAATAAAGTCTATGCCATATCACCTCACTGGAAAAGGGTGAATATTTCAATTTCTGTAAATTTTAAATGGGAGTATATTTCTAGAGCAAATTGAAAAGGTTAGGTAGTTTGGGAATGGAATTAGGCCTTGCTCCATGCTATGGTCTTTTTTTTTAATGAAAGTCAATGGCACCAGATTCTAAATTGTTTCATGTCTCTTAGTTAGAAGTTAAGGGTTGGGTTAACATATTTAAAATCCAAAAGAATGATAATGGTTCTTGGTTATTTTAAGGGACCTACCAGGTTGTCAGAACTGTTTGCTATAGCATTGCTTTTTTTCCTACTTAAAAAAGAAACTACTAAATTTTGTTTGTTTTTATATCATCTTCTTTTCTAAATGTCCTTTCCTTCCCACTCTGACCTTCCACCTCCATTGAACCAATATGTCCCACAGTAGGAAAAAAAAGGAAAGAGAAAAAAAACAAGGAAGAAAGAGAAGATGGCAAGAAAAAAGAAGGGAAGGAAGGAAGGAAGGAAGGAAGGAAGGAAGGAAGGAAGGAAGGAAGGAAGGAAGGAAGGAAGGAAAGGAGGAAGAAAAAAGAGAAAAATAGCTTACCAAAGTAAACTAAGTCTTACAATATTTGTGATATTATGTACCCATAGCTCACTACCCCTGCAAAAGCAAACCAATCAATAAAACAAAACAATACAATTTAATTTTAAAAAATTAAAAAGCAACGATGGTTGCATTGGTTTTAAAGTCTCCTTGGACAAGTTCCCAGGCAGCTAGGTAGCGCAGCGGATGGAGTACTGGGCCTGAAGTCAGGAAGACTTATCATCATGAGTTCAAATGTGGCCTCAGATATTTATTAGCTGTGTGACCCTGGGGAAGTCACTTAATCTTGTTTGCCTCAGTTTCCTCAACTGTGAAATGATCCAGAGAAGGAAATGCAAACCACTCCAGTATCTTTGCCAAGTAAACCCCGAATAGGGTCATGAAGAGTCAGACACGATGGAACAATGACAACAATTACACAAGTGCCCAAATCATAAATATGCCAGAAAGACAGATGTAGGGTGAAGGTCCAATATTAGTGACTTGAATGCAGATCATGGAGGGATAACTCATGATCAGACCTCACTCTGCTACCTGCCAAAGGCTGAACGTGCATCTTTTAAATAAAAAAGATCATCTATTCAGAAATGAAGACATCTACTTCGCATTAGCTCATTCCTTTACAACTGCAAAAAGCAAAGGCTGTGGGGTGTTCCAGAGGAGGGAGTAAGGAAGTTTGGAGAACTCTGTGTTAAATAAAACACCATCTGTTGGGATTCTCCTCAAATTGTCCATGGTCATTGCAACAGGATACCAAAGAACATGCATAGAGTGTGACAAATTCTAGTGAAGTCCCTGGTAATGAGATGATTTTCAGGAAGATCCAGTTACTTCTCCATTGTCTGACTCTTCTTCCTCTCCCTCCCATTTGACACCTATGAAAAATAGCATAAGTGACTCACAGGATCACAGCTGCAATGGACACCACAAATCATAGTATGCAACCCCCTCATTTTACATATGAAGAAGCGGAGACCTTAGGAAATAATAAAAAAAAAAACTTACCCAAGGTCATGTAGCTAGTAAGTAACAAGGCCAGCTTTCATATCCAAGTTCTTTGATTCTACCTCCAGGATTCTTTCACTTCACCTCACTCCCAGTTCAATGAATTACTGAACGATTGCCTTTTAGAATTGATATTCTTAAATTGGGAACCATCAGCCTTTTAAAAAAATGTATTTCACTGTAATTTGTTTTCTTTGTAATCCTATGAATTTTAATTTACACATTAAAAAAACCTTCTGAGTAGTCCACAGCCTACACCAGACTACCAAAGGGGTCCATGACACAGATTAATAAAAGAATCTCTGCCCCAGGGAAATCCCACTCTAACCCATGCTATGGCTTGTTTTCACTTACTTAGAAAACTCAATATGTGTAGTAAACATTTTCTGGTTTTCCTGACTTTTCCCTAACATGGAAGGAAGAAGAGAAACTCAAATTCTATTCATTGTCTTAGAGAGAGACATGGGTTTCCTACTCTGCCCTCGCTGACGACACAATGGAGAGTCAAGAATATCCCGGTAGTGATTATCTTTGCTATGCCACAGGGGATGAGGAGAATGCAGCAAACAATTTCGTTTTGTATCCGGTCGTCATTGATACACCTAAGTTTGTTGCAGAGGGGCTGTTATTCTGTTATTCACCGTACCAGAAAAAGCTACCATCCACTGTAGCAGGAACTAGAAAGACACCAGTGAGCATAATTTTATAACTTCCCTTATTCTGCATCTAAGAGATTTCCAAGTTCAATTCTCCCTTGTTTGGATCTGTGTGCCGTGCGTGTGTGTGTGTGTGTGTGTGTGTGTGTGTGTATGTGTGTGTTCAAGTGTGTACTTATTCTACTTGCTTAAAAAAAATTCACTGCAAACATCTTTATAAGAGATCTTTTCGTTCACTTGGCTTTAACTATAAATAAACGCTTTGCTTGCTGCAATTCCTTGGCTGCCAGTCCTCAAAATATTGCCACAACTGGCTCTGTATTACAGGCCAATTACAAAGCTTCTGTTTCTTTCTTCTTTGCTATTTTATTTTTCAGAAGATATTTCTTGCTTCTAAAAATGATTAAGAGGAAGGAGACAAAGAACACTATAGGCAGAGATGGGAAGAGTATGAAAAGCTTTCTAAATCTTTTTTTTTGTTTGTTTTTCATCTCGCTATGATTTAAAAAATAGTAAGGAGGAAGAAATTATGAGGAATTTCAAGTTTCCTTGATGTATACACTGTTTCTCTGGGCCTTGGTTACCACAACATCTAATCACAATGAACAAATCAATTAAGGAATGGCAATAGTCCTAAATGATTTTCTAAGTATTTTTAAAGATGTGTTAATTTCTGGTTAAAAATCTCCTTAGAGCTGAAAAAGGGCATTGATTGTAATATGGACCAAGGTGAAATCTGGGGAGCAAGTTAGTTGTGCGGTTCCAATGGCTGTTTTGCTTGGTGATTACACCATTGTTGCTGTTGAATAAGAAATCAAGGCTTTAGGTTAGTGGAAGCAAAAGGAAATGAGCATGTAGCCAGGTCAAGTCACCAACCTTACTTTTTATTAAATGCTTACCATGTGACAGACACTGTGCTTAGTTTAAGGTCAGAGTTTATCAATGCTTTAGATGTGAAAGAGATCATAGAGTCCATTTAGTGAAAACTTCTTATTTCACAAATGATGAAATTGATATTCAAGGAAGGAAAATGACCAATCCAAGGTCATACAGGCAATAAATAGAAGTCAGAATTGAACCCTGGTCCTTTGACTCCTATCCAGCATGTTTTTTTTATCCTCCCCCTATAATGCACTACTTCATGTGTGGGTTTAATCTCACATGCTCCAATGCTTAGTGGATTTAATGTATTCTACAACATTTTGCCAATATTTTATTTCCACGTTCCAAAGTGACAGATGGAAGATTCCATCCCCTCCCTTTTCTCCATCATCACTATAACCATGCAGCTAATGCTCAACTTGCAAGGCAGTACGGTATAGGAAACAAGTCAGTGAGCATTTCTTAAGGGTACAATAGGAACGCTGGAACATTAGGGTTATGTGAGGGAAAGAACATTGGACTAAGATGCAGAAGATCTGGGTATCAATCTCATCTTTACTCTGAACTAGCTGTGTTATATTGGGCAAGGCACGTGACCATCTCTGGCTCTTTCATTCCCTCACCCCTAAAATGAAAGGGTTGGACCAAATAATCTAAGTCACCATCCAGGTCTTACATTCTGAGTTTATGAGACAGATACAAAAGAAGTTGCTTCCAAGTGTCATGAAGGTGACATTCTCTCATAAACCATTCTTTTCATCTTTTGCCCAAGTGCTTCTTCATGTCTTTTGAAGTTTTGATTATTCTTCCTTTCTTTCTTATCCTTACTCATGCAATCAGTTGTCAAGTCCAATTAATTCTATATTCACAGTCTCTCACATTTCCATCCCCCATCCCCACCGTTATTCACATTATTCAGATCCTCATTATGTCTTACTTGAAGTACTGATACAGTCTCCTAACTGGTCACTTAGCATTTGAACATCTCTTCTAAGATACATCTTTCACAAACTGTTAATTGTCCTAATATACAGCTCTGATTGATCACTCTTCTGCTCAAAATCCTCCACGTAGCCTTTATGATAAAATACCAATTCCCCAGCCTGATGCTTAAAATCTTTTAAAATTTAGCACTAATCTATCTTTTCTTCACAGTCAACTTATACATTCAACCGAACTAGACTTTTATTATTTCTCTGTCTTGTCCTCTCTAACCTTTGTGCTTTAGGTCATGTTCCACTTTATGCCTGAAACACAGTCCTATTTCATCTCTGCTTAATAAAAAAAAAATCTTGTTTTCCTTCACACAGTTTAGGTGCTCCTTCTTTCACGAAGATTTTGCGAAGTTTCCCCAGCTAAAAGTGATCTCTCCCTTCTCATGTTTCCTTATAGTAGTTTTTCTAAATCTCTCCTTTATCCTGAGTAAATTCTACCTTGTAGCATAATTATTTGGGGGCATATTGCATTCCCATTTTTTCACAAAACATTTCTTGAGGTCAGTAGAGACTATGCTATTGTTCATTGTTATGTCTCTTCCAATCCCTAGCATAATGTTATATGCATGGTGTATACTTAATAATAAGTCCACTGATGCCCTGCTATTAATCCTTCTTTGGTTAGCTTTTATGGTGATTCACTCTCTCTCTCCACTGGTATTGGGGAATTGCCTTGCTTTTCATTGGTCCCTAAAGATGTTTTCCCAGGCCACGAGTTTTTGTTTTGTTGTTCTCACTTTGATGTTACTACCCCTGGAAAATTGTACTCCGGTAACCAGAAAGATCATAGTCTGAAAATACTCAGCCTACTCCCTCTCCCATTGTGGCTATACAGCTTCATGCAGTGACACTAACTAGCTGCTGAATTTAAACTAGATAGTGAACATATAAACTAGAGGGTGAATTATTGCTCAAAAATATTAAATTATAAGATCCATGCCTTCTCTTTACCTCACACCTTAGGTTTCACCTTTCAGTCTTAATAATCCTAATTATTCACTGAACATATTAACTGTATTTACTATGAATACAAAATTTGTTGGAAACATCAGAAAGTGAAAAAGAAATGAACAAAGCACTCCTGAATAGAGCTTGTATAGAACCTTTTCTTGAAACTTTTTCCACAACCTTAAAGTCAAAGAGATAAGTGGGAGTGGAAGAGGGTAGGAAATGAGCATTTATGAAGTATCTACCATGTGCAAGGTACTGTGTGTATATTTCCCGAAGTCAGTCCTGTATTCATACTGTATCAAGAGAAACAAGAAGTATCTGTGTGTGTATGTGTGTTTGTGTGGGTGTGAGAGAGAGAGACAGAGAGACACAGAGAGAGACAGAGATAGAGAGAGACAGGGAGAGGGAGGGAAGGAGGAAGGAAGGGGGGAAAGAGAGAGAGAGAATATGCTTTCCTTTCTACTTCATGAACAAATGGAATCTTTAACAATTGCCAGTTCTGGGTAATTATTAGTCAGGTCTTTTCTCTGTGTAATGGTCCCTGATGATTTCACGCTGATTTGCGCCCTGGACCCAATTGCCACAGGTGAAGATGAGGGCTACTGTCACAGGCAGATCCGGGGTCTAGCTCCCACTAATCTATATGGTACATAAGGGTCCTCAGTCCAACTGTAGCTGCCCCCTCTGTTCCAAGCACCTTGAAAAATGTTGGACAGGAAGCATTTCTCCAGAGAAAATGAAAAGAAAATGGGAAACCTTAATATCTGTATACCCACACACAGATTTTACTATTTCTTGACATCTTGCTAGTCTATTCTCCCAAGAGAACTTCTGCCTCTCCCTCCCACCCCAATTTCTCATGGGGTGAAATGTCAATGTAAAAATACTTAAATACATATACACAGCTCAATCTTAGAGGTATTCAAGTGATTCTAAGTTTGGTCAACCCAATCCAACTTAAAGCAAAACTTCTACATGTTTCATGTACTAGACACACCAAATAAGACTGATTAATTGAATAGTGACACATAGGTCTTAAACTGAAACATGGCATAAAAATATTGATAATAAAAATACTTATCTCTTCCGTCCTTTAATCAACAGTATTTCTTGATAAGTTTTAAGTTTCAGGAGGCTTAAGGGAGGAAAACACCAACAAACCACCAAAAGAAACATCATTTTAAGCCCATTTAAAAAAATCTGTTTCAGAAGAATGGGAAAAAAATCAACAAAGTGAACATTTAACACTATGTCATCAATAACCTCCATCAATTTACTCTTTACTGGATCAATTAGTTTTAGAATGAAGACTCTGAAAACTGTAATAAGTTCAAGTAGCTCTTGTTAGTCTGGCAAATGGAGTGTTTGGAAGATGTGTCATGAATAGCTTCAGGAGTGAAAAATTTCGTCTTTGTTTTAAAAAGTTTTCCTCCTGGACTTCTGGGAGCCAAGATGGCAGAGTAAACAGTAAGTCGCTCTCACCTTCCCTTGTTGATCTTGGAAAACCCAGAAAATTTCACCCCAGGAAAATTTCCGGAACAGTGGAGCAAGCAGAAAGATGGGGTGCAGCAGTCTTTTAGCTCATGAGGCTAGGGGGATTAAGGGGAAAGGTCCCTCTTGCTGTGGCTGAAGTGGGCCAGTACAGGAAGGGAGGCGTCCTGGCAAGTCACACCTCAGTAGACAAGTGGGAGATCCTGAGCCCCATGGTGGTGGAACAGGCAAGCACTAAGACCAGGATGCCCCATGTGCCTTGGCACAACCAAGGGAACTGGCAGATGGCAGCATGGAGAGCCACCTCATGAATGGTGGATGGGTGTCCACCAGAGGCTAAGCCTGCCTGTGCTCTAGTGCAGCCCTGGGTGAGGCCCTCAAGCTACCAGACCACCTCTACCCCCATACCCCACCCAATGAACTTCAGTGTAACCCCAAGAAAATGCAGAAAAACCCCACATGGCCCCTGCACAAACCTCCAGCTCAGCACCAGGTAAGCTACAGCCTGCCAGCACCAGAGGCTCTAGCACACAAAGCCAGTAATCAGTCCCCTATCCTCCAGCACAAGAAGCCTGGAACAGTACCCCCTGTGCCCCAGAAGTACAAATCAACTTTAAAAGCCAGAAAAAAGGCAATCACCATGAGCAAAAAAACCCAGAAAAACAAAGACCATAAATCTTACTATGGGAACAGGGAAGATCAAAATAAATTCAGAAGAGGACAGCAGTGTCAATATACCCACATGTGAAACCTCAAAGGGGAATATGAACTGTTCTCAAAACCAAAAAGCCTTCTTGGAAGACATCAAGAATGATTTTAAAAGTCAGATTAGAGAGGTAGAAGAAAAACTGGACAATTCTTTTAAAAATATAATTGACAAAATGGAAAAAAAGTACACTGAAAAAAACATCTCCTTAAAAAGTAGAATTGGGGGCAGCTAGGTGGTGCAGTGAGTAGAGCACTGGCCCTGGAGTCAGGAGGACCTGAGTTCAAATTCAGCCTCAGACACTTGACACACTTGCTGTGTGACCTTGGGCAAGTCACTTAACTCCAATTGCTCTGCCTTCCCCTCTCCAAAAAAAGTAGAATTGGCCAAATGGAAAAGGAGGTACAAAAGCTAATTGAAAAAAAATTCATAAAAAATTAGAATTGGGCGAGTGGAAGCTAATGACTCTATGAGACATCAAGAATTAGTCAAACAAAATCAAAAGAATGAAAAAATAGAAGAAAATATAAAATACCTTGTTGGAAAAATCCTAACCTAGAAAATAGATCCAGGACAGATAATTGAAAAATTATTGGTCTATCTGAAAGCCATGATCAAAAAAAGAGCCTGCACAGCATCTTTTGAGAAATCATTAAGGAAAACTTCCCTGCATTCCTAGAACCAGAGGGTAAAATAGTCATTGAAAGAATCCACTCATCACCTCTCTGAAGAGAACCCAAATTGAAAATGCCAAGGAATATTGCAGCCAAATTCCAGAATTATCGGGTCAAGGAGAAAATACCTCAAGCAGTCAGAAAGAAACAATTCAAATATCATGGAACCACAGTCAGGATCATGCAGGACCTTGCAGCTTCTACGTTAAAAGACTGGAGAGCTTGGAATTTGATATTCCCTAAGGCAAAGGAGCTTAGACTATAACCAAGGATGTACCTACCCAGCAAAATTGAGTATAATCTTTCAGGCAAGGAGATGGCCATTCAACGAAATAGGGGACTTCCAGACCATACTGAGGGAAAGACCAGAGTGTAACAGAAAATTTGATCTTCAAATATAAGACTCAAGAGAGACATAAAAAAGCAAACAGGTGTATTGCCAATGCAGTACCCACAGTGACTGCTATGAATGTGCAAGTGAAGTCCCAGGTTTGAGCCACAAGATAGAACAGACTCTCTCCATAGAAGATGAAACCAAAGCATTTATTCAAACACTAGAAATCTACATCACAACAACAGAAAGCCAAATCCATCATAGCAACAGAGAAATCTATACACATTATCAATGCAGGGAACACCATCATCCCCAAGCCCTTCCTCCATCGGGCCTTCCAACAGACAAACTCCCTTAAGCAAAATCACTCCCTCTCTCACTCATGCTACCTGCTACTCTCTCTGCCTGCCTCCTCTCTCTCCAAGCTGCAACTTCCACCATCTCTCTCCCAGCTCTGACTCATTCCAGCTTCCTGTTCCACCTCTTTCTGCCCTACCCATTCAGTAAGTTCCTCCCACCACAGGCTCCATGTGACTCAGATTCATGTGACTCAGACTCATGTGACTCAGGCAGGTCACATGGGCCTATTAATGGATAGGAAGGATCTTCCCATTTTCATTAACATAATTTTCAGCCCCAAGATCTTTCATATCCATTGCATAGCTCGATGAGAGTTTAGGGGCAACAGGTATCAACAGAGCTGTACAACACTATAACAGGGATAACACAAAATAAACCCATAAAACAATATCTTAGGGTGGGGCTTGAGCACAAGCACCCTATCATTCCCCCTGCCCCAAACAAATGAGGTCCAAAATCACTTGGTGTAAGGAACAAAGGTCTCTTCTTCAATAACTACTTCCTGCTAAAATTGGAGGTAGAGCTGTCCCTGCTCCAAGAGGTCCCATTCAAGGGGTCAGTTCTTTAGCTGGCATCTGGAGCTTGGTCGACACCAGGTCCAGGGGTGACACAGCACAGTCTTGGACAGGGGGCTATATCCAGCTCATGTGGTCAGGCATCTACAGGTAGAGGGCACCAAACCTTCAGGAAACAAATCTAGCAAACAAATTGAGAGGCCAAAAAGAATAAGGAGACAACAATCAGAAGTAGGGTAAATATAGGGTCAGCGGTGCTTTTGGAGTCCATGAACCCACTAAAACTGTATTAATTCCCATCTTCTTCACTGCTGTGTATTTCTTTAATCTGACCTGGGTCTTGTCCAATTTTCTATTCTCTCTGAAGGACAAACTTGAATATAATGATTCAGGAGGATCTGTAGGGGCAGTTCTTACTTCCCTATTTAGTCTAATATTAACTCCTTTTTCTAGGTACATCTTATTGAGTTCGCTAGTTGAGATACCATCTATTCTTCCAAAATCTATCCCTGCTCTCAATAGCGGAGCAAACAATTCTTTCCCTGTTAAGCTATTCTGACTTTGAATCCACTGGCTATTTACTTTTCTCTCTTGAGGAAATTTATCTTTTCCCCATCCACCTAAGTCACTTAACTGTGAAATATTATCCAGCACCTTCAAAAGAGGGTGACCTACTTCCCCAATTAGTAGAACCATAATTAGGTGCTTATAAGCAGGGAGAGCCATCTTCACTATTATTTTTCTATGAGAAATTGTTAAGGCAGTAGTACTGAGATATGCATCTGCATCTCAGATGATCATTGCATTTCTCGTTACCTATTCCTTTTAACTTTCTCATACAGCCTCTAAGTGAATACCAAGGTCTATCTCCACTAGGCCACATAGGGTCAGTGGGATATTGTTTGTTGCATCTTTCTTCAGCTGAAACTGACAGATTAGTTCCATTATTACCTCCTTGCATATAGTAATTCCTGAAGGCTTGCTGTACAAAATGGTTCTGAGTGATAACAATGAATTTCAAACCATCTGTTATCTATCCCTACCCCTCCGGTCCCTTCGCCACTGATTCTCACCATGAAAGATATTAACAATTCTCCAATTTGGGGGGTGAATTGACTAGAAATATCTGTGATCTCCTACTGAGTAAAATCTTCAATTATTTCCCTAAACACTGTGTGGTTCTAATGTTTCCTTCATAGTATTGGACCAACGTCTGCATTGTTAAAAGCCTCCTCATATAACTTTTGTTTCATTTTCCTCCCACACATCTTCCTGGCAGGTGTTTGGGCCCCCATCAAACCCATCCTGCTCAAGGGCTGCATGCACCTTCCTTTTATTAATTTTTTGCCTCTTTTGCTGAGCTAAATTAACAGCTGTTTTTTCTTCTACCGCATGAAACTTTCTAGATTGTTCTTCTAAAGGAAAGTCTGAACACTGTAGCACAGAAAGCTTCTCCTACAAATCAGGTAACTCCTTTTTCATCTGAACCTTTTTCTCCAGCAATTTGTCTATGCTTTTACATATAATATGATAACTTGTTAGCAAGGCCCAGTCTCTTCTACACACCCCTTTCTTTTCTTTCCCCAGTTTTATTGGCATTGCTTGCAAACATCTTTCTAAATCTCTGGGTCCTCCCTTCGGTAGCCTTGGTTCCCGGTTTTCAGAGTCCTGTGCTTTTAGCCCATTCTCTTGCCAGGGAGGAACAAGGTAAATCCCCCCATCCTGGGATATCCATTTTCCTCCGTAAAGCCATTCTGCATCCAAGTAGAGGTTTTGTACCTTGTGATCCTGTTCGTGACATGAAATATATTGTCAATGCAATACCCACTGCGACTGCTATGAATCTGCAGGTGAATTCCCAGGTTTGAACCACAAGATATTACAGACTCTATTCATGGAAGATGAAACCAGAACATTTATTCAAACACTATAAATCCCAATCCCAACAAGAGAAAGCCAAATCCATCATAGCAACAGAGAAATCTATACGCATTATCAATGCAGGGAACACCATCATCCCCAAGCCTTTCCTCCATCAGGCCTTCCCACAGACAAACTCCCTTATGCAAAATTACTCCCTCTCTCACTCATGCTACCTGCTACTCTCTCTGCCTGCCTCCTCTCTCTCCAAACTACAACTCCCACCATCTCTCTCCCAGCTCTGACTCATTCCAACTTCCTGCTCTACCCCTTCTTGCTCCACCTGTTCTGCAAGCTCCTCCCACCACAAGCTCCATGTGATTCAGACTCATGTAACTCAGACTCATAGGACTCAGGCAGGTCTGATGGGCCTATTAACGGATAGGAAAGAGCTTCCCATTTTCATTAACATAACAATAGGAAGAAAAAATTTAAAAAAACATATTAGTAAGGACAAACTGTTTACATCTTGACATGAGAAGGCGATTACTTGTAACTTTTTGAGAACTGTATCTTTATTTTGACATGTAGAAGGGATACACATAAACAGAGGGTGTAGGTATAAAATGACTTTGATGTGATGATAAAAAGCCTAATTAAGTGTTGAAAAGGCATTGGAATGGGAGAAAAGGAGAGGAGGCAGAAAAGTGTGAATTAGATGCAATTTAGAGGCACAAAAACATATTACAGTAGAGGGAAAGAAGGGAAGGAGATGAGTATTGTTTGAACCTTACTCTCATGGGATTTTGTTCAAAAAGGGAATAACACACTCAGGTATAGCAATATAACTTGCCCTATAGGCAGGAGGAGATAAAAGGGGAAAGAAAAGGGAGGAGGTGGTTAGGAGGGAGGGAAGATTGAGGAAGGCAGTGGTCAAAAACAAAACTCTATTGAGGTGTGAAAGGGAGAAAGGAGAAATAAAAGCATTAATGGGTGGGGGTAATAGGATGGAGAGAAACTCATAGGTGGTAATCATAATTGTGAGTGTGAGCGGGATGAATTCTCCCATAAAATGGAAGTGGATAGCAGAATGGATTAAAAATCATAATCCCCCAATATGTTGTTTACATGAAACACATTTGAAACAGAGGGATACACACAGAGTAAAGGTAAAGGGCTGGAGTAGAATATATTATGCATCAGCTGAGGTAAAAAAAAACAGGGGTAGCAATCTTGATCTCAGACAAAGCAGAAGCAAAAATAGATCTAATTAAAAGAGATAAGAGAAGAAACTATATCCTGCTAAAAGGTATCATAAACAATTAAGTAATACCACTACTAAACATATCCGTGCCATGGAAAGAGAAACTAAAAATTAATTGGAAATTAAATAGTCTAATCCTAAAGAATGAGTGGATCCAACAACAAATCATAGAAACAATCAATGACTTCATCAAAGAGAATGACAATAATGAGATGACATACTAAAACTTATGGGATGCAGTGAAAGTAGTTTTTAGGAGAAGTTTTATATCTCTCAGTGTTTACATGAATAAAATAGAGGAAGAGGAGATCAATGAATTGGGCATGCAACTACAAAACTTAGAAAAAGAACAAATTAAAAATCCCCAATTAAATACCAAATTAGCAATACTGAAAACCAAAGGAAAGATTAATAAAATTCAAATAAAATATTGAAATAATAAAACTAAGAGCTGGCTTTATGAAAAAAACAATAAAATTGATAAACCTTTGGTCAATTTGATGTAAAAAAATGAAGAAAACAAAATTACCAGGATTCAAAATTAAAAGGCTGAATTCACCACCAACGAAGAGGAAATTAAAACAATAATTCAGAGCTACTCAGCCCAACTGCACGCCAATAATGTTGACAATCTTAGTGAAATAGATGAATATTTACAAAAATATAAATTGCCCAGATTAACAGAAGATTATCTCAATAGATGCAGAAAAAGCTTTTGATAAAATACAACACCAGTTCCTATTAAAAATTCTAGAAAACATAGAAATAGATATAGTCTTTAAAATGATAAGTAGCATTTACCTTAAGTCATAAGGGAGCATTATATGTAATGGGGATAATATAGAAGCATTCCCAGTAAAACCAGGGGTCAAACAAGGATGTCCATTATCACAACTGTTATTCAATGTGGTACTAAAAATGTTATCTTTAGCAATAAGAGAAGAACAAGAAATTGAAGAAATTAGAATAGGCAAAGAAGAAACAAAGCTCTCTTTGCAGATGATATGATGATTTACTTAGAGCATCCTAGAGAATCAAGTAAAATTCTACTTGAAATAATAAACAACTTTAGCAATGTTGCAGGATATAAAATAAACCCACATAAATCACTGGCATTTCTATATATTACTAACAAAGCCCAACAGCAAGAGATAAAAAGAGAAATTCCATTTAAAATTACTGTAGATGTTATAAAATATTTGAGAGTTTGAAAACAAACCCAGGAACTAGATGAACATAATTAGAAAACACTTTACACGCAGATAAAGTCAGATCTAAATAATTGGAAAAACATCATTTGCTTGTGGGTAGGCTAAGCTAATATAATAAAAATGACAATTCTACCCAAATTAATTTACTTATTCAGTGCCATACCAATCAAACTACCAAAAATTATTTTATAGAAATAAAAAGTAACAAAATTAATTTGGAAAAACAAAAGGTCTAGAATGTCAAGGGAATTAATGAAAAGAAATGCAAGGCAAGATGGCCTAGCTGTATCAAGTGTTAAATTGTATTATGAAGTAGCAATCATCAAAACTACTTGGTACTGGCTAAGAGATAGAGTGGTGGATCTGTGGAATAGGTTAGCTACGCAAGACACAATAGTCAATGACAGTAGTAATTTACTGTTTGATAAACCCAAAGACTCCAGCTTCTGGGATAAGAACTCACTATTTGACAAAAACTACTTGGAAAACTTGAAAACAGTATGGCAGACACTAATCATAAAACAGCATCTTACATGGTATATCAAAATAAAGTCATTTAGTTATAATGGCTGATACTATAAGCAAACTGGGAGAGCAGGTGACCTTTCAGATTTATGGAGAACCAAAGAATTTATGAGCAAACAAAAGATAGAGATCATTATGAAATGCAAAATGGATAATTTCAGTTACATTAAATTGAAAAGTTTTTTGCACAAAGCCAATGACACCAACATTAGGAGGGAAGCAGAAAAGTGAGAAAGAATTTTTGCAATCAATGTCTCTGATAAAGACCTCATTTCTAAAATATATAGAGAACTGAGTCAAATTTATAAGAATACAAGTCATTCTCCAATTGATAATTGGCCAAAGGATATGAACAGGCAGTTTTCAAATGAAGAAATTAAAGTCATGGGAAAAAATGCTCTAAATCACTACTGACTAGAGAAATGCAAATCATAGTGGCTCTGAGGTATCACATCATACCTGTCAGATTGGCTAACATGACAAAACAAGAAAATGATAAATCCTGGAGAATGTGTGGGAAAATTGGAACACTAATACATTGCTGATGGAGTTGTGAACTGATCTAACCATTCTAGAGAAAATTTTGGAATTATGCCCAAAAGGCTATGAAACCGTGCATACCTTTTGACCCAGCAATACCACTTCTAGAGCTGTATCCTAAAGAGATCATAAAAAAGGGAAAAGGACCCACATATATAAAAATATTTATAGCAGTTCCACATCCAGAGAAAGAACTTTGGAGTTTGAATGCAGATAGAATCATATTCTTTGCTTTCCTTTTCTTTTGTTGTTTTGTTTTGTTTCTTTTTTCTCATGATTCCTTCCATTAGTTCTAATTCTTCTTTACATCATGACTAATGTGAAAATATGTTTAATAGGAATATATAAGTGGAGCCTATATTAGATTGCACACTATCCTGGGGAGGGGGGAGGAGAGAGAGAAAGTTTAAAACTCCAGATCTTAAGAAAGTGAATGTTGAAAACTAAAAATAAACAAAATAATTTTAAAAATGTTTTCCTACCGTAACACTTTGTTTGGAACAATTGAGATATTGGTAAATCACTTAGCATAGTACCTGGCACATCACAGGCAATTATTGTTTTTTTTTCCTCTTCTTCTTATGTCCCGCCTCTGAAAGCTGCTAGCTGATTGGCCATGGGCAATTCACTCTCCTACTTAGCCTCAATTTCATCATCTGTAAAAGGAGGTTAATAACTATAGCACAAAACTCATGAGAGGCTGTTGTAAAGTGAAAAAATATATTTGCAAACTTTAAACTGATATATAAATGTCAATTCTTGCTGGTGTTGCTTATGTTATCTTTATGCCAAGTTCAATTTTAGAGTAATTCTTCAAACAACTTGGAGGCTGATCAAGTCAATCTGAATGAAGGCCAAGATTTTAAGTGATGTTGAAATGGGACAAGGCCTTAATGTTTCTCCTTTGGTCTTTGATTTACAACTTTTATGACTACTCACACCCTGATCTTTAATCTATCACAGTCATTCAGCCTACAACTGTATTACACACACACACACACACACACACACACACACATATTGACAAACACACTGGAGTTTCTTCAAACATGTTGAAACCTCAACATTAAAAACATCTTGGGAAATGATGTTAATTAATTGTTCATCAATTGGATTGTAGATAGTGATTTCACCTGCCTGGGATGGAATGATTGGCTCTTCTAAGAGATGGGATAAGTGATGTAGTTACTTCAGAGGGAAGAGTGAGAAACCCACAGCCTTGAGGTCACATGTTTCCCTCTAGGTCCTTAAGTACAGATCTTTGACGGAGGCCGCACTGAAGGACCTAACGGACCCCATGTGGCCTCGAGGCCATAAGTTCCCCACCCCTATATGAATCTTACAATGCTATCACAATCCACCTTTCGAACCCTTGACTCAATATTAATTTGCCATAGTGGCCATCCAAAGATGACCTTTACCTTGGTCTTTTTAATATACTCTTGTCTCCATTAACAGAGATATGGAGGTATTAACAGACAAGTTAAAAATCATGGTTTTTGCCCCATGCTTGCCAACATTTTGAGCGTGTCTTAGAGTCTTCTTAAATGACATCTTGAGAGAAGGCAGACTAGCTATTTGAGGCTAACCAGGCATGATTTTATCTGAGAGACCAAAATATGCAATTAACCTGGTAAAATCAAGTTCCTTGTGTCAGAAGTTATCCCATATCTATTCATACTGTCTCCATTACTGATAAATGCTTAGAAAAAAATAACAGAGGAAGCAAATTCAAACTAAGAAAATGATTTGAAGTGTGGTTTAAGTTTATGCTTGAGATCTATTTGTTTCTACTTCAGGGAACCTACTGATGAGTTGCCTCTTGCACAATGACAACCTACTTATTAAAAAGCAATTTACATTTTTAGAGCATAGTTTTCATGTCCTAAAATCCTGTCTACTCTTACATAAATGTGATGGAGATGATTCCGCTGTGTCTTTCTCTCAGATATTCGCTGTGCAGAATGGAGACTGGATCGATCAGTCAGTCAACAAGCATTTATTAAGTGTTTACTCTTTTCTTAGCATTATACTGAGAATGAGGAATACAAAGAAAGGCAAAAACAGGCCTTGCCTTCAAGAAGATCCAATTCTAATGGGGAAGTCAACTTGAAAATAACTAGGTACATTCAAGATATGTATGGAGAAGATGGGAGGTAGTCTCAAAGGGGAAGGCAGTAGCATCTGGGGAGCATTGGCTTGGGGGAAGGAGAATCAGAAAAGATTCCCTAGGTAGAATCTGAGCTGAATCTTGAAGGAATCCAGGAAAACTAAGAGACAGAAGCAAAAAGGGAGAATGTATTTGAAAAGTAGAGACAACCGGGGCAAAAGCAGGGAGACATGAGATATTGTTTCATGTGAGAGGAACAGAAAGTGTGTCAATGTGATTGTATCACAGAGTGTGTGGAGAGGGGCAAAGTACAAGAAGATTGGAAAGATCAATAAAGGGCCAAACTATGAAAAGTTTAAATGTCAAATAAAGGATTTGTTATTTAATCCTGGAAGTAAGAGGGAGCCCCTAGATTTTACTGAACAGGGCAATGACATGGTCAGATCTACATTTTAAGGAAATCACTTTAAATAGAGGATGAATTGGAGTATGGAGAGACTTCAGTCTGGGACACTAATTAGAATTTTTTTTCAAAAGTCCAGAAAAGAAATGACAAGAGTCTGAACTAAGGTAGTACTTTTATGACTGAAGAAAATAGACCTTATATAGGAGATGATTTTCCTTACAACCAGGTTTGAATATTTCGCTCTCATGCTAAAAACCTTTGGTGGCTCACTAGTGATAGAGAATATTTTTTCTTGACATATAAGGAGTTTTACAATATAGTTATGACCCATCTTTTTAGCCTTATTTTATATGCGTATTCACAGTCTATGAATTTTAAGCAAACTAGACTACTAGTCTTTCTATGATTTCTGTATTCCATTAGTGGAGACTTTGGAAGGTTTGTTCTTCCAAAGGCAGAGAAATTAGGTTTAAATAGTATCTCTGAAATTCACTACCTGTGTTATGTTGGGCAAGGGCAGCTAGGTAGTGCACTGGATAGGGTGCCAGGCCTGGAATCAGGAAGACTCATCTTCATGAAGTCAAATCTGACCTCAGAGACTTACTAGCTGTGTGACCTTGGGCAAGTCACTTCACCCTGTTTAGCTCAATTTCTTTATCTGTAAACTGAGCTGGAGAATGAAATGTCAAACTATTCCAGTATCTTGCCAAGAAAACCCCAAATGCAGTCATGAAGAGTCAGACGTGACTGAACAACAAGACCTTGGACAAGTCACTTAAACCCTATGGGATTCAATTTACTCATGCAGAAATGGTCTTTAGTATCCCCTTCTAGCTTTAGCTCAATGATCCTATGATATCCTACCACCATGTATTCTGGCAAGTCATGCTTCATATCCTTTACATAGTAGACTTCTTTCTCATCTCTAGCTCTCAGAATTCTTCTCTTCATTCAAAGTTAAGCTCAACTATCATCTCCATTAAGACTTCTTTGATTTCCTGCTATAGGTGTTAAATCTTTCCCTTAAGTGTCCCTTATACTATTCTATAGCATAATATACTATACTACACTATAAAACATATATGCACGTTTTATCTACGCCTCCTCCCACTTAAGTTATTTAGGAGAAAGACGCATTTTTATTTTCCTTATATCTCATTTGTTGGCATCTACTGTTACTTTCTCTCTTATTTTAATATTAACTGGTCAGGATGGTATTGTCAGGAAAGCTCTGGACTCTAGCATTCTAGCACCAGCTCTACCACTAACTAGCTGTGAGATTTGGCACAGGTCACCTGAAATCCTTGGAACGTCATTTTCTCCTTTGTAAAATGAGTCATCGAAGGGAAGTAATTGAGGTAAGAAAAAAATGTTATAAATACTTCATTATATATTTAAAAGGAATAGCTAATTGGATATAATAGATTTGCAGTTTCATGTGTAATCATCTTTTTTAAAATTCTACTATGTTATGGAAGTGCTTGTGTTATTTAGTAAATCAAAAGTAAAAATTTTAAAAATGAAGGCTTTGGCAAAAAAATGAACTATAAGAAAAAAATGAAGTATTGAGCAGGGTTAATTTTAAGGTTGCTTCCAGATTTGTCACTATACTGTTCTGTGCCTACCTGTTCTCTTTAACTATAATTAGACATGTCATCTTATATAAAACAATGAATTCTTAGATAATATAAGTCAGCCTTTTTCCAATAAGCATAGAAACAGCCACATCCATGTTCTCCTACAAACATGTCCATTTATTGATTTCATAAGACCAGCAGTGAAAATGCCCAACTGAGCATAGCATAGGTCACCAATAGAGGGTGACTGAGGCTCAGAAGACTGGGCAATCTATTAACCACTCTTTCATCCCTTGAAAAGGGCTTGTAATTTTATTGTTGATAAGCTCTGGACATTTACACAGTACAAAAAGGCCCAGCACACATGTTTTAAAAGATTCAATTAACCTAAGAGCAAAGTAACTTTGGCCATGGATAGAAGGGCTAATTAAAAGGTAGGAAAAGTCTTCCCTCGGAGAAGGGAGATTACATGTGCAGACCATGGCATACACTGTCAGTCATGGCTGCTATATAGATTAATTTTACATAACTAAAAGACTTTGGATGGGGGAGTGTTGCTGGGTCATATTTGTAGAAATGATACTGACATAAATACAAAATGCATCAATAACATACTAATTCAAATTTAAAACAAAAAATAAAATAAAATGTGGGAGGGGCCCATAAAGAAATTGTTCTAGTAGCTTAAATACAAGATAAATTGAGGTTTAGTGCAAGATGTGCATTGGGATATGACTAGAAAAGATGGATCTGAAAAAGAATAATATATATATATTTTAAAATAGGTTGCATAGTAAAAGCTTTAACTAATTAATATAAAGGAACTCACAATAGAAATTGTGATTAAGGAAGGGAGAGAGGGGAATTACAAATAATATTGCTTTCATATTTCAACCTATTAGTTAGCATCTGAGTTTCTGAAAAAATTACCTTATACCAAGCTGAAAAAATTCCATTTTCTTTTTTTATATATATTCACATAAGAACACTTCTTGAAAAATAAAACAATATCAATATCACAAGTACAAGATCAGACAGACATGGCTAGGGAGCAATTCGTCTGAAAAAAAAGATCTGAGGATTTTAGTGGACAGCAAGTTTAATATGATTCAGCGGTGATATGGCCATCGAGAAAGCCACAGCAATAGCACCTAGGATTAGAGAGGTAATAGTCATCGATCTGCCCACTTCTGGAGTACTAGGTGAGTTTTAGAAACTGAATTTGAATAGTGATAATAATGAGTTTGAGAATTATCAGAGGAAGGGAAATGGAACAGGGAAGGGCCACAAGTGCAACATGCACTCAAAAAATGGATTGAAAAACCAGGGATTTTAACCTGGAGGAGAAAATACCTAAGAATGAAGTCATGATTGTGGTTCACTCCTGTCCAATTCTCAATGACCCCTTTTTTGCGGGGGGGGGGGTGTTTCTTGGCAAAGATACTGGAGTAGTTTGCCATTTCATCAGATATTTAGAGAAATGTAATCATAATCACAATCATAATTAGCAATTATATACTACTTTAAGATCACCAAATATTTTGTATATGTCCATCCTTACAACTACCCTGGAAGTAGATGCTGTTATTACGCTGATCTTGCAATTGAGGGAACAATTGAGAAAGGTAAGGTGACTTAACCCAGTACAACAATTTAAACAAAGATTTCCTTTACTCCAAGATGAGCATTCTATGCACTGCGCCATCTAGCCGCCCTAGAAGAAGTCTTGTCCTGTTTGATCCCAAATAACAGAACTGGGAAAAAGAAGTAGAATCTGCAAAGAAGAAAGTGTATGAAGAAATATTTCCCAAGAATTAGAGCTGCCCAAAGCAGAACACACTATAGCAGGAGTAATAAAGCGGAACAGACTATATCAGGAGGTAATGGGTTCCCCATTACTGGACAACTTCAGGTAAAATTCACTTGACCACATGTCAGATATACTGTTATGTGTCATTCCAGTACAGGTTGGGTTACATGGCCACTGAATTCCTGTGATTCTGGAATCACCATTAATCTATTCATAAAATCCATTTAATAACTATTTATTAGGTATGTGGAAATACAAATCACTATAGATAATAAATTAAAGCTTTATAAAAAGGAAAATACTTATGGAAATATTTTTTGTATGACTAAACATGTATAACCTACTTCGAATTGCTTGCTTTCTCAATTGGGAGGGGGATGGAGGGAGAGAGAGAGTTTGGAATGCAAAATTTTCATAACAAATATTAAAAATTATTTTTACATGTAATTGGGGAAAATAAAATACTAACTAAAATGTCAAAAAAGAAAAGAAAATGGGGCACCCTGTTAGTGGCTTTTTGTTTTAGGATTCTCCAAGTTCCTTAACAAACAGAATCATCTCCAATTCCCTTTTAGTTTCAAAGTTTAACGTTATGCCCATAAATAGGCTCATTTGATCTAGGTGTTCCAGAGAGGCCAATTGTATTCTTTGTGCATGTGTGTGCGTGTGTGTGTGTATCTATATATGTATGTGTATGTATATACAGACATATGTAAATATATATACACATATGTGTATGTATATGTATACAAATATATGTACATAATAGCTACTCTTTATATGCTATTGCTACTAAAAGGGAGGTAGTATGGTATAGCAGGAAAAGCATTTGACTTGGGAGTCACAGGTCTACCTTTCTTCTTACTAGATATGTGAACCTGGACAAATAAAAAGAAATCTCTCTGTGTTCCTCAGTTTTCTCATTTGTAAAAGTTAATGATAATATATAAGATAATAATAAAATGGCATTTATATAGCCATTTAAGTTGTACAAATAATTTATAAAAATTATCTTTAGAAATATATGATAAGAGCAGGAATAGTATTGCTTTTCTATTTCTGTCTCTAGCGCTCCAGCTTTGAACATTAAGGGATTAATAAATGGCCATCCATATTCACTCATTCATTCACTCACCTGTTAATTCATTTACAATATTCTAGTCTTGCCATTTTCCCAGTCCACAGTACCTGGAACATAATAGGTACTTAAATGTTTATTAATTGGTTGATATTTGATATTTGTAATAACCAAATTTGGTAATCCATGTCAGAGAGCTTTGGAAAAAAATATAAAACATAAAGACTTGCAAATTTGTAAATTTTAAACTATTATTATTGTCAAAACATAGCATAGCATAGTGAATTCAGGATGACTTGAATTCAAATCCCACCTCTGTCACTTACTAGCTCTATAACTCTGGGCAGATCAGGCTCTGTGAGCCTGAAACAATTGCTTAAGACATCTACAAAATTCTTTTATTTATTTATTTATTTTTAAGTTTGTGGAACAAAATAAGCATTTTCATAACATAGTACAATAAAAAAGATGATTGTACATGAAGCTGGAAATCTACTATGCACAACTTCCTTTCAAATATACAACAAAATCATGTAAATTTCTTTTTCTTTCTTTTTTTCTTCCCTCTTCTCCTTGCGCCCTAGAGACGGCTACCACTAGACACAAACAGGTGTATGTGTGTATATATGTTTGTATGTATGTACGTATGTAATTATTCTATACATGCTTCTATTTATCGATCATTTCTCCGGATGCAGATAGCATCTTTCATCATATGTCTTTTCCAGTTATTCATATTAGTCAAAATAATATAGTATAATAATATAATTATAATAGTAAAAATAGGCATTTATAATAGTCAAAATAATATAGTATAATAATATAATTATAATAGTAAAAATAGGCATTTATAATAGTCAAAATAATATAGTATAATAATATAATTATAATAGTAAAAATAGGTATTTATAATAGTCAAAATAATATATTATAATAATATAATTATAATAGCAAAATAGGCATTTATAATAGTCAAAATAATTTGTTCACTCAAAGCTGTTCTTGAAACAATATTGGTGTTACTGTATACAGTCTTCTCTTGGTTCTCCCCTTTTCGCTCCTCATTAGTTCATGCAACTCTTTCCATGCCTTTTAAAAATCATTGAGCTCCTCATTTCTTATAGCACAGCAGTACTCCATCATAATCATATGTCACGACCTGTTCAGCCATTCCCTAATTGATGGGCATCCCTGCAATTTCCGGAGAGCTGCTATAAACACTTAAGTACATGGAAGTTCTTTTCCTCTTTCCGTAATCATCCTTGAAAACAGACCAAGTAGTGGTATTGCTGGATCAAAGGGTATAGGTAGTTTAATAATTCTTTGGGCACAATCCCAGATTGTACTCCAAAATGATTGGATCATTTCACAATTTCACTAACAATGATTCAACGTCTCAATTTTTCCATACCCTCTCCAACGTTTGTTATTCTCTCCTGTCATTTTAGCCAATCTAGTAGATGTAAAATGATATCTCAAAGTTGTTTTAATCTGAATTTCTCTATTAGAGCATTTTACATGACTATAAATTGTTTGATTTCTTCATTGGAAATCTGCCTGTTCATATCGCCTGACCATTTATCAACTGGGAGATAACTTGTATTCCTACAGATTTAAAAAAAAATTCTCTACATATTTTGCATATGAAACCTTTCTCTCATAAACTGTTTATACATTTTTCAATTTTTTTTGTTTTCCTTCTAATCTTGGCTATACTTCTTTTGATTTTTCACTCTGAACATATGTTGTCAAATATTTTAATTTCAATAGTATCAATTTCGTAAAAAAAAAAAATCCAAGCTCTATTTGTGAATTAAGTACTCTAGTCAAGGTGAGAAAATCTTATTTAAATAGTAACTCAAAGTCAATCAGACTATGTGCTATAAGAGATAGACTGTTGTGCCTGGAGTCAAGAAAACTCATTTTCCGTAGTTCAAATCTGGCCCTAGATACTTCCTAGCTGTGTGACCTTAGGCAAGTCGCTTAACCTTGTTTGCCTCAGTTTCCTCATCTATAAAACGAGCTAGAAAAGGAAATGGCAAACCACTCCAGTATCTTTATTTTTTTTTATTCCAAAAAGAAAAAAAAATCCAAGAAAGCAGTTTCTTTAAAATTGATAAACTATAAGAAGAGGCAGGGTTGAAGGGGATAGGGAAAAGGGAAGAGAGTAAGGTGTCTGGACTTGACCCCCATCAGCCCTCCTAGAAATGCTGCTTGAGTAGATTCAAGAGCTCTGGCTTCTTGGTACCTCTAGACTTGAGCCAGTATGCTTGTCAGGCTTCCTTGAGGACAGGCACAGTGAACTTACCCAGGTTGCCCTTTGGAATGGCAGCCTTGAGCTCCTCTTCAGACAGCCTGAGCTAGGACTGTTTTTCTCTTCCCACCTATCTACCTTCTACCCACCTACCTCTCCATCTATTGCCATCTGTAGTTTATTTCCTCTTCACTGTCTTCCTCTCAGGATTATAGCTGGGGGAAAGTTGGATAAAATGAGCTCCTTAAACTCCTCCACAAGGCTACCCAGTCTGAAATCCATCTCTTCAACCTTGGTGCATGCTTTGGATCAGGTCTGGACCAAGGCCTCCAAGTTCCTGAAGTGCTTGTGCAGCACAGGGTACTCAAAGCTGTCACTCTGGCACTTGATAAGGAGTTTCTGGACAATAATCTTCATCTCGTCCACCTGCTCCAGGTTAGCTGTGATATTCATAGTAAAGGACTCCTTCCATTTGTCATCAGCATAGAGAAGAAGATGAACTGAAAGCCTGAAGGGGTCACCTGAATTGTCTGGGCATCCAGTTCTTCTTCCTGGGGCACCAGGGACATGACATATGGATAACTGTTTTGGTGGGGGGGTGTATACACACAGTGCTCGCACACTCTTCTTTAGGCACTTAGTGACTAAAACACTGAACAGTGTTGTACTTGAATTAACTAGAGATTCTTCTGGGTATATAAACAGAGAAGGCCTTAAGAAATGGTGCTACTTCAGCATGAACAGAAATTTGAAGCTAATCAGAATTAAGCCTGGGTCATCAAATCTCTTGTACTTTTCCATAATCTCTGCTGAGAAAACTCCAAGTGAAAAATTGACATGACTGAAAAAAATGACAGAAGAAGAAGAAGGAGGAGGAGGAGGAGGAGGAGGAGGAGGAGAAGAAAAGAAGAAAAGAGGAGGAGAAGAAGAGAAGGAGGAGGAGATGAAGAAGAAGAAGAAAGAAGAAGAGAAGAAGAGGAAAAAGAAGAAAAAAAGAAAAAGATGATGAAGAAGAAGATGAAGAAGAAGAACTCAATCTGAAATGGAAGACAGCAGATGGATAGAAAGCTGGACTTCCTAGAGTCAGGAAGACCTGAGTTTAAATCCAACCTTATCTGCAAAATTTTGGAGTTGCACTAGATGGTCTCTAAGGTCCTTTCCCAGCTCCAGACTTACAATCCTATAATGAGGTGGACCCCCACACACAAACACACAAGCCATGATTTTGGTGGTTATGTATCCCTCATTTTAAAAAGCCAGGGTTGAGTCTTTAAGGCAAAGAATCATAGAAAATTTAAAACTCAAAGGGAACTTAGAAGCTATGTAATCCAACCACCTCATTTTGCAAGTGCACCAACAGAGGCCCAGAGCACTTAAGCAATTTACCTGTTGAATAAACATTTATTAAATGCCTACTCTGTGAAAATCTTTGAGTCAGGCACAGGGGATACAAAGTAAGAAAACAATATAGTCTCTACCTTCACAAAATTTGCAATAGTGGAGAAATTACTATAATTTGACATTTCTGCAATATAATGTAGTTTAGCTGATTCTCACAACCACCTTGGGAGGTAGATGTTTTTATTATTTGCATTTCATAGATGAGGAAACTGAGGCAGAAAGAAGTTAAGTTTCTTGCCCAGGATCACACAGATAGCTAGTGTTTCAGACTGGTTTTGATCTTATTTCTTTTTGGTTGCAAAGGCCGCAATCTATCTACTGCTCCATCTAGCTGCCTAATAATTTGCAATTGGAAAAGTGCTTCCCTTACAACGACCCTGTGAGGAAGATAATGAAGTTATCTTAAATACATGGTCATGTAGCTTGTGAAGAAAATATGTTATACAAAAGGGAAATCCAGATAAAGTTGTTTTTTTTTTAAATTAAAAGAAAGAGATTTTTACATAGTGGAGAAGGTTAAGAGGAGGTGATGCAATGTGTTGTAATAAGAAAACCACTCACTGGGAGCTAGAAGCACCTGGAGTCTAGCCCTATATTTACCCAAAACAACAACATGAAAAATAACAGCTAAAACTTTATGTGTGAGCTAGAACATAATGTCCCTTTTTTTGAGCACAATATCATCTTCTTAAAAAAGAGAGGGTTTGTAAATACTAGGTTTGTATCCCAAAAAGATCATAAAAAGGGAAAAGGACCCACATGTACAACAATATTTATAGCAGCTCTTTTTGTGGTGGCCAAGAACTGGAAATTGAGGGGATGCCCATCAGTTGGGGAATGGCTGAACAAGTTGTGGTATGTGAATATAATGGAATACTATTGTGCTATGAGAAATGATGAGCAGGCAGACTTCAGAAAAACCTGTATAGACTTATATGAACTGATGCTGCGTGAAATGAGCAGAACCAGGAGAACACTGTACACAATTGTGCGATGACCAACTTTGATAGACTTAGGTCTTTTCAGAAATGTCATGATCTAAGACAATTTCAAAAGACTCATGATAGAAAATGCTATCCATCTCCAGAAAAGGAACTATGGAGTCTGAATACAGCTTGAAGCATACTATTTTCTCTTTCTTGTGGTTTTTCCTTTTTGTTCTGATTCTTCTTTTACAACATGACTAATGTGGAAATATGTTTAACATGATTTGCAAGTATATCCTATATCAGATTGCATGCTGTCTTGGGGAAGGGAGATGGGAGAGAATGGGGAAAATTTAGAATTCAAAATCTTATAAAAGTGAATGTTGAAAACTAAAAATAAACAAATAAACTCAATTTTTAAAAAGAGAGGGTTAAGACCCATTCTAAAATTCTAAGAAAATAGGTTTGTAGGACTCCCTTACCCCTTCTCTTTCGTTTCGCCCTATTAGTTTCCTGATCTTATACTTTGAATTTTGTGCCATTGCAAATTCACTTATCCAGAGACTTCTAGTGAGAACCATGCAAAATAAATCATTTAGAAATATTCTAGGTTATACTGAGGGAGATGGGAAATGGAGCATGATGCACCTCATGACCATAATTAAACTCGTAGTACAACAGTAAAATGCAGTAGCCTTGAACAGGACGTTGAGTGCTGGTTTTAGATATTGTAAGGTTTACCTAACCTCTATGTGTCTCAGTCATCTCTGTGGGAGGACTTATTGGCAAAGTAATGTCCTGTTACCATCACTGATGCTCTGGAACCACCTTATACCAAATGAGAGCTTATTGTTAAATTTTGAGTGTGAGCATTTAGCTGCTGCTACAAATCAGGACTTTTTTATTATTTTATTGATTGTCTAGATTTAAGAAAGTAATGGAGAGCCTATTAATAATGCAGATTAAATTTAAAAGTGTATCCTGAGTTTTCTTGAGGAGCCTGTTGGTTAATCATTTACCAGTACACCTCTAGTTGCCATTCTTATTGGAGGAAGTCCCTACACTGATAAAATCAGAGATCCTCAATGCAAAACTTCAAATAGCTAGTATTTGTAAGGTGCTTTACAAAATTACCTAATTTGGCCCTCATTCCAGCCCTGTGAGTCAGGTACTATTATTATTGCCTTTTTATTGATAGAGAAATTTAAGCTGAGAGGTTCAAGTGACTTACCCAGGGTATCATAGCTAAATAAATGTCTGATTTCCTCCTGTTCAGGTAGGACTAGCACCTCTGGTGTGAGGACTTGCTGGGTCCTTTTCAGGACTGCTTATGCACCTTTGGTGTTCACCTGCCACCCAACTTTCACCTGTGGCTCCAGGAAACTACAGCATACACAGCACACACCTTGGTAAAACTGGCTTTGCAGATGGGGTAAACCAGGTTGAAGGTAACCAAAGGGACTCAAAACTGTAGGTGAATTAGAGAATATCTACCTCAAGAGTGTGAAGCTTTCTCTCATTGGAATGAGAGCAATTTATTCCAAAGGCTATGAAGGTAGCTGAAGCAGGAGCTATGGAAGGCTTAGAACTTGGTCAGACATCAAAGAAGTCTGACCAAGGTCATCCACTGCATCCTGAGCCATTGTCAGTCATCAAACTTTTTTTGCCACTGAACTTCGATGACTCTGAAAGAGAGAGTGAGACTGATGACTTTGCTCCACTCTATCTCATTTAAATCCAATTCAAACACAAGTCGGGACAATCACTCAAAAGTGATGTCATTGGTCTTTGAAAACAAAGGATGGACAACGACAACATGTGTTTGGTGCAAGATTTGAAATCAGGCCTTCCTGACTCCATGGCCAGCCTTCTATCCATCTCACTGGATACCTCTAACTTATGACATGATTGATGTTGCTATGTTATATAGTTAAGCTATAACTACATGAGGTTTTCCATTAATGAGGTCACTGTTCATTCAACAAACAACACATGCATAAATGCAACCAAAGCTAGTCTTGTTTCCCCCTGGTAGTCATGAAATCTTTGTATAATATAATTTCACCTACTTCTAGTGTGAAATCAAGTCAAAATGTCTATGCTACTTCAAACAATAAGGCTGATATCTGGCCTAAACTCATTCTATTATTTTGACCACAGAACTCAAATTTAGCAGATTTTTATTACATGTCTATCATGTGCAAGACATTGTCATAGGCAATGAGAAAAGAGAGGGGGAAAGGAATAAACATTGATATAACACCTATTATGTGCTAAGCACTAAGCATAGTGCTTTCCAAATATTATCTCATTTGATCCCAGCAACAATTCCATGATGTATATGCTATTGTGATCTCCGTTTTATCATTGAAGAAACAGAGGCTGACAGAAATTAAGTGACTTGCCCAGATTCATACAGCTAGTAAGTGTCTAAGGCCACATTTAAAATCAGATCTTCCTGACTCCAGGCCTAGTGCTCTATCCACTGCAACACCAGCTACCTCTAACATAAATCAAAAATACAAAGGCAAAAGGAAATCATCTTGATCTTTAAGGAACTTACTTCCTAGATGAGGATATTATATGCACACACATAAATAAATACAAAGTAATTTCAGGAGCTAGAGGCACTAACAAATAGAAAGGGAAGTAGAAAAAGGCAAGACCTTTAGAAGAATATGACACTGAGCTGAACCTTGAAGAAGCTTAGGATTCTAAGAGTCAAAGGTGAAGAGAGGATGTTTGATGGGCATGGATAGAACAGCCTTGTAAAAATGTGAAGAGAAATGAAATGCAAGTCTGAACAACGGTCTAATGACACTACCCTGCTTGCTGTTCTTCACATAAGACATTCCAATTCCATTGTCTGGACATTTTCACTGCCCATTCCCCATATCTGGAGTATTCTTCGTCCTTATCTCTACCTCCTGTCCTCTTCAAGCCCCAGTTGAAATCTGATCTTCTATGACAAGCCTTTCTTGATCCATCCTCCTCCTCTCTCCCCTTACTGCTAGTACTATTTCTCTATTTAATATCTCCATTTAATCCTGTGTTTATTTTGTGTGTACCAGGCCTGGAGTCAGGGAGTCTCCTCTTCCTGAGTTCAAATCCAGCCTCAGATACTTACTAGCTGTGTGACCCTGGGCATGTCACCCTGTTTGCCTCAATTTCCTCATCTACAAAATGAACTAGAGAAGGAAATGGCAAACCACTTCAGTCTTTGCCAAGAAAACCCCAAACAAGGTTACAAAGGGTCAGACATGACTGAAAAACAACTGAACAAATCGTTTTCATATCATCTCCCTCATTAAATTGTGAATTCCTTGAGAGCAGGGACTGTCTTTTTCTTTCTTTGTCTCCCCAGAATTTAGAAGCATGTCTGGCACATGATAAACAATAAATGCTTACTGATTATTTACTTTGAATGTATGGATGGAAATAATATGGAATATATATATATATGTGTATATATATATATATATATATATATATATGGAAAGGTAGATAGAAGACATTGAGGATGACAATAAATACCAGCCTGAAAATTTTGCATTTTATCCTTTGGGCAAGTGGGAGTCTATTAAGAATCCTTAGCAGTGGAACTGACATGGTCAGACCTATGTTGGTGCTACATGGAGGGTGGTTTGGGGAGGGGAGAGACTGGCAATTGGAAGACTAATTAGAAGGCTATTGTAACAGTACAGTGAAAAAATTGATGAGACCCTGAACTAGACAAGTGATATGGAGAGAAGACCAGTGTGAGAGATATGATGGAGGTAGACTTGACAAGACCAGGTATCTGATGGGATATGTAGAGTGAAGGAGAGAAAAGAGTCAAGGATAACTCCAAGGTGACAGATCCGGGTGATTTAAAAATGATGACAACCTCAATGAGAATAGGCAATCTTGGAATAACAAGTTAAAATGCTATTTCAGGATAGAAATTTGACCTAACATTCAGGTCATTATTATATTGATATTTGATTCAATCTGCAAGCAATGTGGAGTTTCAGAAAGTTTCACGTATAAAGGAGGAACAAAGGGCAACCAGAAAACGAGAAGTGATGTGAATGTTTCAGTTCAAGGTTTTCATGTTCTCATTTTATATAGTTAGTAAAGGAAGTTCATCAAGGTTAGGTGGATAAATTGGGGAGTGAGAGATGGAACAATTCACTCTTCCCAAGTGGAAGCTGATTTTACCTTTGTTTCTATTTTTGTCTGAAAATGGCTGTTGCTTTTGACTACATGGCTGTCTTAAAGGAAATAAATGAAACAGACTGGTCTGTTCATATTTCAAACCCTATTACAAAATAAAACTCTTATAAAAAGACGTGTTAAATAATTCAATGAGCAGATTATTATTGCAGTGAATTAAATTAATGGACGTGGTAGATCCCTAATCCCCTAGTGGAAAGCTGGTTTTAATTCTGTAATCCCAACTGGATGTGAAAAACACTTAGATGAGCACCATAAACACACATTTTCTATTCTGCTTAGAAACATAATAATGGTTTAGAGACATTTATTAAGAAAACATCAACTCTATTTGCACATTCTTAAAAAGAATATTAGAAAAAAAAGAATTTTAATTTTCGGGAGTATAATTTGTTAATATAATTAGAATAGAATACAATTAGGTGCTTTCAGATCTTTCAGTGTTAATTAAAAAGCTAATAACTTGAATAGCTATAAATACTGAATTAGAGGGGCTAATGCTCCAGGCAGTTAATCCTTTATTTGTCATTTACTAAAGACCATTTAACTAGCATGCCATGTTTCATTCAGAATGCATCATTTTCTGACAGGGGTCCCCAACCAGTAGATTGGGTAGAGTTCCAAACCTTACCTGATAAATCTCCAAGCCAGTTGGCACTGCCAACTCCCATTTTCTATTTCTTAGGTCTCCAGAAAGGAGGGCAATATTGCTGGCAAAGGTACCACCTCTTTTGCTCTAATTAGGGATCTTTAACGGCAGTAAAATCCTTTCCCTGTCATAGTGAGGGAATCTCAAGGTGTGGGACAATTCAAAATAATCACACACACACACAGAGTTGGACAGATGGACTTTATTGCTTCTTTTTGCCACCTTATTGAGTCGGTTCCAATGTACAATCCCATTTAAACATTGTTTCACATTTGCTATGATTCTACATGAAACTTTCTACTTTTGTATAGACTTACTTACACACCTCTCATCTCCAATAATAGAATGTAAACTTCTTGAGGGTAGGCTCTGTTTCTTTTTTCTTTGTCCCTCTGTGGCTGGTACAATGCCTGGCATATAGCAGGTGTTTAATAAATGATTTTTCATTGATTGGTTGATTTATTTAAACTACATTTCACAAATGCTCCATTCTAATTAAAGTAGGCTACTCAAACTTTCCATCTGCTGCCTCTGTGCACTCACACAGGCCTCCCAAACCTGGGATGAAGTCCTTTATTTTTACCTGTTAACATCCTTCACCTTTCAAACCTAGCTCATCTTCAGCATCCTTAATGAAGCCTGTTTCCAACCAAAATGGTTTATTCACTCTACCAATATCCTTAGAGAACTTTGGCTGAATTTGTGTGGTGCAATGTGAGGAACACTGAATTGGGAACCCAGAGATCTGAACTTGAATCCAAGCCTGAACATTTGCTACCTGTACAATTCAGTTTAAGTCACAACTTCTCTGGGCCTCAGTTTCCTCATCTTTCAAATCAGAGGCCTTCACTAGATGGCCTCTAGGGTCCATTCCATCACTGGATCTATAATCCTATGTCTCCTTTGCCCCAACTATCTTATGATACACAGTTAGCTTCCGCTTAATGTGAATAACAAATCCTGTGTAATAATTGCATCATTTGAATTTGTGCTACATATTTTCATTGAGCTGAAAACAGTTGACAAATTTCATGTAATTTTGTCTTCAAATACTATGAATTTAAATACATGCAACCACTTCATGGGATTCATTATTCTTATTAATCAAGAGGTTTGTATTATATGACTTTTACCCACTTTTTACTAGAACATAAGTTCCTTGAGGACAGGGACTGTACATTTATTATTTCATCTTAATATCACCCCCTGTGCCAAGCATGGTGCTTTTTGTGTGCAGTAGGTGCTTAATAAATATTGGCTGACATAAATTAAAAAAGCATTTCTCATAATCAGATAGAAATAAATATGTGTAAACCACTGTCTGTGCTAATCTGCTTTCCTCCATATTCTCCCCCAATTCCCTCCTACACCTACCCTTTATTCTTTTTTCCATCTTTCTTAGCATTGTAGACATGCAGTGACATAAACTGCCTTTTATCAGTACCTGAATCTAAAACAATAAACCAGTTAACTCTAGAGCTTTACAAAGAAATGAACTCGGCTTTAGAAACCCAAACCATAGTCTCCTTAAGCTATTAGAACTTTGGTGAGATAAGGGCTCAAAGAGTAAACTACAGAAATGGACATGTTTATCAATGCAAAACCATTCTTCAAGGGAGATTTTGTTTCACTCTCCTTATCCTAGCTGCTTTCTCCCAAGGGATATATATTGCATTCCATTGGAAAATGTTTTGAAATGAAGCAAGCGTTTCATGCACATATCCAAAAAGGAGATCAACTGATCAGTCACATTAATGTTTTCACAATTGAGTGAGAATGTGATTGTTTTGTCAAGAAAATATCAATTTTATTTGAAATTATAATCAAATAGCAACATATTTGCAGGTGCCCAAAGAAAATGGGATTTCAAAAGTGCTAGCATTAAAAGGAAAAAAATAAGAACAACAACTGAATAGGGAGCTTACATTATCTCCTGCCAAGGAAAATATGCAACCATGACACCCATGTGGTAATTTCAACCCACAGTGATTTACCTTCAGGAAATCATTAATTCTTCCCAGCATTTTAGAATAGTGGCATGGTGATGGGGCTCCTAAAAAGCACAGGTAGGAAACATTGATTGCTGTAGCCTGCTCAAATTGTCTAATGTTTCTCAAACTTGTATTGCATTTGAAGGATATATCAGTGGTAATGAATTTCTGTTTCTACATGGGCAAAGCAATGCAGACAGTGTGAGCTATAGCTTATCACCTTGTATTATGTATGAGAAGATTTTGCAAACAGGTACACAAATACAAAAGGGAAAACAAAATACAAGAAAAGCAATTTCTTTTCTCAATCGATATACAACAGTTAGGAATAATTTGGAAATTTTTCAAAGAGCTCATTTTGGGAAATTCTTGTAACTACTCTGGAAAAATATTATTTGTGCATTACTGATAATTTTATTGTAGTTTTGGCTTCTTCTTGTGGGCACTCCCTGGAAGAACCAAAAAGGAGAAATTACATTCTATAGGTCAGGGGTGGGGAACCTGCAGCCTGGAGACTACATGTGGCCCTCTAGGTCCTCAACTGCAGCCCTTTGACTGAATCCAAACTTCATAGAGCAAATTCCCTTAATAAAAAGGATTCACTCTGTAAAACTTGGACTAAGTTATAAGGCAGCACCCAAGGACTTAGAAGGCCACATGTGGCCTGAAGGCCACAGGTTCCTCACCCCTCCTACAGGTGAATCTCAGTGACTACAAAGAAATGTTTGTGTGGCTAGAAATGATACAAAAATAAATAAAACTTGAGATGGGGAGAGGGATCATTCTATCCCACAGTGTGTGAAAGAGGAGAAGAAATCTAGCAGTAGTCTGACATGCACCCTAGATTTGGCAAAATCATATTTCAAAGGGTTCGAAGGAAGACTAGGTAGAATTTCATTGACTAATATGATACAGGGGAAGTTAGATTGTGAGGATTAAGAGGTGCCCAATAATAAAATACTGAAAATACAAAGGGAAACAATTCCAATATGGAGGTAAAATAGCAGCAATGGGCACAAATTGAAGCAGACTTTATTAACGTAGGATCCATGGACCTACAAGAGGTCCATCAAAGGGGTCTGTGGATAACTATATTTCAAAGGGCCTAGGACCTTGGATTGGAAAAAAAATTACCTTTTAATTTCTATATAAGTAGTTTCCTCCTATATAGTCTATGTACTTTATTTTATGTATTTAAAAACTTAATTTTGAGGTGGATCCATAGGCTTCACCAGACTATCCAAGGGATCCATTACACACACAGACACACAGACACACAGACACACACACACACACACACACACACACACATTTAAAACCCCAGTAGTAAAGTTGAAGTAGCAAAATAGAAAAAAGGTATCTTACATTTCATCTAGGATGACCTGATAGTGAGATCACAAGTAATTCAAAATTTGGACTTTTCTATTTATTTTTATGTATTTATTTATTCATTCATTTATTTACTTATTTATTTGCTTATTTATTTATTTGTTTGTTTATGCTGGCTCCTAGAAAATTACTCCCTTTTCCATTGGTTTTGGGTTCCATCGTTCCCTCAAACTTACATGAATCTGGAACCCTGAACGATGAATATAGACAACAAAGAATTGGTGGTTGTGATTCTGGAAGACTGGCACCTTAAGCTGCTAAATCTTTTGTTCCATATAAAGTGATGCTAATCAGTTACGAGAAATGAAATGAAAGCTTATGGAATGCATTTAGCAAGCATGATGGCAGTGACATTTTTCATACACACACTGCCAGAGAAACCAGCATGGTACTAAACCTCATGGTACTATTTTTTTTTTCTTGTACAACTTTGATCCCTTGCCATGTAATCTGTAATTTATGTCTAAATGAGTGTAAGCAGAGCTAATGTTCATGTTCTTTGTGTTTTTGGCAGATTGAAACCACTTCTCATCCAAACTCTCTTGAATCTAGCCAATTTTCTGAAGTCTTCAAAAGAATCTTTACTTTTGGCCTAAGACTCAGCATGAGAATTTTCAGACCCAGAGGAGGTTTTGTTTACAAAATCAGAAGAGAGAAGGATCAAAATGCAGGCAAGAACAGAGGAGGTGATACAACCTAAGCTGCTCTTGGGTTCATGTTCCAAAATTCAGAATGAGAGCCAGCTCGACACTGTGAAAAGGTTAATTTTCTTCCACATGAAGTGAAACATTTTTCCAGCTAAAGGAAAAAGCAATTCTACTATCAATATTCGTCAATAATCTCGGCTGAGTCTAGCCCTAATTAGGTATGTATTTACGTTATAGTTCAAATATAAGCAATGAAAGGTTGTCTAGATCCATGGAGGAAATACTCCACTCAGTATAAATACTATACAGAGAACATTATGATGTCATAGGTCATCTCCAAATGCCTTGTAGTTGGGAGGCAGGGGTGGAGGGGAAGGAATAAAAACAGGAGAAGGGCTTACTGTAGATCTTGTTTCATTATTTTTCCAATTTTTAAAAAAAATCTGCTCCTAGCAGTTCTAAACTCTTCAGAAAAAACAGTATATTTCTCTTGAACTATGCTTTCATTCCTTTCTGAATATGTAATATCGTGTTGTGTTCTATTTCCTTGATTCAACGAAACTTCTTCCTCCTGCGGTTTTCAAGCCTCAAACATAGAGAAGCTGCAAAGCTTGGAAAAGAAACTTTACCCCAGAGACTTGGATTCAGATTCTGCTTTTAAAAGATATTAGCTGTGTGACCCCAGGCAAGCCACCTAATATCTCTAAGCCTCAGTCTCCTCATCTACAACATGGGAATTATGTAGTAATTGTACTAGTTGTTGCAATAATTAAGTAAGATAATGTAGAAAAGACTAACTTGCAACTGAAGAGTTGCATTGATTAAGAGTAACTCTTACTACATCTTTCTCAGAAAGTGTGTGACTCCCATTTGTGCCATGGAAGTCCTACAGTTTAATTATAGTCCCAGTTCCAAAAGCTAACCTAGAGTCTAATCAAGCCAACAAGCATCTATTAACTGTTTATTGTGTGCCAGGCACTGTGGTAAGTTCTAGGAAGAAAAATAGAATCTTAAAAAAAGGCAGTCCTTTTCCTTGAGAATCTTACAGTAAAATGAAAGAAGATAAGACATGACAGAAAGTGGGAATGGAAGTGGAAATGGGAAATGAAGGTACCCAGAGCAGGGGGCACTGTAGAAAAAATATAGGAGGAAAGTCAGGATTGCATGCAGAGTAAAGTGGACATTAGGTGGACAGGGAATTCTTCAAAAGGAAGGTCTGGGAGGAACCAACCAATCAGAGGAAGTGAAGAGGTTACTTGTAGTGTGTGAAATCAAAGTCCAGAGTGAGCTTCCAGGGTAAAGAGATTGTTGTGGTGTTTTAGAGAAAATCTGAGAGGAAAATCAAGATTATAGCTTGGAGATGAATGGAGAGCATACAGATCATCTTGGAGCTGAAGTAACCAGACCTTATAATAAAGATCAAAACTGTTTAAAACTGAGGATAAAATTTCAGCTGGAAAAAATAGACCTTATATTCTGATGTGACATACACACACACATGCATACACACATATACACACACATATATATACACACACATGTACACATATGTGTGTATGTATACGTGTGTGCGTGTATATTATACGAACATGATTGTTTACATGCCATATTTCTCCTTTAGAATGTAAGCTCTATGAGGGCAGGGAAGATGCTGTCTTTTAACCCTGTAGTCTCAATGCTAAGCATAGAACTTGGCATATAGTAAGTTCTTAATAAATGCTTGTTGATTTAACCTAACAAATATGGAACATTGACCACATTATCAGGCCATATTCTAGGCCTTTCATATTTTAGGATCTGAACTCTGGGACAATTTATACACATGTACACACATATATGTATACACATATGTATGTGTGTTGTGTGTGAATTATATATGAATATATAGTATATGTTTGTTTATATTATATGTGATATGTTAATGCTATATTATAAAATTGATAGTAAACATTAATTAAACAAATGATAATAAATAACATAGTAATTATTATATAATATTATATCATATACACAAACATACACACTATATCCATATATAATTCACAGGTACATATATGTATATACACACATATAGACCTACATATATACACACATTTATACATACATATACACATGCCTATGTAATATATATATGTATCTACTTTGTGATAAGTAGGAATTGCTTTCCCAAGGTGATAGTTAATATAGATTGGAAGCAGGATTAAAACCCTGGTTTTCCTGACTCCAAGTCTAGTCATCTATCAACTGTGCCATATTGCTGATACTTCAGCATTTTGCAGATGGAGAAACTGGGAGTTAGAGAGGTTCAGTGACTTCTCCATGGTTGCACAACTAATAAACGTCCAAGGTAGTATTTGAAAAGTTGCCTGGGACAGAGTAATTAATCAATCAATAGGTATTTAGCCACATACTACATGCAAGGCACTATGCTAGCGTAAAAAAGAAATTGGGAAGCCTTTCTGGTCAAAGAAACTAATCTGTATTAAGAGAAACAAAGGTGGGGTATACCGTCTACCCAGTATGATCTGAGATCCCGAGGTAGAAAATCCATAGTTATTTGTAGGTCTCTTGATTCATGTATGGTGCCACAAAGTCCTCTAGAAGCTGATTCGTGAAAGATTACATTTTGCAGGTCATTATGGCCTAATTTTATGATGTCCTAACTGTTCTTTTCCAAGATGTCTCAATTAGCCCTTTGATGTCTCAATTAGCCCTTTACATGGCCTTCTTACTTCAATCATTTTAATATAAATATCAGTATGTAGGTATGATTATTATGGTCACATACTTAAGGCACACACTTTATAATGTTTTGGTTACAATTTTAAGGTTAAGTAATACAGGAATTAACCTGGGACTACATCATAGTTCGGTCATACACAGGTGTTTTCACCCAGGACTATGTTCTTACTATAACTCACAGAGTTTTAAAAGATTTGCAAGACAATACAGAGCAAAACCCTCAGGGCATTGGTTATTGATCTTTTGTTCCTTTCACTAGGCATTAGGAATGCAAAAAAAAAAATAAATAAAAAGACAGTCTCTTAATTCAAGAAACTCATGGTCCCTCATGTCTTGAATGCCTTTGCTCCTCTGCACTCCCTACGAACATCTTTGGCTTCCTTTAAGTCTGAACTAAAATCCCATCTTTCACTGCAATTATTTCCTATTTATTCTGTATATCACTTGCTTTGCATATATTTGTTTACATGTTTTCTTCTCCATTAGACTGTAAGCCATTTGAGGGTAGGGACTATCTATTGCTTCTTTTGTATCCCCAGAGTTTCGCACAGTGCCTGGCAAATAGTAGATGTTTTATAAATGCTTATTGGTCTAGAAAAGAGAACACAATCTTAGAATTTCAGAGTGGGAAAGGAGGTCAGGCCACCCAGGCCAAACTATAAATAACTCCAATATCCAATGCATCACTCTATCCATTACAATATATTGTCTCTTCTTCTTTACAGTAAGAATATTTAGAATTACATGGCTTTCTGAACATCCAACACCCCCAAAGTGTTTATTTATAAATATTTCTGGGAATATATATGGGAGCTATGTTATATAACAAAAAGTAGTGCAACAGGGAAACCCCACCAACTGTTCAGTAGCTTTTTAGTCCAGTCTAACATCCATAAATGAAAAATACAATTTTTGAAGCAGTGCTATAATCTATATTTTAACAGTTATTAGTTATTAAGTAAAATTGACAATAAAGGGTGATCTGAATTAGTTAAATCTTTAAGGCAATTTTAAATGAGTAGAATTTATTTTAAATACCTTTTTCTGCCAGAAAGCTAAAATATGCACATATATAGTATTAATAAAAGTTTATTATAACTCATCAAAGTATCAGTAGAAAATATAGTATTTTCCTTCTTGTCAATTCATTATAATGCCTTACTCTCATTGGACTAGCACAAATATACGTTCTACTTTTAAATGGCTTTGATAACTATCATTTGTTTCAAAAAGTATCTTAATAAGGGAGGGGACTTTTTCTTCTGTGCTACCACCACCATTTTAGTACTTTATAAGAAACCAAAAGATGTTTTCTTCTTTGAAATTTTATTCTATGCCCAACTGTCAGTGATTTTAAAGACCAGCAATATCTGTGTCCTTCGCACTAAAATTTTCTCAAAAAACTTGGTTGCTTTCTACTCATCTTTTTTCTCTCCAATATTCTCTTGTCTAGGACTAAATGGATTTGAAAGTGAATGAGTATATCCAATGGGTGTGCCAATAGTGCTTATAGTAGTCATTTTATCATATTTACTGAACAAAAAATCAAATTTCCAGCAAGTGTAATAAGGCTTAGAGATTAAAATAATTAAACAAGGTCACAAAGCAAAGCTAAGTCTCTGAGTGTAGTAAATTGTGATTCTAGTAACCTGAGATTTAAGAGGTGATTGATCTTTCCTGGCCATTTCCCATTATCAAGATTACTATGATATAAACCTGTGCCATACTGGGGAAGAGAACTCACATATCCAGGTGAACCTTCTTCAATGATATAATCTGTCTGACTGAATCCCAAGATGAATTCAACATATGGCAAGAACACGGATCTTGATATGTTCTCGTTTCATCTTCCTTACAAAAGGGCCATGATTTCTCAAGACAGCCTACGCTGACATCAGATACTAATGGAGGTGGGCTATCTACAAAGAAGGCAAGCCGTGCAGGTTTACTTCAAGTCTATGCTTTGGGATTTGGGGTATTACGATTACAATACAGCCACTTAGGCAGGGAAGAATACTAATCTTTCTGACTCATTGCTGGCCGTAAAGTTTATATTTTTATACTTATATATGCATATACTTACAGTTTTATACTTATGCTTCACATATGTGGTATTCTTCCCATTTATATGGTTTTGCAGGTGGCTGTAATCTTAACTATATTAAGATGACACAGACATACACATATGTCAATTTATGGATATATGTGTACATCTGCATTGATCCAGTAACATAGTTTTTGCTGTTGTTGGTGTTGTGTGTGTGTGTGCGCGTGTGTGTGTGTGTGTGTGTGTGTGTGTGAATACTTGCTATGGGAACACTAATAGTTCTTGTAGTAGTCATTTTATTGTATTTACTAAACAAAAATTTAATTTACTAGTAAATGAAATGAGGCTTCTAGATTAAAATAATTATATAAGATCACTAAAAATCTAAATCTCTAGCTATAAGGAACTGTGGGACTAATAACACCAAAATTTCTTTACAGTAAGAATATTTAGAATTACATGGCCTTCTGAACGTCCGATACCCCAAAAGTGTTTGTTTATAAATATTTCTGGAAATATATGTGGGAGCTATATATATATATATGTGTGTGTGTGTATATATGCATATATAGTTATAATTATGGAATATCTAAATATGTTTATATTTATGTATATGTATATATGCATATAGATATATTCTATACACAAATGTAGGGTGCTTTAATAACAAATGGTGTCCACAAAATCCTGTCATTAGAATGCATCTTCTGTATTATGCATGCTATGTGTGATTGTTTAATCACACCATTTCACTAGCATAATTTTTCATTATTTACCAGGCAACTGAAAACTCATTGGCAGGCATATTTTGTGAAGAGCAAATGACTTTAGCAATATAGGCATAATACTTAAATAGCACTTGCAGCTTCTCCAGGGTCCTCTTCTGTCATCCTCATTTAACTAAAGGCTTCATTGATATCAGTCTGAAAGCCAACAGAACAGCAAGACTGAGGCAACTTGAAGTGAGTGGAACTTTTGCTTCAGTCACGCCAAAACATTTTTTTTAAATTCTCTTTCTCAGCATGTAGTGAATTCTCTGCCAACATCACTGGGAAATGGGATAGAAACAGAATGCTATTTAGTAAAAGTAAGAGAACAAGGTATTCCCAGGATCTCTTCATCCTCCCACATTAATTAGGTAAAAGTCTGGTCAAGCAGATGGATGTATATCAAGTCCTTGAAACTAACTCTTTCTCTACATGACCCTCAAAAAGTTTTAAAGTTGATGGAATAAAAATCAGAATGTTTAAAAAGTAATAATCTTCTTATATTGTACTCCAAACAGTGCAATTTCCCTTCTGTATTCTTTTGCCTCTAGTTGTATGTTAATAATCCAATATTTATCCAGTGCCACAGGTTTTGTTGCTGCCCATTATTATTTTTTTTCCACACAAAGACACTTAAATGCAGCTATTGTCCCATATATTAGGATTGCTCTGTGGATGTGACTTTGCAGAAGTGGTAAAATGTTCGTTAGAGATTGGCATTAATTTTGGCAAAGAAACCATCTCCCATCCTTACCCAAACATGCTGTGTTTAACAAGTCTATCTGTCATGTCCCATATAGATTCCTTTTTATATAAGAAAAGGAAGAATGGTTACATCTAGTATTTAATGCCTCCTATTTAATATTTCTTTTAACAGACCATACAATATCACAGCCGATTGAAGGGTAAAACCTTTATTCAATCTGATATTTACATCCAAGGCTTGAAAATGAATTTTAAATGAATACAAATGCCTCCTCCTTCCATCCACACCATTTTCCTGCCTATCATGCATACACACAAATAGTATGAAATGGTTATTAAGATATTACATGTGCCAAAAATTTTAACTTAAGGATCTATAAATGTTTTATTTTTACTGTTTAATATTTTTTTTTATTTTTTTTGAATCTTTAATTTAAATTTATTTATTTGACATATTTAGATTTCAGCATTGCTTTTCACAATAGTTTGAATTACAAATTTTCTCCCCATTTCTACCCTCCCCCCCACTCCAAGATGGCGTATATTCTGGTTGCCCTGTTCCCCAGTCAGCCCTCCCCTCTATCACCCCCCTCCCCTCTCATCCCCTTTTCCCTTCCTTTCTTGTAGGGCAAGACAAATTTCTACGCCCCATTGCCTGTGTATCTTATTTTTTAATTGCATGCAAAAACTTTTTTTTTGTTTTTGAACATCTGATTTTAAACCTTTGAGTTCCAAATTCTCTCCCCTCTTCCCTTCCCACCCACCCTCCCTAAGAAGTTGAGCAATTCAACCTAGGCCACATGTGTATCATTATGTATAACCCTTCCACAATACTCATGTTGTGAAAGACTAACTACATTTTGCTCCTTCCCAACCCATCCCGCTTTATTGAATTTTCTCCCTTGACCCTGTCCCCTTTCGAAAGTGTTTGTTTTTGATTACCTCCACCCCCATCTGCCCTCCCCTCCATCATCCCCCCCCTTTTATTTTTTTTTATCTTCCTCCCTCTTCTTTCCTGTGGGGTAAGATACACAACTGAGTATGTATGGTATTCCCTCCTCAGGCCAAATCTGATGAGAGCAAGGTTCACTCATTCCCCCCTCACCTGCCCTCTCCCCTCCTCCCACAGAACTGCTTCCACTTTCCACCTTTATGCGAGATAATCCACCCCATTCTATCTCTCCCTATCTCCCTCTCTCAGTATGTTGCTCTCTCATCCCTTAATTTCATTTTATTTCTTTTAGATATCTTCCCTTCATCTTCAACTCACCCTGTGTCACACATATATATACACATAGATATATACATACATACACATTCACTTATATATATATATATATACACATAAACATATATATATATATATATATATATATATATATATATATATATGCATATTCCCTTCAGCTACCCTAATACTGAGGTCTCATGAATCATACATGTCCTCTTTCCATGTAGGAATGTAAACAAAACAGTTCAACTTTAGTAAGTCCCTTGCAATTTCTGTTTCTTGATTACCTTTTCATGCTTCTCTTGATTCTTATGTTTGAAAGTCAAATTTTCTATTCAGTTCTGGTCTTTTCACTGAGAAAGCTTGAAAGTCCTCTATTTTATTGAAAATCCATATTTTGCCTTGGAGCATGATACTCAGTTTTTCTGGGTAGGTGATTCGAGGTTTTAATCCTAGCTCCATTGACCTCCGGAATATCGCATTCCAAGCCCTTCGATCTCTTAATGTAGAAGCTGCCAGATCCTGGGTTATTCTGATTGGGTTTCCACAATACTCAAATTGTTTCTTACTGGCTGCTTGCAGTATTTTCTCCTTGATCTGGGAGCTCTGGAATTTGGCGACAATATTCCTAGGAGATTTCTTTTTGGGATCTATTTGAGGAGGTGATCGGTGGATTCTTTCAATTTGTATTTTGCCCTGTGGCTCTAGAATATCAGGGCAGTTCTCCTTGATAATTTCTTGAAAGATGATATCTAGGCTTTTTTTTTTTGATCATGGCTTTCAGGTAGTCCAATTATTTTTAAATTATCTCTCCTGGATCTATTTTCCAGGTCAGTGGTTTTTCCAATGAGATATTTGACATTGTCTTCCATTTTTTCATTCCTTTGGTTCTGTTTTATAATATCCTGATTTCTCATAAAGTCACTAGCTTCCACTTGCTCCAATCTAATTTTTAAAGTAGCATTTTCTTCAGTGGTCTTTTGGACCTCCTTTTCCATTTGGCTAATTGTGCCTTTCAAGGCATTCTTCTCCTCATTGGCTTTTTGGAGCTCTTTTGCCATTTGAGTTAATCTATTTTTTAAGGTGTTGTTTTCTTCAGTGTATTTTTCAGTATTTTTTTGGGTCTCCTTTAGCAAGTCATTGACTTGTTTTTCATGGTTTTCTCGCATCCTTCTCATTTCTCTTCCCAATTTTTCCTCTACTTCTCTAACTTGCTTTTCCAAATCCTTTTTGAGCTCTTCCATGGCCTGGGACCAGTTCATGTTTTTCTTGGAGGTTTCTGTTGTAGGCTCTTTGACTTTATTAATTTCTTCTGTCTGTATGTTTTGGTCTTCTTTGTCAGCAAAGAAAGAATGCAGAGTCTGAGACTGAATCTCGATGCATTTTCGCTGCCTGGCCATAATCCCAGCCAACTAACTTGACCTTTGCGTTTTTCAGTGGGGTATGACTGCTTGTAGATTACAGAGTTCTATGTTCCACGTTTGGGGGGGATGTGCCAACTCTGCCACATCAGCACTGCTCCTTCCCCAGGAACCCCCAACCCGAACTGGGCTTAGATCTTCGGCAGGCTGTGCACCCCTGCTCTGATCCGCCACTTAATTCCTCCCACCAGGTGGGCCTGGAGCCGGAAGCAGCAGCAGCCGTAGCTGCCCCACCTCCGCTGCCCCCGGGGCTGGAAGCCGAACTACGAACTCCTTCCACTCCTGCAGCTTTTCCCACTAACCTTCTCGGCAGTCTTTGGTGTTTGTGGGTTGAGAAGTCTCGTAACTGCCGCAGCTCACTGAATCAGGGCGCTAGGGCATGCTCTGCCCAGTTGCTGGTCTTGTTGGTCCACGCCACTCAGGCTGGGCTCTGCTCCAGTCCGATCCCAGCTCCCAGCTCCCAGCTCCGTGCGGGATAGACCTCACCCAGAGACCATCCAGGCTGTCCTGGGCTGGACCCCTGCTTCCCTCTGCTGTTCTGTGGGTTCTGCCGTTCTAGAATTGGTTCAGAGCCATTTTTTATAGGTTTTAGGAGGGGCTCGGCAGGGAGCTCAGGCTGGTCCCTGCTTTCCAGCCGCCATCTTGGCTCCGCCCCCGTTACTGTTTAATATTTTGATATTTGTATTTCAATGTAATAGTTTTCTGATTTTGTTTGCTTTCATTTATACATTTAAAATATTGTTCTGAGGGCTCCATAATCTTTACCAGATTGCCAAAAAGGCTCATAAAATAACACAAAAAGTTTAAAAACTCCCTTTTAGAGATATTGCCTAACTTCGAATATTATAGATTTAGTCCTAGAAGGGACGTTATAAGTCATTTAATCAAGTCTCCCTTTTTATGGAAGAGGAATTAAGTTCCAGAGAGGTTATCAGTCAGTGAACAGGCATTTTTTAAGAGCTTACTAGCTATACTATACAGCCACTGTGCTCAGTGCTGGGGAGGAAAGGGAAGGAAGAAGGAAAAAAGTCCCTGTCTTCAAGGAGCTTACATTCTAATGGCTAAGTAACATAAATAAGATCCCATAGATGATAATTGCCAGACAGTCAAACTGAAGACCTCAGACTCCAAATCCAGAGCTCTTTCCCCTATTTGCTTCGTATTTTGTCATAAGAATATGAACATTGTAGGAACCTGGTAAAAGGATGTTATACTGACAGGCAAAATACCAAGCTACAGCAATGATAAATAATATTTGCAGCATCACCTGCTGAGATCACACTAAGGCATAAGATAGTGCTGAGAGTTGGCAGTCTGGGAAGAACTTTCATGGTAGAAACTAGTCAATGGGCAGAAGCAACCTCCTCATCCCCAGAACCCTAATGACTCTAAAATGCCTTCTTCTATTAATTTAGGCTATTTTAGCTAGAAGATAAGATAAGATAACTGCTAGGCTGACTTGGATGTTTCTAAATGCCCTTGCATTAAGAGTCTCAAAGGTTGAATTCCTCAAAAAAATCACACAATTCTTCATATCTTTAGAAAATGAGGATTTGGGCAGAAACTCAAAAAAGAACATCTTAAATCAAATGGTTACCTTGCATGACTAAAGGAAAAGTTACTTGATCAGATACTTACCAGTCAATCACAGTGTCTAACACATTTGCTTAACAAAGGCTTGTTGATTTGCTAGACTCTGGAATACAAGGACAAAAATGGAACTCTTTACCCTCATGACAGTGTAGCGAACTGAGACGTGCACATTTGCAGGTATACATGAAATATATAAGAAATAGTGGAGGTGGGGGAAGAGCACTAGCAAAGGGGGACAAGGAAGTCTTCTGGTACTTACAGTGTGTTTGGAAGGAAGCTAGGGATTCCAAGAGATGGTGATGAGAAGAGAACACATTCCAGGTATAGGTGGGGGGGAGAGCCAATGCAAAGGCACAGAGAAAAATAGAAAATAAAATGTTATGGGTAAGCAGGTATGTGCAACAACCACATATCTGAAAAAAAATGGTGCCAGATACAATTTTAAGTTTAATCTGCATCATTAGAATTTACTCCAGCACTTTATTAAGTTTAGGCAATCAAAATGTAAATTTAACAATAAGTTCTTACAAGCCAATTTGAGCTTACTCTAGCATATCCATCGGTGTGGGAGGAAGGGGGAGGGGCAGGTAGGTGGTACAGTAGATACGGTGCTGTGCCTGGAGTTCAAATCCAACCGCAGACACTTACTAGCTGTGTGACCTTGGGCAAGTGACTTAACCTGTTTGCCTAAGTTTCTTCATCTGTAAAAATGAACTGGGGAAGGAAATGGCAAAGTAATCCAGGATCTTTGCCAAGAAAACCCCAGCTGGGTCACAAAGAGTCAGACATGACTGAAACAAGTAAACAAAGGAACAATAGGAATGATAGTATGTCTTTCTGGACCATAGTTTTTGGGAAGCGGAGCAATGTGTAATAAGACTAGAATGAGAGAGTGAAGACAGTTTATAAAGGGCTTGAAAAGACATGCAGAAAAGTTCATATTTGATAATAGGGAGACTTTAAAGTATATTGCATAGGGGAGTGACATGATCATCTCACTTGATTTTTTTTTCCCTTTTTGATCCTCAGGTCCTTTTAATAGCTACAAATTTGCTGAAATCCTATTATTTTTTCTGTTATTATTCCATACTAAATTATTTCACCTTATAAAAAGATTAGCCATATGTAAATTCTGAATAAAGGACACACAAAAAGAAAAGAATATAACATTTTCTCAGCAAGATTCTAGTTGAATCCAAAAGGCTGGTTCCTAACTATAAGGTTATAACTTGAGATGACTAAAGGAACATTGGACCTCTCTGATCTCATTTTGTTTTGCACCTTCCCAGTACACTTATCACATATTGCTATTTAATAAAATTATCTATGTCTTATCACTCTCGTCAAGTCCCACTAGAACTCTCCTTGGATGTGTGGTCAGCAACCTGACTGTGATACATCTAAAATCAAACTCATTTTTTTACTCCCAAAATCAATACTTTGTCCAAACTTCCCTTTTTCTACCAAGGGCACCAACCACCCTTCTAGTCACTGAAGTCTGTAATCCTAGATTCATCTTACTCTTCTTCATCACTTCCACACACACACACACACACACACACACACACACACACGCACACACACCCCAAATCTGATCAGGTGTCAAGTCTTATGAAGTCTACTTTCACAACCTCTCAGTCATCTCTTCTATCCATTCACACAGACAATGCCGTACTCCAGGAGTACATCACTTCTCACCAGAACTAGAGCAATAACTTCGTGTTTGACCTTTTACTTTCCAGCTTCTCCCTCTTCCATCCATCCTTCACAGACCTGCCTAAACAATTTGAACAATGAATAGATATGATTATTCTACTATCCTACTTAAAATCTTTGTCCAGCTTTATAGAATTTTAATATTTTCAAAGCCCTGTACATATATTAGCATATTTAATCCTCACAATAGCCCTTTGAGGTAGATGCCAGTACTATATCCATTTTGCAGTTGGGCAAACTGAAGCTGTGAGAGGTTAAATGCTTCTGAACAGGAAGACACAGTAAGTATCTGAGGCAGAATTAAATCTCAGATCTTCCTGACGCTAAATTCACTTTCACTACTCCATCTAACTACAAACTTATTAAAGTCCATTACATTCTGGCTCTAGCCTACCTTTCTAGGCTTATTTCATATTATCCTCCCTGTACAATCCAACTGACAGACTTATTTGTTGTTCTCAGTTCTTAAAATTCTGTCCTCCATGCCAAAGATGCACTTCCCTCTTCACCTTAGAATTGTTAGCTTCCTTCAAGGCTCAATTTAAATGACATCTCTTATGGGAAACCTTGTTTCCCCTTTGAGTTTCAATCCTCAATGCCCAGCTGGTGCCCACCATACAGAAGATGCTTAATAAATGCTTACTCATTTTATTGCTGTGATTAATTTTAATGTCCCTTTCTTCACATTATCACGTATTTACTTTCTTCAATGAGCATTTTTGTCCCTGTAGTAGATAAGCTACTTTATAGGGACTGTTTTTGTTTCTTCTGTCTGTTTTCTCACCACCTATTTGATGTGTACTAAATCCTTGTTGAATGAATGAATGAATAAGGGCAAAGACTGTGCCTTTATTAAACTATGTCTTTTCCCCCTCATCTGGCACAGTATTGTGCACACTGCAGACAATAAATGTTTGTTGAATTTTTTAAGTGTATAAATGCATAAAGTGGGGTACGAAAAAGCCCCATTATGTTTCCTAATTGTTGAATAAACATGACAAAAACAGTATGACTGGAAGTATCCTTAAAAAACACATTCTTATGACAATTGCTATGGGCTGACCTAACTATATTCATTCACTTTGTAAGTAAACATTGACCATTAGAGCATTTATAGAAATCATGTAAAAATTGCCAATTAGTCAATGCCCCTCAATAGGCTCAGCAAAAGATGGCTTCAAATTAATGTAGTTGTCATAGTAACAAGCTTTGACTATGGAATGCAAGAGCATCGTTTGGATTTCACTGGCTTCGTTAAGTCCAGTACATGAATAAATGTTGAAATGTCAGAAATCAAAAATTTTAGTTATTGTGGCAAAATGTCATTCATATAATCTAAGTCACTATCATTATTTTTCAATAGATCTAAGGTTAGCAAGATGTGACCCTGATCTCTAAAGAGAACTTTTTTAGGAACCGGAAAGGTTTAAGGCCTTTCCTTCAAAGAAATCCAGAGAAACATCCTGAACGCTTCTGAAGAACAAAATCAACTCCCAGTTGCTTCCATGTACTGGGGAAACCCAGACCCTTTCCTCCAACACCCGCCCCACCCCCAACCCTGAGGAGCGATCAAACAAACAGAACAGCTGCTGGGTGTCTATTTAGGATGATGCTCAAAGGCTGCTTATTTGATGCATCTCTCTTGGGAGATGAGTATTTAAAATGAAACTAGAAATCACATTCCCTCCCTTAAAGCAATCTTGACAGGCTCCAAACAGGGACTGTACCTGTGACTAATCAATGCAAATTACTGAACTCATTTTCTGAAGGTAAGAAAGTAAAACTATTCTACCCTCAAAAAAATACAGCACCTGAGGAGGTTTGGAGACAGAAGCAATTTTAAATAAACAGGTTACATCATTTGGTTATGTCTAGTACAAACATCCTTAGTAGTTAAAGAAATTTAGCAAGCATATTCAAGCTCATTGTAGACAGGGATCATGTCTAATACTTTTAAATATGCAATAGTCTTTATCTTTAAAAATGTGTCACCTATCACCGTTATGGATAAAGAGTAAATACTGATTAAATACATTATTTGTCTATTGTTCCTGATTTAAACTGATTTCTCTTTTACAAAAGTTATATTTCCCCTGTCCCTCGAGGTCCATTCACTAATTTGATGTCTTGTGGGGGCAGAAAAAGCCCCTTAATCTCTCCAGTCCTTAGTTTCCTTATTTCTTAAATCAGAGGGTTAGAACAGATGATCTCATAGGTGTCTTGCTGTTCTGAAATTTTATTCCATGAAACAGTTTCTTTATCATTGCTCCTACTAAGTCATTTTCCCAGGGATATATGCTTATTAAAAAGAAAAAAAAATGTGTTAGAGAGGTTATTCAACTCATCCTAACTCCTGTCAATTTTTCTTTTAGCCTCATAGTAAGCAATTTCTCTCGAACTCAATGGATTCTACTTTTTATTCATGTATTCAGTATTCATCTATTCTGTAAATACTGTATTTATAAAGTTCATACTATTTGCAAGGAACTGTTGTAAGTACTGTAATGATTCTTTTCTAATTACCATGTTTAGATGTTCTCTCCTCACTATATTTGCAGGGATGGGAAGGTGGGGGTGGGAGGGGTGGGGGGAAGGGAGGTGTCTGTGATTTTATTGGTGTCAGAAACTTCCCATGTGGAAACTCTCATGGATATAAACAAACAACTCTTCTATAACTCACATATACATATACATATATATATATATATATATATATATATGCAAGCAAGTATACATTAAACCAAAAAATCATTCCAAAATGATAAGTAGTCAGAGGATATGAATAAACAGTTCTCTAAAGAAGGTAAGTAAAATCAAGTAAATAACATACACAATGAATACAACTATGTAAATGGAAAGAACTGCCACAAAATAACATGAAGTAGTTTTACAGGGAAGGGTAATAAAAATTGGGGAGATCAGAATAGTCTCAAATAGTTCAGTCTTGAAGGAATCTATACATTGTGTGATGTCCAGGTAAAGAAGAAATGTGGGTGATCTTGAGGATTGCTAGCTAGGGCTCAGGGTAACCAGGAGATGGAATATTATGCACAGTGAACAAAAGGTAAGACAGTTTGGCTGAGACTTAGCACTTAGCACAGTGCCTGGCACACAGTAGGGGCTTAGTAAATGTTTATTGATTGGGAGATTGAAGTTGAATATTGTATAACAAACCAGGAAAAGGAGGTTGTGGCCAAATTCTAATGGATTTTAAATGCTAAACCCAGAGATTTATATTTTTCCTAGAGGCAAGTAGAAAACAGGGGACTTCTTGGGCAAAATAGTGACATCAAACTTTTAGGGACATTATTGAAGGTTGAAATCTGTGTTGGTAGATATTTTTGGGGGGAGGGGGAGAAGTCATAGATCCTTCCAATTTTTTTTCAACTTTGTCCACATTGTTTGAAAGTTTTCAAATTGTTTTTTGAGGATATAGACAGAAGATACAGCTTTCGGGGGCCTTCTGGTGATTCTCTAAAGTTTATAGTTTTGTATTTTGCAGTTACAACCTCTGGACACACTTATCACTTGTCACTACAGAATTTAAAATTGAAGTACACAGTAATTATTTACAATACATGGTTGTGTATGTGATGGTGGCTTGGGGAAAGGGAAGAACTGAGAGGGAAACCATCTCATTTCCCTTTTCCTAGGGTTGAGGCTAAAGTCCCAGGGAATGTTTTCCCTCCACATCTTCATCTCCTGGCTTCCTTAGCTTTTATTCAGAGCTCAGCTAAGATCCCATTGATTAAGATAAGCCTAGATTTAGAACCTGTGGTCTTCTAGGTCCTCAGGTGCAACCCTTATGCAAAGGGCTGCACTTGAGGATCTGGATGGGCACATGTGGACTCGAAGACTCAGGTTCCCCACTCCTATATCTAGACCCTTCTCTCTCTCTCTCTCTCTCTCTCTCTCTCTCTCTCTCTCTCTCTCTCTCTCTGAAAATTTATGCTGTCTATAGTTCGTTTGCATGTTGTCTTTCACATTGTAGTGACAGCTCCCTCAGAGGGAGGGATTCTCTTTTTTCTTTCTTCATATGCCCAACACAGCACAATGACCATCACACACTAGGCACTTAACAAATGCTTATTGACTTGACTTAACAGAAAAGGGTCTGTGGCATTTATGAGAAGTAGAAACTGAAGCCTCCGTCCAAGTCCACCCAGAATCATCTGGGAAAAAAAATAAAGTCACCTTTGCCCCTGCACAGGTGTTTCCCCCTCCCTCTCTGAAAAATCTCTAACGGTGAGGGGCCCCCTCCGCACTGGGGCTTCAGATATAGCCATACCTCTGGACAGACTTGATTGGGGGAAGTCTCCAGCAAATTATTGAGTATGCGCTCTCTGCCTGCTGTCCAAACACTGGCGTAGCCCTGAATTCTGGGGCTCCCTTCAGCTCTAATTAGACCTTGAGTTCTGGATATTTCTCCCAGGGCCTGGGGCGAAGCACGCCTTGACACTTGAGCCTCCCCGCCCTCATTGTGACGCCAGTTGCCGCACACCTGGCCGGTCCTGCGCCCTGCTCCCCCATTCACACAGCAGCGCCCTCCTTAAGGGCCCTTCAACTCTCTGGCGCTGTGTCTTTGCACCTCTGGATGACTCAGGTCCTTCCTGCTCCACTTCCAGCACCCCTGCTGCGGCAGTTCGACCCCTGGTCCAAGTCTTTCCATCATCCACCACGGCCAGCCAGTTGCCTTTCCAAGTTTCACCTGGCTCCACCCCTCTGAAACGCATGAGTCCACACTTCGGATCCATTCACATCGGCATCTCCTTAAACATCAGGAGGAGTGACGGCAGGGTCCACCCTGCAGTCGTCGCTTCCGTCAACAGCAACAGCGTGACGGTGGAGTGGGTTGAGAAGGGCACCAACAAGGGCAAGAAGATCGATCTAGCCACGGTGTTCCTGCTAAACCCGGGACTGGCCACTCCAGAATACCCCCAGCCGTGTAGAATCCAATCTCCCCTGCCGTTGTCCGCGCTCTATTCAGCCAAGGGCGATAAGAGCTTGACAAACCATTGGGCTGTGCATCCGCAGAAGACGGAGACGGCTTCGGGGGACAATGCAGTGACCTTCAGTGAGCCTATCTTGGTGAAGCAGAGAAAGTCACACTGCCTACGGGAGATTGAGAAACTACAGAAGCAGCGGGAGAAGCGGAGGCAACAGTTTCTGGAATTTCAGGCCAAGAAAGCCCTAAGTGTTAATGCAGTTAGTCCCAACTATGAAATCATGTGTATGATTGAAGACTACCGTAGGCAGATGGACTACTCCAAGATGCTTAGCTCAGAAACCACAGACGACCATCGAATCCGTGTCTGCGTTCGCAAGAGGCCACTCAATGACCAAGAGACCTTGTTGAAAGACTTGGACATCATTACCATCCCCACTAGGAACGTGGTCATGGTGCATGAGTCCAAGCAGAAGGTGGATCTAACCCGCTACCTCGAACACCACACCTTCCGCTTTGACCATGCTTTCGATGACACTGCCTCCAATGAGTTTGTGTACCGATTCACTGCTCAGCCACTGGTGGAGAACATCTTCCACAAGGGTATGGCCACTTGCTTTGCCTATGGTCAGACTGGCAGTGGGAAAACCCACACCATGGGAGGAGACATTTCTGGCAGAAACCAAGACTGTTCCAAAGGCATTTATGCTTTAGTGGCTGAGGATGTCTTCCTAATGCTCAAGAAGCCCACTTATGAGAAGATGGACCTGAAGGTCTATGGGACATTTTTTGAGATTTATGGGGGCAAAGTCTATGATTTACTGAACTGGAAGAAGAAACTCAAGGTCCTTGAGGATGCCAAGCAACAAATCCAGGTTTTGGGACTGCAGGAACAAGAAGTATGCTGCGTAGAAGATGTGCTGAACCTCATTGAGCTAGGTAGCAGCTACCGGACTTCAGGCCAGACATCTGTCAATGCCCACTCTTCTCGGAGTCATGCAGTGTTTCAGATCATCCTTAAGAGGAGAGGGAAACTATATGGAAAGTTTTCCCTCATTGACCTAGCTGGGAATGAAAGAGGAGCTGACACCTGCAGAACCAGCAGGCAGAGGCAGCTAGAAGGGGCAGAGATAAACAAAAGTCTCTTGGCACTCAAGGAGTGTATAAGGGCATTGGGACAAAATAAATCTCATACCCCATTCAGAGCCAGTAAGCTGACACAGGTGCTTAGGGACTCATTTATAGGCCAGAACTCCTCCACCTGTATGATTGCTACAATCTCTCCAGGGCTGAGTTCTTGTGAAAACACACTCAATACTTTAAGGTATGCAAACAGAGTGAAGGAATTAACTTTTGATGCTAGGCTCTTAGGCTATCTCCATCCACATGGGCACCAGGAGTCAAAGCTACTAGATAAACACATTGTGACCCCAGCAGGGAACCAGGAAAAGAGTGATTATAAAATATTTTTAGGAAGTGAGGAAGAAGAGGATGAGGAAGATGAAGAGCAGGTGACATCTTTTAAATCAGATAAAAAAAATTCAGTATCATACAATGAATCCAGCCAGTGGCTCAGAGCTTTTTTAGAGATGGCAGATGGAATAAGTTATGATGTAGATTTCTGTGCTGCCCAGTTAGAGTCCATCTTGGAGCAGAAAATTGTTTCTCTGAAAGAAATCCAAGGAAGGGTGAAATTATTTCGGGAAAGCCTCCAGAAGGAAAAGCCTGGCAATTGAGAAAACCAATGTCAAAAGAACAGTTTTGAAATGATGGATGCAGTGCTGAAATTTCTAACTATCTTACATGTGAAAATGGTCCAAATAGCCTGAATGTAAACACCGTTCTACTCAAAAGCTTAAAATCTCTTAAATTATGCCTGTCATCAATGTACTCTTCTTTCTTCCTCTGCATTGTGTTTCAGCTGGGTGATAGGGGAGAGTTTTGTAATTTGGAGACCATGGAGTTTTGGGAAAAGAGAGATTGTTAGTGATTAAAGGGATTTTCAATTTAATTCAATTCAGTAAACATTTCTTAAGCGCCTACTATGCGCCAGAACTGTTGGGGATAAGATTAGCAAGATGAGACACTTGTGAGAGGTACAAAAAGAGGCAAAAGACAGTCCCTGCCCTCAAGGAGCTTACAGTCTAATGTGGAGGAGCCTTGACATCCTGGAGCATGTCTAGAACAAGTGGAATCAAGCTGAAATAGAAACAGAGGTCACTAAATCATATGTAAGGATCCCTCCAGGACACATATTAACTTAGAAAACCACATATTGATATCATCTGTTTTATGGGGTTTTTATGGTGATATTGTTACATATTTCCTGATTACATTTAATCTAGTTCCCACTGCACTGGACTCCATGTTGTAGACTCCATGTGGCCTATTGATCTAGAGAAAAGAGATATGCTACACAGCAATCGGGCTTTTTTGTAATTCAGTGAAATGGATGTTGCTGTGGGGGAAAGCAGATTGGATGTGGGGTCAGAAGCCCTGGGTGGGAATTCAGTCTCTGCCTCCTTGAGTCCTGACTCTATCACTGTATGCCAATATACAAGTCACTTGAGTGCTCTTAGGCTGTGGAGAATGGAAAGTCCTCACCTGTAGAATGGGGAAGACTAAAGGCTGTTGTGATTATCCAAACGGCTAATGTAACTACTTTGTAAACTATAAGATGCTATGTGAGTACGAGTTCCTACTATCAAAGGAAAAACTTTCCAAGAGAATTTTTGAAATCAAGGAATTTTGAGTGAATTTCTAAAAAAATCCTTGGAACTACCAGGTTCCCTGGAGCAACACATTGGGGCAAGAAGGTTTTTGGTGTTATATAAGCAAGAACTTTGTTGATGGTATAACTTTACAGATTCTGACCCCTCCATCATATTCTCTCTCTAGTATTCTGTTTGTATGAGTTGTAGAAAAAGCTTCCCTGCATCAAAATTTGAACAGGGAAAGAAAATTTCAATAAAGTGAGGCAAATCATTTAGACCTAGTGGCTGGGTTGGGAATACTCAAACAACTCAGAGGGACCTTGTTGTAAGGAGTCCCCTATATCTGTCATAATCATACGGTTAAGAGCTGTCACAACAAAATAATAATGAAGTCAAATCTTGTTTTTATTAAGAAATGTTGAGACAATGGTGTAGTGGACCATAGGCCAGCAATCAGCCTAGAAGTCCTTTGTTCAAGTTAAACCTCTGACGCATGTAGCATTAGGACTGTGTGAAAGTCATTCGGTACCAGATGCAAATTTCTAAACCAATCTAAGTTACAAGCATGCTGAATCACTCTACATCAGTAGAAATAATTTCCAACCTAGGTGTAACATCATAAATCTGGAACCCTGCCTGTGTTTTTTTTCAAATTCTGATCATATATTCTCTCCCTCTCTTTTTGGTCTCTGATATAGATGCTTTTACTCTAGAAAATTGTTTTGCCTTTCAGATTCATGGAATCTTTACATTGGGAAGCACCTTCAACCTCATATGGTAGAACCCCTATATGAAACAAGAAATTATACTATAAATCCCTGACAAGTTATCTAACCCTTGCCTGGACACCTCCAGTAATGAAAAACTTATAACCAACTGAGACAGTACAAACATCCCTGCCCCATTTTTGAACAACTTAATTGTTAGGAGGTTTTACCTTTTATAGATCCAAAACATGATTTATTTCTATGCAGCCTTCGATCACTCTCCTTGATACTCTTGATACTAGGTTTCCAGGACACCACCCACTCCTGGTTCTCCTCCTAATTATCAGACCATTCCTTTTCGGTCTGTTTGGCTAGATCCTCTTCCAGATCATGCTCATGCTCAGGGTTCTATTCTGCATCCTCTTCTATTGTCTCTCTATACTATTTCATTTGGTGATGTCATCAAATCCCATGAATTTAATTATCTTCTCTTTGCTGAGAATTCTCAAATCTATTTGCTCCTGAACTTTCTGTTAACTTCCAAGCTCACATCTCCAACAGTCTTTCAGGCATCTCAAACTGGATGTCCAGCAGACACATTCAACTCAATATATGGAAAATGGAATTCACTATCTTTTCACCTAAACCCTAAATCCTGCCCCCTTCTCAATGTTCCCAATCACTGTAAAGGGCAAAAGTATTCTCCCATTCCCTCAGGCTTGCAAACTAGGGCTTATTCTGTATTACTCACTGTCTCTCACCTCCCTCCTTCCCCCCTCCATATCCAACCTGTTGCCAGGGCCTGTTGATTTCACCTTTGCAGCATCTCTCAAATACACCCCCTTCTTTCTGACACTGCTACTACTCTAGTGCAGACCTTCATCACCACACACCTGGATTATCGCAATAGTGTGCTGGTGGGTCTGCCTGCCTCAAGTCTCCCCCCTTTCCAATTCCTCCTCCATTCAGCCATTAAAGTGATTTTCCTAAAGTGCAAATCCAATTATGTCACATACCTGCTACTCCAGGATCAAATACAAAAACATTCAAAGCTCTTCATAACCAAACAACCTCTTAGCTTCCCCAGTCTTTTTAAAGATTTTTTAAAAATTTTATTTATGTATTTTTAACATTTTTTTATTTCAAATTCCAAATTTTCTCCCTCTATCCCACTATCTTGCCTACCCAGTGAGAAGGCAAGCAATATGATATCAATTATACATTTGATATCATGCAAAACATGTTTCCATATTATCCGTATTTCAAAATAAAGCAAGAAAAATAAAGTGAAAAAAATTATACTTCAGTTTGCACTCAGAGTTCACCAGTTCTCTCTCTTTAGAGGTGCATAGCATTTTTCATCAAATGTCCTTTGGAATTCCCTTGGATATATTCTTGTATAGAGCCAAGTCTTTCACAGGTTTTTTCTGAAATCACCTCCCTGATCATTTCTTATAGCACAATAATGCTCCATCACAATCATATGCCACAACTTGTTAAGCTATTCTCCAAATGATGAACATCCCCTCCATTTCCAATTCTTTGCCACCACAAAAGTTGCTGCTGTAGGTATTTTTGTATACATAGGTAATTTTCCTTTTTCTTTGATCTCTTTGTGATAGAGACCTAATAGTCTATAGAGATATTGCTGGGTCAAAAGGTTTGCAAAGTTTTGTAGCCATTTGGGCATAGCTCCAAATTGTTCTCCAGAATGGCTAGAACAATTCATTAATCAGTTAGTGCTCATTAGTGTACCTATTTTTTTCCCTCCAGTATTTGTCATTTTTGATAGGTGTGAGGTAGTACCTTAAAGTTATTTTAATTTGCATTTCTCTAATCAATAATGATTTAGAGCACTTTTGTATGACTTTAAGTTGATTTTATTCCTTCTTCTGAGAACTTCCTATTTATCAATTGGCAAATAACTCTTATTTTTATAAATTTGAATCAGTTCTATACTCAGTAAATATTTGAGAAACGAAATCATTATCAGATCATCATTATTTTTTTATATCACTTCACTGTCTATGGTATCCTTTTGGCAAAATTTAATGTCCCTGACATGACATTATTTCTTATTTCTCATTATTTCTTATCCCTTATTTCTTTTAATTAGGTCTATTTTTGATTTTACTTTGTCTGAGATCATGATTGCACGTGTCTTTTTTTTAAACTTCAGCTCTAGCATATTGAATTCTTCTCCAGCCCTTTATTTAATTATGCATTTTTTTCTGTTTCAAGTGTGTCTCTTATAAGGGATATATTGTTGGATTCTGGTTCCAAATCCATTCTACTATCTGTTTCCATTTTATGAATGAGCTCATCCCATTCACATTCGCAGTTAAGGTTACTGTGTATTTTCATCCATCCCATTATCTTCTGTTTCTTCCACCCTCTCTCTTTTGATCCTGTCCCTTCTCAAAATTTTATTTTGCTTCTAACCATTGCTTCCCTTAATTGGCTCTCCTTTTCATCATTCCCCTCCCTTTTATCTTATCCCCATCGCCTGCTATTTCCCTGTTAGGTTAAGTATATTTTTTTACACAATTGAGTGTGTATATTTCCACCTCTTTGAGCAAATTCCAATGAGAGTAAGTTTCAAACATTGTCCAGCCCTGATTTCCCTTCTCCCGTAAAAGGATGAGCTGTAAAAGAACTGCATATGGGCACCAGCAATACCCAGGACCAACAAAGGGTTCCCTTCAATCTCTTTCTGACCAGTTGTCCTAGCCCTATTTAGCAGCTCTAGGCTGAGAGCTTCCAAAGCTGCTGCTGCAGCCACTCCTGCAGCTATCAAGTGTGTGGCCTCTGGAAAGATCTCCACCCCAGTGTCCCAGACTTTTCTTGCTGACATCTTAAGTTTTCTTACACTGGAAAAATGTCTCAACATGACTTTTTGCTCTGAAATTTGGATTGACACATTATTTTAAAGTTGTTTCGGAGCTTTATGTTGGGAAAATCCAGCTGGGTGGCTGCCCCTAATCCACCATCTTTGCTTTGCCCCTTTCCAGTCTTCTTACACCTTTCTTCCCAACAAGTACTCTTCAATCCAATGATAGTAGTCTCCTAGCTATTCCGTGAAAACGATACTTTGTCTCTTGGCTAAAGGAACTTTCTCTCACTGTCTCCCTTGCCTGGAATGTTCTCCCTCCTCTGCCCTGACTATAGACATTCCTGGGTTCCTTTAAATCCAAACTAAAAAAGAAATCTCATCTTTTGCTGGAAGTATTTCTTAACCCCTCTTAATCCTAATGCCTTCCCTATGTTAATTATTTTATTTTATCCTGTACATACCTTGCTTTGTGTATATTTCTTTGCATGTTTTCTCCCCCACTTGATTGTAAGATCCTTGAGTGCTGGGACTGCCTTTTGTCTTTTTTGATATCCATAGCATTTAACACAGTGCTGCCACGTAGCAGATGCTTCATAAATATTTTTGACTGATTGAATATTATTTTTCCTCTTTGTCCTAATTGTGTCCTATTGCATCCATTAGAATAAGATTAATCCTAGCACTTGAAAGGCTTTAAAATATTTGACAATAGCAGAATTACTCCTCCTCCTCCAAGTCTTCTTCAATCAGTCCTCATAGATGAAATTGTTTTGTACACCCTCAATACCCTCATTTCCCTCTTCTAAATACACTCCAGTTTGTCCATGCTCTTTCCTCAAATGCAAGGGCTAAAACAGAGAACATAGTTGCAAATGTGGGAAGGACTCTGAATCTTCCTCTCAAGATGAATATGAACTTCCTGTTTTTTATGTTAGTTTTTACATGTTGTTATCTATCTTCAGCTTCATTTTGAATGACTATATTTGTGCCTTGGGGTTTGGTGGGGAGGTGGGGATAGGGAAGAGAAACAGTGTCTGTTTTGTATATCTTTCTTGGAGTTTCAATGCTCTTTTTTCAGCAACTTTAATTTTGTTAGCCTTACCCCAGGGCTAGGGTAACTCTCTTGTTTAATTTTTAGCCAAAAACATTAAGAATTATCCATCATCAAAATACTTTTATTGATATATTTTTCAGAAATGGCTTTGTCTCAAAGCATGCCTCTCATACTGTTTGTCCTGGTAATACATTTTCATTAAAAAATTTATTTCACTTAAATTACCTTCCCTGTTTTTGGCTCACTCAAATGGTCTGAGGGTGTATAATGTTGATCATGATGAAAATAATAGCATATACAATAAGTTTAGTAATACCAATCACAGTCCACAAATTTTTTGTAGTTCACAAAGATACAATGTAATAATCATAAATGTAAAGGAAGCCATAACCCAGGAGTCATTCATACAATAATGCCACTCTCAAATCTTGTTAATTCAGCTCACAGAAAACAAGATTTTTTGATGGCTCAAATGCAGGGTCTGAGATGAGGGAGGCTGAAGTTAAATTTACTTTTTCATATTTGGTGAAAGAAGAATTTGTACAGGAAATTAAGCCCCCAAGAGTAAATAGTACATTCTTTGGCAATATTTAGCATTGGCATACACTTACACACATACGTACTCACATATGTATCTTAATAGCTAAATCATAAATTGCACATAATTACATACCTATAACTACATATAAATTGTAACATTTTATTGATTAATAAATATCCTCTGGGTTCTTTTATTATACAGCTTATTAGCTTATTCTACAACCTATTGTGTTATGCAACCTATTATTCTACAGCTTTTATTATACAACCTATCTCAAACTTGAGGACGATGAAATTACATTTCTGTTAAAAATTTTGTTATTCATACTTTTGATGAGTCCAAACTATTCTTATCCCCAATTAGTCTAAATGAGAATGGTTTTATACTACTATTCTACTCTCTTTTTCACCCATTAAGAATATTTTCTTTGCAGTTAGATTGCATGGTTAAAATTCCATGCTCATAATATTTTCAAACTGCTTAAGAAAAAAGTGGTTAAATTGTCCATTATCTCAAGTAGAGAGATACTATCCCCAAAGCAAACCTGTCATTTATGAAGTATTCATGCAATTCTTTTCTTTTCATTCTCCAAAAGAGCAGCTGCTGATAGAAAACCTTGACACATCATTTTTCCTGAAATGTGATTTATTTTTTTCAGGGTTTTCCCCCACTACCTTTTAATAAAAATATCCTTAGAAGGAAAAACACCAAGGACAAAACATTTTAGTGATTTGAGCCAGGGAATCAAATGATGTGTGTTCCAATCTTGATTTAATCCCACATGATGGAATCAAAGATACTGATGAATGAAGGTGAGGGTGTCGGTAACATGTAGAAAAGGGAACACAGAACGAAAACAATTAAGTCTGGAATGGTGAAAATACAGCCTTTGGAAATTTAAGGAGGAAAAACCATGGGGAGAAATCATTAAAGCAGCATAGATAGCCAAATTGATACCAGTGGGAAAATTTGTGAAAAAGAGAAGCCAGAATGTACTTTTGGCCTCTCCAAATTTCATGAAGATTTAGTTGTTAAGGAAGAATTCAATTTATTTCAAGGAACAATATTAAGTACCTCCTTTATGCCAGGCCTTGAGCACACAGACAAAAATGAAAACAGTTCCTGCCTTCAAGGAGTATACCTTATATATGTCAGGAATGACTGAGTTAGATTCAGTGGGAAAAGAAGGACTTTTTTAAAAAGCAAAGATGGAATGAATGGGTAGTGTCAATGCTGGGGAAAAAAGAAAAGACAGTCAATGAAACACACACACAATCACACATCAGAAGAAAATAAAAGAAACTTCAGAATGCAACACAGGCAAGCATGGTGGTAGTAGTGCTAATATAATACACATACATATATTTATACATATATATATATATAATTTGCTATAGAGTTTAAAGACACTATACATAGGAGAAATTCACACTTTCTCATATCCTCCTTTTAGTATTCTCTGTATATTTTAGTAGTTGTGTCAAGCTCATAATAAAAAACAATTTCTTTTTAAAGGAAAAGATAGAGAGGTGGTCTAGAAGGATATACAATATAATCGTATGGATGCAGAAAGGGTTAAATAGTAGAAGAGATGCCAATAAGTAAGGAAATCTTTAGTAGAGCACCCTAGGGATATCTGAAGGCTTTAAGTCACATAATGTTTTTTTTATCAGTAACTTCAAAAATACATGGATGATATGATTATCTAATATGAAGAACAGATAGAGAGAAGTAACACACTAAATAACAGACTCAGGATTCTACACTATCTTAACAGACTAAAACAAGAAGCCATTTTACACGCAACTGGGAAATAAGATACACAGGCAAGGAGATATAGAAATCTATCTTACCTTACAAGAAAGTAGAGGGGAAGGGGATAAGAGAGAAGAGGTGGATGATAGAAGGGAGGGCAGACTTGGGGAAGGGGTCTTTAGAGTGCATGCTATCTGGGAGTGGCAGGAGGGGAGAGATGGGGTGAAAGTTTAGAACTCAAAATCTTGCGTAGATGAATGTTGAAAAGTAAAAATAAATTAAATTTAAAAGAAGGGGGGCCAGATGGGCATCTTGATCCATCATCTTTCTGTCAGGAAGTGAGTAGCACTATTCCGATCAGTTCTCTAGAATTGTGGTTAATTATTGCCTTGACCAGTCTTTCAAAACTATTTGTCCTCACCAGGTAGTTGTTATGTAAATTGTTCTCTTGGTTCTGTCACTTTACTCTGCATCAGTCACCAATAAAAAAAAACCCTCTCAGTTTTCTCAGCAACCATCCTTTTTTGCCTTTTTTACAGCACAATATCTCATTATATTCATACTTATAATATTCAGCAATTCCCTAATTAATGAGTAGATATTCCTTTAGTTTTCAGGACTTCCCTTCTACAAAAAGAGTTGCTATGGCCCTTTTATTTGATGCCTTTAGTGTATAGAACTAGTAGTAGTTTTGCTGTGTCAAAGGTCATGCACAATTTAGTTGGTGGTGGTGTTTGGCATCGTTCCAAATTGCTTTCCAATTCTATCAATTTATAGTTTTAGCCAAAGCACATTAGGGCAACTGTTTTATTTTCTGTACAGCTTTCAGTGTTTGTCATTTTCCTTTTAGTCACATTTGTGCCATTGTAACAAGGGGAGGGGAGGTGAAATTCCAGAATTACTTTAATTTGCATTTCTTTAATTATTAATGATTTAGAACATTTTTATATGGTTGTTAATAGTTTGGGTTTCTTCTTTTGATAATTGCCTGCTCATTTTGACCATTTATCTATTAGGGAATGGCTTCAATTCACATACATTTTTATGAATTCTTTATGTATTTAGAAATCAGACCTTTCCTAGAGAAATTTGCCCTAATTACTTTTCACTTAACTGTTTCTTTTTAGTTTAATGGAACCAAAATTTTATATTTCATATTTTATAATCTACTCTATCACTGATGAAAGGAATGTCCTTACATTCCCAAACTTATTTAGGATACGGCCATTTATATTTTGATCAGGTATCTATTTGACATTGATTTTAGTATATGGTGTGACATGTTGGTTTAAAAGCAAGACTGCTTTGCAGGTTTCCTTGCAGGTTTCATTTTGTTTTGTCAAGTAACAAGTTTTCATAGAGTAGTTGGTGTCTGTGTCTTTATTGACCACCATGCTATTATGTTCAATTGCTTCTGTGTCTTGCATTACTAATCTATTCCTTTGATTAACATTTCTATTTTTTGACTGGTATCAAATTGTTTTGTTCATTACTGCTTGGTTGTATAGTTTGAGAGCTGGTAGTACTAGTTCCTCTTTACTTCCATTTTTTCCTCATCACTTTCCATATTTCTTTATGATTTACACAAGAATAATATTATTTTTTTGTCAAATGCATTGCTAAATTCCATTTACATTCTGTCTACAACATTCTCCTGATCTGATAGTTTGAGAGCTGGTACTTCTAGGCTCCCTCTCTTACTGTTATTTCTCATAATTTCTGGTATTTCTCTGTGTTTTTCATAAGAATAATGAGAAACTCTGACAAATTGTTTCATTCTATCTACAACATTCTCCTAATTTAATGGTTTCATCAAACAAAAAAAAACCTAAAATGAGGTTGTCCCAGTGTTATTATCTGTTTTTATAAATCCATTTTGGCCCTTTTTCACTGTTGCTTTTTCTACATGTTCTCTAACTATATCTTTAAAATGATAGCCTAAAATTTTGTCAATGAATATAAGTCAAGTTCATGGACCTATGAGTTAAAGACTCAATTCTTTTCCTTTAAAAAAAGAAATCAGGACAATATTTATCCTTCTCCAACCCTGTGGAACATCTTTATATTTTCCAGGATCTTTCAAAGACTCCTGACATTTGCTCAGCAATCACACTTTCCTATTATTTTAGTATATTGTAAAAATTACTTATTTGGAGTATCGACTGCGTTTCAGTCATTTTTGCTTTTCATTTTCCAGTTCAAAGGTGGTTTTCTTCTTCAGAGGAAAGAGATTCAAAATAAAGTATGAGCTTTTGATCCATATCTTTTGCCATTGCCCCATCCATGCCAATGCAGTAGCCCTCTTTCTTCTCTGATCTTCTCTTTCCTCCAATAATCTTTATATTATTGCTGATCCTGAACACAATCACTCCATTTCATTAAGAAAGTGTGGTATAATGAAGACAAGGCTAGCTTCAAAGTCAATATATAGGCTCAAGTCTTGCCTTTGATACATACTAGCTATGTTAACAAGATGACTCACTTAAGTTTTCAGGATCCAAGGTAATTCCCTAGGACTATAAATAAGAGATCTGTTGCTGTTCTGCAGCAATTGAGATAAATTCTCTACCTGGAGTTCTTCTCCTTCATAAGATCATAGATCCAGATAAGAAACAAAGAAAAAGAAAGGAAGAGAGGGAGGGATCGGGGAAGGAAGGAAGGAAGGAAGGAAGAAAGGAAGGAAGGAAGTAAGGAAGGAAGGAAGGAGGGAAGGAAGGAAGGAAGGAAGAAAAAAATCCCCTAATCATGGACTTTTCACATCTTCTGTCTTCACTGAATCTTCTTATCCCCAACATTCTAATAATATGATATAAAATGCTAGCGTTAAAATTTAATTTTAGAAATAATCTTTTAGAGAACCTGAGGTCCAGGTAGGTAATAAAGTCATATAGTTAGTGGCAGAGCTGAAACTGAAATCCAGGTTGTAATCATAGAATTAGAGTGATGGTGTGGTCCAACCCTTCATTTTCTGAATGAGGAAATTGATCCCCAGGTAGGTTAAATTACTTGCTTGAGTTCACAAATAGTAAGCAGCAGGACTTTTTACTCCAAGTCCATCTCTTTTCCCTGTACCACATATGTTATGGTCTCATGATTCCTAATCCAGCTTT